>NC_060140.1:869114548-869424321 GCF_021461385.2 Schistocerca piceifrons
GCCTGTTAGGCTGAAAACTTATCTTCTTCAGTTTTTAATGATCCTGCCTCTTATTCACAATACTGTGTTATTCAGCTGTTGATTTTAACGCGAACATAGAATGTAATAAGGGACACCGTGAACAACCGAGGCCGGACCGAGAACATTTTTCCTCGCAAGCGAATTATCATTTGTCACTCCCCCTCCCCTCCTTCCTCTGTTTCCCCTCGTAAACTTTCACTAATATCAGTTTTCGCTACTAATTGTGGTACACACTGTACACAAATCTTGCACTAGGATGCCCATGGCGCCCCTCTCAGCTTGGCCGCTGCCAATTGTGACACTTCCTGTGTAGAGATCTTACGCTCGTGGTGTCCCTCTGAGATTCGCGCCCCAAGCTTGGGTGCTTAAACCGACCCTGTTAACAACCAACAACAGAAGAATTCAGCTATGGATTCTTTTTTTCCTCTACAGTTGTTCTTAGAAGCTCACGAAATTGATGATCAGCTTCTCTAGAGGTTACAGAGGTTTGTGAAGTCCTTTAAAAATCGCTTTCCAAGAGCCATGAACAGTCTCTCGTTCAAAGGCGTCATGTCTGATCTGAGGAATGTGGTGAATGTTTTCAGTTTAAGGATTTCCTTCAGGGTACTACCTGACGTGTACAGTAAATGTCATATCTGATCTGACGAATAGGCTCTACCTAGATGTGGTGAATGTTTTCAATTCAAGGATTTTTTTCAGCGTACTACCTAACACGAAGAGAGTTTTGTATCAGCGTGACAGATAACGGTGATACGCAAGCATTGCTCGATGCTTCTCTCTCAGTGTTAACAAAGGAATTTAAATTTTGCTTGAGTAGACAGAAAACAATGTCAAGCTCGTCGTAAATATCAAACTCTGTTCATGGCATTGTCATCATGTGCTAGAGTGAACAGTATCAATATATCAAAATATTTCATTACTTTCAGCTATGCTGCCAATTAGTGTTGCAACAAGTAAGTGATGTAATGCCCAAAAATTGTTTTGTAGCAACAACTAGAGAAAAATGAATCAAAAGTCCTGCTTTCACCCATGTCCTTGAGGACAATGATATTGTTGCAGGTATTACCACATTTGAGTTGCATTTTTCTATGAATTATAGGTGTTAGAATATTGAAACAACTTATATCTGTAATTGTTAGTATTATTGTCGTTGGTTTTCGATAAAATGAAAATAAAAAAATAAACAGAGTATAAAATGGTTTTCAGAGACAACGAAATATAAGAAGGTTGACAGAAATTAAGATAAGAAAGGGAATCGAGATAAAAACATATTTCTGTAGAGAAGCAATTTTGATGGTATGGTCATATGAGGAGGTTACTAGGCAACAAGCTTCATAAAGAACTTGGAAATAGATTACACCGGAGAAGAAACGACGCCCAAGGAAATAAAAGTTCCTATAGCGTCAATAAATGTATCGGAGGACAAGAGGCAAAATATGTTGCGGCGTTTAGAATGCGACAATAGCTTTTCACATTACAAAGAAAAGCTGCTTCATAGACAGATTATCGTCATGTAATGTCAGAGGCAGCTTTGGTATATCAAGGCTGGAAGTGAAGGGAAGTTAGTGTGTGAAGGAGATACATTACATACAGCGAAATTAGCAGACATGCTTTAGAAACAAAGCAACCAGTAGGGTTTTTAATCACCACTCTCATCCCTCCTTCGTAACAGAGCTGCTAACAATATAATACACTCATAAGATACGAGGCCTGTTCGGAAATCTCTTACAGGCATTCATACTTGGCGGGAGACACTATTGTTCTAGGCATCTTTACGTGCTCACTGTGCGCTCAAACTGAGAAGGGCGACGTGACGCGATCGACAGGCATACTGGAGACACTGCCCAACACATCTGTGCAAAGCTTCATTGGGATTTCACTATGATTTCCATTTAGCGATCGATCGGACCTTACATTCCGAATAGCCCTCGCCCAAAAAAAGAACTACACATCATTAAGGAATTATCTGAATCAAACGGAAATCGGTAGATGTGATGCGTGTATAGAGACAAACAAATGATTGTTGTGTTGTGTTAACTGGAGACCTAGAAACGACGGAGAGGCTCCATCCCCGCAGCAGCCGCAGGGCTCTGCAACCCCACGACGACTACCGCAGTCCACTTCACTCCTCCGCCGCCCCACACCGAACCCAGGGTTATTGTGCGGTTCGTCCCCCGGTGGACCCCCCCCCCCCCCTCAGGGAACGTCTCACACCAGATGAGTGTAACCCCTAGGTTTGTGTGGTAGGGTAATGATGGTGTATGCCTACGTGGAGAACGTGTTTGTGCAGCAATCGCCGACATAGAGTAGCTGAGGCGGAATAAGGGGAACCAGCCCGCATTTGCCGAGGAAGATGGAAAACCGCCTAAAAACCATCCACAGACTGGCCGGCTCACCGGACCTCGACACGAATCCGCCGGGCGGATTCGTGCCGGGGACCGGCACTCCTTCCCACCCGGAAAGCCGCGCGTTAGACTGCAGAGCCAACCGGGCGGGCAACAAATGATTACAATTTCAGAAAAATTGGATGATTTAATCAAGAGGAAGAGCTTCACAAATTGAGCAAGTCAATAATGCATTGGTCCATCTTTGGGCCTTATGCAAGCAGTTATTTGGCTTTGCATTGATTGATAGTGTTGTTGGATGTTCTGCTGAGGGATATCATGCCAAATTTCGTCAGGTCGGCGCGTTAGATGGTCGAAATTACATGATGCTTCGAGGGTCTTGCCCATAATGCTCTAGAAGTTCTCAATCGGAGAGAGATCCGGCGACGCAGCTCACCGACGTATTGGCAAGAAGGAAGACAAGCAGTAGAAACTCTCGCCGTGTGCAGGCGGGCATTATCTTGCTGAAAGGTAAGACCAGGATGGCTTGCCATGAAGGGCAGAAAAATGGGGCGTGTAGTGCTGTGCTGTAAGGGTGCCGCAGATGACAACCAGAGGGTCCTGCTATGAAAAGCAATGGCAGTCCAGACCATCACTCCTGGTTGTCGGGCCATATTTCGGGCGGCGGTCAGGTTTTTATCCCATCGCTCTCTGGGGTGTCTCCAGACAGGCCTTTGGTCTGGAATGTTATTGACTGGAGGAGTGGAGTATAATTGTCTTCAGTGATGAGTCCCACTTCGAACTGAACTCTGATGACCAGCGAAAGCGAGTCTGGAGACGAGCCGGACAGCTGTCGGACACCAACCAGGAGTGATGGTCTGGGGTGACATTTAATAGAAGGACCCCTTTGTTTGTCATTCGTCACACGGGACATAGATGATATTCTACCCCCCGTTTTGTTGTCCTTAATGGCAAGACATCCTGGCATTACATTTCAGTAAGATAGTGCCCCCCCCCTCCTTCCCTAGTTTGTACCACTTGTCTTCGTGCTTGCCAAACCCTACCTTTGCCAGCAAGATCGTCAGATCTCTCCCCACCTGAGAACGTTTGGAGTATTATGGATAGGGCCGTCCAACAAGGTCGGAATTCTCACCATCTGACGCCAAAGTTGAACAGATTTTGGCACGATATCGCTCAGGAGGACATCCAACAAATCTATCAGTCAATGCCAAGCCGAATAACTGCTTGCATAAGGGCCAGAGGTATACCATCATGTTACTGACTTCTTCAATTTCAGAAACTCTTTCTATTGAATAAATCGTCCAACTTTTCTGAAACTGTAATCATTTCTTTGTATTTCCAGGTATGTCACATCTAGCAATTTTCCTCCCACTCGAACAATTCCGTTGTCGTCGTATTTTTTTTTGTCTTAGAGTGTGTAATGTGCGAATCGTGCAAAAATGAGACCAAACCGCAACGCTCTCACTCCCTCCACAACCTCGAACTTTCTTCCACAAATAGAACGCTGCATCGACTACCTACCGGCTTCATGTTGTCACCTATTTTCCCCCAACTCGCCTGCCTTCTGCTTGGCGATGTTACAGACGTGTTCTGTCTGCCGTAGCTTCTCTCTCTCCCTTACCCATCCTCCAGTCAGAGTCTCTGACATTCTAAAGAGACGAGCTGAGACGGTTCGCTCTCATAGCGGAAAGCCGAGAATAAAAGATGCTTACGTAACGCGAAGGGAGAGCCAGAATTACTGGTAGCGAAGTCCGTCACTTCCAAACCGCCGCTGTCATATTAACGCCGACGAGTGGAATATTATCTGTAGGAGGAACTGAAGATCGTCTGCCGGACGGGCAGAGTATTTTGTGAAATAGCAACGTGAATACTCGTAGAAAGTTACAGGTTGCCTGCGGCTGACAGTAATTAACCGGCAGGAAAGAAGAGGTTGTTTTGAAAGAACCTAACAAAGGCCAAGCTACCACACATCCTTATTACATTCAGCTTTTGCAAAACGAGCAAACCAAAGCTATGAGTTGGCATTCAGATTAAAATGTATATTAAAACACAGACACGGTTGGGCCGAGTTTTCAAAATTTTACTTACTCCGTGAGCAGCTCTGCCGCTACAGCTGACTTCATTCTATTTTGAGATTGTGTCAAACTTTTGCTGACTGGTGGTTACTGTGAAAATGTAAGTCTTGCCACTGAATCTCAGACATTCTCTGTAAGGTGCCATGACCGTAGAAAATGTTAATAATTTTAATTACATGTCAGATCATAAAATGTTCGTAATTTTAAATACATGTTAGCTCATAACTCGAATTACATGGTTCATCAAAGCGATGAGGGTCGAAGTCACAGGCATCAGTGATAATCTTCCGATGTACATAACGGAGGAATTTCGGTGGAAGATAGTATTCCTGACAGATATTACAGAGGGGCGTATGCACCCAGAATCAGTGAAGCACGGAATAAAAGCTCAGAGAGGGCCAGATTAAAAGAGAATAGAGATTTACGAGTAATCCGAGCAAGCGGATTGCAGTGATACTTCTCAGCGACAGCTGATGGTGCAGCAGAACTTCTGCTAAGAGAAGACGGCGATAGACTGTGAAGGACACGCGGCAACTGCAAGCTAAATAGCATTTGAATAGCACTGAACAGAAATTTCCTGTCTCTGTATCAAAGCACTAATAAATGTCAGTGAACAGAGGAACGAGTTACTAACCGACACTTGTCTCTTGTACAATATGGCAAGCGGCCCTTGACTGACAGTGAATTATTTCAGAGTGTAAATGATTTATGATTTAGGCCATGGGGTCAGTAGTTAGCGGGCGAGTGACCGTGAAAGGATTTTTCTCTGATAAAGGCTCTACCTAATGATTATTGAAAGCATCTGACATTCTGTTAAGAGGTTTGGTTTGACGCTTCAGTAAACAAATGTGTTCGTTAGAAAATTTAACGAATTGACGAAAAGAAACAACTTGCTATTTCAGCATTTCAGTCATGCCAGCTCCAAGAGAAGTGCGAACCTGTTGTAGTCGAACACCCATCCCAACCAAGGAGAGCTTCTCCCTCACATCTTCGCGATAAATGTTAACAAACAAGTTAACTAAACATATATTGTCGTTAACTTGACATGGTGACACATCAGGGGACCAGACTGGGTAGTGTAGGGCCTGTACACGCGGCATTTATGGTGTCAACTGCATATTGGCGTTTTGCGTTATTCTGCTGGAATTATCCATTTTATATCCTGTTCATGAAGCGTGTAGTAACAGCCGCATACTGGCGAGCATTTACACTCGTTTTAAAAATTGCCAAGTGTCATAGTCAGTAGCTCCCTATACCTTGAATCCAGATGTTGGAGAGGTACTGGCCTGGAAAAGCACTGCTTCCTGTGACAGGCTGGCCTCGTTCTGACCGCCACGAACAGAAACGGGACTCATCGCTGAAGACACCATAATGCTACTTGTAAGAGGATCCATGCTCCGTTACTGAAAGGTAAGAATATTCGATTTGCACAGGTTCAGGATAGTAAGCACCAAGCGCGTCCAACAAGTGTTATTGTCGTCAGATGCAGTTGAGCCCTAAGTGAGTGTCGATGTAACGCAGTAACGGGCGGAGGAATGTCGTGCCAGCCGAGCATATGTCTCCTTGGCAGTGGGTTGACCCCCAGCAAACGTCAGAAATATACCGAATAGTGAAGAAGTGTTTTTAATGGAAAGTGATTATACATACGGAGTGCCGAAATTACGCATTCGCGTCTACCGCGCAAGACATTGGATCGCAGTGAGGATTAAGTGTGCAAATTGTAGGAACAGCCTTTGGCGATATTTCGGTATATTTCACCTCTGTCGAGCTCAGCGGTGAACAGAAATGTGTGTCAATGGTAGTTCCTGTCTTCATTTGTGTTTAGTGAGAATGTATGACTTTCCTTTATGCAAACCTTTCGCAATCTTAATTAATGTAGAAACCTCTCTTTCTTGCATATAGCGCTTATTCATTAGGTCACAGTCATTTGAAATCAATTTTAGGCTGCTACATTATTCGACCGCTGATAACAACTTATTTATTCGGGTGTGTTTCATACAGTGCCCCAGTTCACTCTGGTTTTACGCAGTGCATGCGTATGTAACCTGTGGTACAGTATCAGAGGCAAAGAACGCGTAGAAATTCGAGTAGTCAACTCAGCAACATGTACCGACGGTTCGCATTATAATAATAATGTCCTGTGACTAGGGCCTCCCGTCGGGTAGACCGTTCGCCGGGTGCAAGTGTTTCAATTTGACGCCACTTCGGTGACTTGCCCGTCGATGGGAATGAAATCATGATAATTAAGACAACACAACACCCAGTCCATGAGCGGAGAAAAATCTCCGACCCAGCCGGGAATCGAACCCCGGCCCTTTGGATTGACATGCTGTCGCACTGACAACTTTTTTTTTTTAATCTCATTTTGTTCGCTTTTGATCGTTGCATCTGCTCAGGGCGGACGTCGTAAAACATCCATTGAAGTTCGTTGATAATCGAGTAACTCAGTTTTTTTATTACAGAGAGCACGTAACCCTCTGACCGAACACGCTAAACTGTGTGCCCAACCGGGACTCGAACTCGGGACCTTTGCCTTTCGCGGGCAAGTGCTCTACCATCTTTTTTTTTTTTTTTTTTTTTTTTCGTTGCATCTTCTCGGGGCGGACGTCGTAAGGCATCCGTTTTAAGTTCGTTGTTGATCGATTAGCTCAGTTTTTTTTTTATTACAGAGGGCTGCTAACCCTCTGACCGAACACGCTGAGCTACCGAGCCGGCAATTTTGTCATGAGTCTGTTGATCTGAGTCATCCGAAAAATCCTAAGACATTCTTGAGCTGTAGTCCATTCGGAAGGACCTTGTAATCTTACCCTACAACACATCACTATTAAAATTCTCTGTTTTTGCACAAATTTTGAAATCTTCCAGAGGCGTAAGATATACAAAAGAATAACTTTTTACTTATCTTCATTATCGCGTTGTTGTTGTCGATGGCTCAAAGTCTTGTCTAGGGGTACATTCTTGCAGCTGAAATTTCGATTTTGTAGGTTCTTGATGACTAAATAACTGATCAAGCTTTGCCTGTATTATTCTTGAATTTTATTCTGTGTCACATCTTACGACATCATACCGGTTTTATATTTTCCACATTCAAAAAAACCAATAATTACATAGTTGGTGACAAACTTAGGAAACGTCTACTTCTATCAGATACATGCCCACCACTACTAATATTCTGCCGTACTCATAATTTCCAAAGAGTTTACGAAGCAAGAGAGTTTATGAAATTTCTTTACCAAAGAAGAATCTTTGCTAAAATATATCATTATTTTGTAAATGAATCTGGAAATTTAATAATTAGAGATATTTAGTGCAATTAATATTATGAATTTTGAGTATACCAGAAATTTCGTAATTTCAAATATTTTTAGGCGGAGGGTAATTTTAACTCCTAGTGCATATCGATTGTAACACATTAGTTTCTTTTTTACACTTTTTAGCCTGAAATATAATACATCGTATACAAAATCATATAAATTCTTTTAGTGAAACAGCTGAGACAGTTTTAACCTATGCAAGAATCGATAGTATACATGGTATCGGTAATGTTAGAGGAGGGTGATTCATTATAACCTGTACCAATTCTTCACGTCCACTGTTGCCCAATGTCCATCACGTCAACACTCATTCTACAGTCATTGCACTGCATTTGTCTGTCTGCGTGATTGTTGGTAAGAACCTTCACACAAATGATTCATCATTTCTCAGAGTTTGAATGATCTCAACAGACTACGCACCTGTCCTCTGGGTTTTGTGTTCGCTCTCACCACCTGGAAAATTCCAGAAACGTTAGTCAAACCCAGTAGCCATCGTGTACCCATACCATTCTATATCTGGAGAAATGGCTGTTTTCTCAACTGCATACACTGAGAAAAGAGCTCACATGTGGATGAAATCGAAACGGCAGGAGCGTGGGTGGGGGAAGGAACAAGATGACTTAGACAAAATTTCCTGTTGGTCTCGTGAATGACAACTAACTCAACATGTAGAAAAATGTAAGTTAGCGCGGATGAGTAGAAAAACAGATCTGTAGTGTTCGGATACAGTATTAATAGTGTCGTGCTTTACAAAGTCAAGTCGTTTAAATATCTGGGCGTAACGTTGCAAAGCGATATGAAATGGAAGGAGCATGTGAGAACTGTGCTAGGGAAGGCGAATTTGGGAGAATTTTAGGAAAGATTGGTTCACCTATAAAGAACATTGGGCGCTGGTGCGACCTGTTCTTGAGTACTATTCAAGTGTTTGGGATCTGTAACATATGGGATCGAAGGACGACATCGAAGCATTTCAGAGGCGGGCTGCTTGCTTTGTTAGCGATAGGTTAGTACAACACGTAAGTGTTACAAAGATGTTTCAAGAACTCAAATGGCACGTCTAATCCCTGGAGGGAAGGCGACGTTCTTTTCGAAAAATACTATCTGGAAAACTTAGAGGACCGTCATTTGAAGCTTCTAGTATAAAAAAAATTATTAGGTTAAATATATTTAAATCTGTGTTTCATACTAGAATGTCGTGTTCCCAGTTTGGCACAGCATTGCCACAGGAGACACGAAAGCGGTCGAAGACGTCCGTCTTCTGGTCGGCTCCTGATCGTTGTCAGAAGGAGGCTAGTTTTTGATTACGCAAAGACTTCTATTATTTGGAAAAGAACAACCCGGATTTCTTTACGTAATCAGTATGAATTTTATAATTACCTAAGGGACCTTTAACAATGAACAGTAAAAAAAATTGCATTTGCAAATGAAATCGTTAATAAATGGGCCAGCTATGAGTTGTATAGAAGACAAGGGGCGGCCTTCTGTACACGACCAGGATGCCGCAGTATTCTCTGCTTTAGTAAAGGCTGTTTGACGTTATAAAAATAATATGGCACGGAGGTTAAAAAGTATAAAGGAAAAAAAAAACAGAATAAGAAATCTGGTAAACATTAAATATATTCAAACAATTCTCACTAGCAAATTAGGGCTTATTTATAAACAATATAACTTACATAAGTACTTTTCTAATTGTATGGTGCGATCAGAATTCAGCCTGCCCTGTGCTGTCTCCTTGGTTTACGTTTTTGTCACAAATTACAGTCATTACTTTTCTCCTTCGCTAAAGACAATTCTTGCACTGTTCAACACCTTCATAACAATAACTTGCCGATTTACAGTTTCGAACATAAATTACTTGAATTTTATTATTTAATAATGTTGTCTGCACGCTGGCAAGACCGCCCATTTTTCTAGGTTAAAGTCGACCTTCTTTTACGTTTTCACATTACAAGCAGAAGTAGTACATTAAAATCTGAAGATCTTTAAAAGTTTCTTTTTTTACTGTCATCTTTTATTTAGATCGAAGCGGAACGTCAGTTCAGCTTCTGTTAAAATGTGTCTTTGTCTGCGCAATCGATGTATTAGCGTCCGCGCTAGATGCGCATCTTTACAGTTACGTAAATTATATAAAACAAATGTCTTTCAAAGAATAGGTCTTATCTCATAAGTTGATCATTTAATATAAAGATAGGTGAATGCCTTTCCAAGGGTACTCACAGCTTTCATACTACGGAAATCCCAGTAATATTACAAGCTGACTGCAGAATGATGCTACTCGCTCTAACATAGGTTTCGGGTGCGTACCACGAAGGTAAGATACGAGAAATTAATGCTCATTCGGAGGCATATAGACAGTTGTTTTCCCCTGGCTCTATTTGCGAATCAAACAGGAAAGGACGTGACTAGTAGTGGCACAGGGTTCTTCCAGCATGCACCGTACGGTGGCTTGTGGAGTATCTTTGTAGATGTAGGTGTACAGAGTGGAGCATGCTGGACATGAATTTTAACCCACCATTTATTGAAAAACAATCAGCATACTGCACATCCTGGTTAGGGCAACTGCGCAGCCATTGATCCAAGCACACTTTAAAATCCATCTGCATGTCATCACATTACCCATAATAAAAAAAAAAAAGCTTTCAGCTCGCAAGTTACGAGAAAAATTACCAAGTTAGTTCTCAGTTACTTGAAAACAACTCTCACATCGCCCTAGCACTATTAACGCAGTACACATGAACACAGTTAAATGGCGGCTACCGTGCATCAGTAACTCTCACATAATTTCGACCATCTGTCTTATAATATATTTAAAAAAAGAAAACAAACCAGATGGTGGCAACCATTGAAAGATAAACTTCCAACCAAATATCAAAATTCTTTACATTAACTAAAAGATGCACAGGTACCACGTATGTAATAAATAACAAAAGTCAACTTAATATTTATTGCAATCAGAGGCCAACGAGAAGGAATCTTGGCATCCAAGCCAAATACACTGACATATACGCTGAGCTGACAAAAGTCATGGGTACCTACTGATATCATGCCGTACCTCCTTTTGCCCAGCGTAATGCAGCAACTCCAACTGACATGGCCTCAAGAAGTCGTTGGAAGTCCCCTGGAGAGTATTGAGCCAAGCTGCTTCTGCACCCGTCCATAAATGCGAAAATGTTGCTGTGCAGAGTTTCTTGCGCGAAGTGACATGTCGATTACGTCCCATAAATATTCGAGAGGATTTACGTCGGGCCAACTGGGTGGCTAGATCTTTTGATCGAGTTTTCCCGAATCTTCCCTGGCCCAGAGATATTGCACATTGTTATCTGTAAAAATTCCATGTTTGTTTGGGACATGAAGTCAATGAATGGCTGAAAATGGTCTCCAATTAGTCGAACATAATAATATACAGTCAACAATCGCTTCAGATGGACCAGGGGACACAGTCCGTTCCGTGTAAACACAGGCCACATCATTATGGAGCCCTGGTGCCTTGTTGACAACTAGGGGCCCATGGTTTCGTATGTTCTGCCCCACACCTGAAGCCTACCATCAGCTCTTAACAACTGAAATTGGACTCATCTGACCAGGCCATGGTTTTCCGGTCATCTGGAGTCCAGGAGAGGCGCTGCAGACGATATCGCGCTATTAGCAAAGGCACTCGAGTCGAACGTCTGCTGCCATACCCATTAACACCGTATGTTGCCACACTGTCCTAACGGATAAGTTCGTCGTAACTTCCACATTAATTTTTGCTGTTATTTCACGCAGTGTTGCTTGTCTGTTAGCACTGACAACCGTATGCAAACGCCGCTGCTCTCGGTCGTTAAGTGAAAGCCGTCGGCCACTGCATTCTCCATGGTGAGAGGTAATGCCTGAAATTTGGTATCCTGGCACACTCTTGAGACTGTGGGTCTCTGAATATTGAGTTCGCTAATGATATCCAAACTGAAAATTTCCGTCGTGCGGCTATGATCACGTCAGAAAACTTTTCACATGAATCATCTGAGTTTAAATGACAACTTCACCAATGTACTGCCCTTTCATACCTCGTGTACACGATGACTTCTGTCACCTCAGAGTGTAGTTTAACGAACATGAGCTCATAGTCGGAGGTAATACTAAAGTAATAAAATGCACGACATAAACATGGTAGAAAAGACAACCAAAAGGGCAACGATATAATAAACCACAACGACATCCAAAAAATACATTGCTCAAATGGTAATCAGCGTGCCAAACAACGTCACTCAAAGCTAAACAACCGCCAAACAACGTCGCTCACATATTAGTGAACCACATCATACGTACGTGTCACACTGCTGTAGCAACACGCAGCAGTAAAGAGAAAAACAGACCAACTAGCCTCTACCAGACCAGAATGCATAGCGAACCACGACACACAGAAAATAACTTAACTCCGTTGATTACTGGCGTCGCGACTATCTGTCCTCTTGCAGTGACAGCTGAGCAGCATTATAACATGATCCCGTCACTTTCCCATTCAGGCTTACGGAACGTGACAGGCACAACAGCCACTCAATCACCTTCCTCTGTATATGTCAGCGAGAAATAACAGGCAGACAACCTGCGCTCGTTGCCTATAAATCCGCAGCATCCGTCCGAGCGTATTGCTCCATAAACGGCAATGAAAAATGGCAGGCAAATATCTTGCAGTCGTTGCCTGTGACTCCACAGTATCCATCCGGGCGCCGTACTCCATGCAAGGAAGCGATAAGTGCCAGGCAAACAGTCTGCACTCAAGGCATGTAGCTCGGCCCTGCCCTTGGCGCAAAGTGGTCGCGCCTCCGTGACTGCAGTATGCTTACTTTCTGCTCCATAATGCACTCCATCTGTCAGAGCGTTCACATTGTCATCCTCAGACAGACTTCGTCTTTGACCACAGGTCACACCAGCCACACTGTAGTCACGGCAAGTCTCTCTGAGTTCGACTGGCGGAGATGTTCCTAGACGACAACAGTTGGGATAAAACTAAAAGTTAATTGGGAGGGTATGGAGTAGGGACACTGCTTTATGTCTAAGTACCTTGGAGTCATTATAGATAGGCCTTTAACATACCAGAAACACTTTCAAATCACAAAGCTTAAAGGTCAGCCAGAAATAATGTAGTTCGGAAAATCACTGCTGCTAACCTCAATTCATCAGAGCGTCCGCCTTGCCATCTGTTTCTCTGCAGCAGAGAGCACGCGCGCGGTGCATTTTCCCGCTCTGCCCATACGAAGCAAGTGTTCACCGCATTGAACGAAACTGCCCGATTGACAACTGTATGTCTGAAACCGTCACCTACAGACTTCTTGGCACGTACTGCACTTATTGATATACGTCTAAAAGCAGCTGCAGACATTGAAATGCAAAAGACTGAACTAAGCCATTTACACTCTCTCCATGGCCATCAACCACAAAGATCCGGGTTGAAACCCAGAAGTAGTTTCGTTAATTCAGCCTCAGCACTATTTGGGTATCCCCGTGATACCATAAAGCAACTGCGGTCAGCAGGATTTGACCAACTTGCTGAGTGGCTACTGCATGGACGTACTTTCGGCTGATCCAGCTGGAGATAACTGAACAGGCTGAGATCAGATGTTCGTAAATCCAGGGTCAATCTTGTCAAATGAGAATTTTCCTAACAAGATCCCCTATGCCACTGTCCATGCTGCCCTGTGTTTATATTAGATTACATTCGATTAGATTCACGCAGTGAAGAACAGCTGATAAGCGCTGTGAATGAAATACAAATGTTGTTGCTCAGTTCTGGATGGAGATCATTTAGTTAATTATGTTAACCGTGTTGATTGTGAATTATGGAAATTGTTAAGTAGTATCTCTAAAAATAGTACGTTCATGTGATGTAGTTTCGTATTACTTCTGACTCGAAGGAATACATACAAACGTTGTGGGCCAGTTCGGCTCAGGAGAGGATTCTACGGCTTTTTGACACACCTCTGAACAGAATCAGTGCAGGCATTCAGGCCAGAGGGGGAGCAGCGTGATATTGATTAGTGAGCTCATACTGCCAAGTTGTTTGTAAATTTTACTTGATTTTGTAATCACTGAAAAAACTTCCTGGGTGCCTCACATCTTTTTGTCAGGCAGTGTATAATTTATCCGAATTCAATGGTCTCAATGAAGTTATCATAACAAAGTCATTATGATGGATAAAAGCCCACCTTTTACTTTACACTTTCCCAAGCATTACGGTCTTCGGCTCTACGCATCTACCTTGTGTCTGCGTATTTTCTAAGGTCGTCCACCAGTCTTCCATTGCGTTATCGTCTCGGTCTTTCCTTACTGCCTGCAATCTAGTAAAGAACTTCCTTACTCCATCTGCCAACCATTCCTCTGGTTAAATGTCCTCTCCACCTACATTTCATTTGCATTAAGACCTAACTACGCCTACAACTCCAGCCTTAACTGGTCCTCGAAACTCAGTCGGTCCTTTTCTCGCATGATATCCTGCGAACCATGAATCAAGGGGAACAGGCAGAGTTCATATTCCTGTATTTCCGAATGCGTTTGACACGGAACCCCACTACTGACGGTTGACGAAAGTCCGCTGAGCATACAGAATAGGTCTTCAGAAATGCGAGTGGCTGGAAGACTTCTTAAGTAACAGAAACTAGTTTGTTGTCTTGGACGGCGAGCGTTCATCACAGAAAAGGGTATCATTGGGAGTGTTGTAGAGAAGTGTGATAGACCAGCTGTTATTCGTTATATACACAAACTATGTGGCGTATACGGTGAGTAGCAATGTGCGACTGTTCGCTTTACTCTATGGGAAAGTGTCGTGGTTGAGCGACTTAGAAGGACTCGGTACGATTTAGACAGAATTTCTGTTTGCTGCGATGGAGGACACTTTGTTCTAAACGCGTAAAAATGTAAATTAATGCAGATGAGTAGGGAAAACAACCCTGTAATATTCTAATATGGTAATACTGGTCTGCAGCTGGACATAGTCACGTCGATCAACTACCTAGGAGTAACGTCGCAAAGCGATATTAAGTGGAACGAGAAGTAAGGACGGTAACAGGGAAGGCGAATGGTCGACTTCAGTTTCCTGGGAGAGTTTTAGGAAAGTGTAGCTCACGTGCAAAGGAGACCGGATATAGAGTACTTGTGGGACCGATTATTGAGAGCTCCTTTTATAGCTGACTGTGGAACTTTTCTACTGCTGCTAAAGAGCATTTCGGATACGGACCGAGTAACAGAAATCAGGGCTCGTATGGAGGCAGTAGCTTTTTCCTCGATCTGTTTGTGAGTGGAACAGAAAAGGAAATGACTAGTAGTGGCACAAGGTACCCTTCACAACGAACCATACTGTGGTTTGCGGAGTATGTGTGTAGATGTAAATGTTGTTATAGAATAACACCAATGTGCCTCGCCACAACATTGAAAGGCTGGGATCTTTCTCCTGCTCATCGCCATACTTGTCGGCGATGGTCCTCAGGGACAGAGCAGAACTTTGCTGGACACAATGTAACGCCACTCTTCAGCAGTTCATTCTTCCTGGTCCCAGCACCGTTCCAAAATCATGTGTTTGTGTTGTTGTGTTAATGGGAGGCTACGCGGGGGACGGTAATTCTCTATTCTGGCTGCTGCCTAGTCTCCAAGTCAATGGTGTGGGATGACACAGAATGTTTGTGGGAGCTCATTACTTGTTCTCTGATGGGTGGCACAGGTACGAAGACGTTGTTCTGTGGCTTGTCGAAAATTCGGTGATCCTCCCTTGTGATGGTCACGTGTGATCGAGCGGAACCCTGACGAAGAGTATGCCCGCTCTCACTTTCCCAAGCATTCCAACATCGGGCCACTGTCGCAACCGATTGTCCCGCAAATCAAGATATTGCACAATTCGACCAGCGAGCCAAATGGAGACCCACAGTGAAGCCACTTTGAAACTTTTGCTCATAACATACGAGTGCATGGCATCTCCATCTCCCTGACAGTAATCACTCAACATCTGACGCTGTTCTCAGCACATATATACCCTACCAGGCCTCGTAAAATCGCTAAACACGAAGAATACTAATGCACTCTGGTGTCTGTTCTGCCTCCACCCATGGGTGTGTACGCGTACGAAATTACACTGATACCTGACCATGTCTTTCAGGTACTTTACTTTCTCTGTCAGATAGTGTATTTCGTACAGCTTCTTTTTAATGGTGCTACGAAGGCCATATATCAGTCCCTTCTCCCTCACAGTGACACTCGAGTGAAAGGACTGACATCTTCATAAAGTGAAGTCCATAGTCCGACAGGACGCTAGGGTAGCGACAGACCACAACTTCATTCTTTGCTTGAGCTGTCTCTGGATACGAGTGCCGGAGGGACGCCACGTAGCCCCACAGCTGTCTTCCAAACTGCGTTAACAGTTTTCCAGTAACTAAGGTCGAACCAGAGTCCTCCGTTTAGCAGTCTCATATGTTGACTACTATGTAAATGATGCTAATTACTTTGTTTGTGGGGAGGGGTCATCAGTTATCTGACTGGTTCTATGTCACCGGCACCTGTAATAGTGCACTTTTCTTGCAGATGCACATACGAATCTTGGTGTCCATTACCTTCTGCGTCGTCATATCGATGGCTATAGCTGTCTCCCTTTTAGGTGCTGTTGCCTGATCCCAAGGGCAAAAGGGAAACTCTGTCATCTTTTCCGCTCTCCTTGACAAGCTATTTGCAGAACTATGATGGCTTCTTACATAGCCGCGCGGGATTAGCCAAGAGGTCTCAGGCGCTGCAGTCATGAACTGTGCGGCTGGTCCCGGCGGAGGTTCGAGTCCTCCCTCGGGCATCTCAGGTGCTGCAGTCATGAACTGTGCGGCTGGTCCCGGCGGAGGTTCGAGTCCTCCCTCGGGCATGGGTGTGTGTGTTTGGCCTTAGGATAATTTAGGTTAAGTAGTGTGTAAGCTTAGGGACTGATGACCTTAGCATGAGATTTCACACACATTTGAAGACACTTCTTACACAGGAAATCAAGCATCGTGACGAACTCTGCCGCCTTAAGTTTTCTTCCACCTTTCTCACCGATATTAATGGCTTACAATATTACGTATGATGCTGCTACGAATGCTCGTTAAACGCGAGGTTCACATTGCTACAGTTCTAGAGAGGATAACGGGATTAAAAGTGCGGTGTACAGAATAGTGCCTGCAATCTACCTAAAAACTATCTGTGGATTAAAATCGCCAAGTTCTGAGTCTAGCTATCCATCATAGAATCAAAGGGTGAGCCAGTGTATATTTTCTCTCTTCATCTTTCACGAATGGCTGCGTAGTATCGATATATGCATGTGGAATTGTGATGGACAATGGGTGAAGAAATGACGTCAGAGCACGTTTCCACGGAAACCACGCTTAGCATTGTCACACTTCTATATAAGGAAAGACGCTGGGAGGCTTACACACAGTTTCAGTAAGACGTCGCTGCGAGTAGACTGCATGCTGCGGAAGGGAGCATATTCGGATAACGCGACCGCCGTATACAAGTCGCTGGATGCGCAAAAGTTGATGAGATGGTGGCGTCGGTGCTGTATGCGGACTATACAAAGGTACGCCGCGGTTCCCAAGCACCTACGAGCATCCACGATTTGCAGTAAAAGTTTTTCTCATGTGCTTTTTTCTTTTCAGAGCCGGAAGTTTATTTGAGTACGAAGAGAACTCCGCCGACTTATGCAATTCGCTGGAAGCGCAAAAACAAGAGATGGCGGCGTCGATGCTGTTTGCGAACGATACGAAGGTACGCTGTGGTGTCTGAGCACTTACATGTTCCCACGACTTGTATTAAACTTTTGCTCATGTAAGTTTTCTTTTCTCCAGAGCATTGAATTTGTGTCAGTACGACGAGGATGCCGTCACTGTTTATAGTTGTCTTCTATTGTATTCAGTGGAACTGACGCACAGTCGTTTAACTCCACTCTGTGTTCGCCTTGGTCGCGTATGACCCCATCTGTTTTTTGCGCCCTAAAACAAAACAAAACTAAACAAACCGTGTGCAAGTCGCTTGAAGTGCAAAAGCTGAGGAGATGGCTGCGTCGACGATGTTTGCAAAAGATTTGAAGGTATGTCATGGTGTCTGAGCTACTCGCAGGAGCTCTTGCTCATGTCATAATTTTTTTTCCAGAGCCTCACATTCGTTTGTGAACGACGACGACGACGACGACGACGACGACGACGCTTTGACCTTTGTGTCAAGGCGCTGGAAGCGCAAGAACTGAGGAGCTGTTTGCAAACGACACGAACGGACACCGTGGTATCTGACAGCTTAGGCCAGTACAAGATTCAAGAGACATGGGGACGGCAGAGGAGCAATCGAACTGAGTTTTACCTAGCGAGCGTTGAAGATGGCATGAGTGGGCTGTATTTCTAGATTCAAAGTCAAAATAAAATGAAACTGAAAGAAGTAAACTGATCTTGTTCTAATTGCTATAGCCGTAGACACATGGAATATATACTGGTTTAAGGCTCATGATGCGCAAAACTTATTTTCTCTCACCCTTATAAACGCAATGAACCAGTACACGCAAAACTTTTCTCTCACCCTTATAAACGCAAAGAACCAGTATGAGGAATATACCACACGAAGCTCATAAAAGCCTACAACCCAGACAGATGAATGGATTTTTTACATAATATGTTGACTACATCTATGTCACTAATTAGAGTCCTGTCCTGAATGTTTCCCTTGCGTACAGAAAGCTATAATTGCTGAGAGAAGTATGTGTTGTCTGTAAACAAACTCCTGTAATTAATTCTTATATCGACTAAAAATGGTTCAAATGGCTCCAAGCATTATGAGACTTAACATCTCAAGTCATCAGTCCCCGAGACTTAGAACTAAATAAAGCTATGTAACCTAAGGACATCACACACATCCGTGCCCGAGGCAGGATTCGAAGCTGCGACCGTAGCAGCGGCGTGGTGCAGGACTGAAGCGCCTAGAACCGCTCGGCCATAGCGGCCAGCATTTAGATGGCACTGACAGCTCATGCGACGACGAAAAGACGTCATGGTGATGAGTTAGTTCGTGGTGAGATTCACACTTGTGTGAATACAACCGGTTTAAAGTAGTGCTCAAGTGGTTGTCGCCTGTGAGCGCCTAGGTCTACTTCACAGGTTTTCTCTGGACAAGGAACATTTTTAAAATTCTCAGTAAATGTAGGCAGGTGCCACCGAGAGTATTGCCAAACTGTGGCTTTTTACACGGACCATTCGCTATTGTATTCATGTGTGTGTCAATGCCACATCTCTCCGTGACCACACGAGCATGTGAAACGGGAGGGTTGAAAAAGCGTAAGGGTGCTCTGCTACTTCGTGTCGGATTCAAAATTCGTCTAATAATTCAGAACAGTTCCTAGTGTTTCCAACTTATACACGGGAGCAAAAATAATGGTCCCACTGCTCTCCAGATGGGGATGACCATGTTCAGTGTGGATGTTATCCCAAAACGTTCTTAGAGAGGAGTTGAAACGTCTGGGGCTGTGAGCACCGTCAGAGATTGTCAAGAACGTCGTCCTCTTGCTGAGAGATATCGTTTGGGACTGTGAAATATGTGGGAATCAGCGCCCCCAAGTCACCCCCGTCGATCCCTTTTCTTGTCGATTTTGCGGAGTGGTATATCTGAAATCTCTTCCTTAGCCATCTACGAGAAAACCGTGTGACTTCAACCTTGGGTACATCGTTCTGAAGGGGTCAAATGTCCGAAAGAGCGGGATGCACCGTTCTGAAGGGGTGAAATGTGGGAAAGAGCGGGTGTGACGGCCTTCCCACTGTGCGACGCGTCAGTGGTGGCGCTTGGCAGAATTGTGGCGAAATCTGGAAGCAATATGACATCATTAAGCCATTATACACGTCAAATTATTTACTGGGCACTGGCTTTCTTCGCGCCAAGCTTTGCATCATTGTAGAGGTAGTGTGTCGGCACCTTTGATCTACATTTCTAACTTATACGTCGGAAAGGGAGAAAATAACTGAATTTCGAAGACGTGGTCCTGCAATTGTGTTACGTAGTGTATTTAGTAACATAGATGACAATTTGCTGTGTATGTGACTGTGCTGAAGCTCGCGAAACACAAAAGTAGCAGAAATATTCGTTATTAGTCGACAAGCTAGTAACGGAACGAGAGAGTACAAATTTTTCTAACAGCCGGCGTTACGCAACCACGAGGAATTATCACTTACCTAGTCGGCAAGCGTGAACATTGTAACACAGTTACTGGAGCACGGAAAACAGCCCTCTTATGCCAAACTGCGAGAAACACAGCGAGAAATGATTATAACAGTTGCAGTATTACGTGGATTTATGCTTAATTACAAACTTACTATTTTATCAGTTGATTTGTTTTCACCACGTAACGCCCGCTGTTTACGTCCTTCTTCGTTGCTTAGCGATGCATCACTTTTCGTTCTGACGCCGCAACTCCTTTTTATCTATATAAATGATGAACTATTGGTTTTTCCGTTTAACAACGTTTTAATAACTGTGGAAGTATTACAGGCATCGGGTGCCACCTAATGTGTCACCCGCCTATACGTTTTACATAAACCTTTCAAGACTCGATCGATCTGTTTACAAAGAGAAAGCAGAATATCTCTTCCTTTGACGTAGTCCAACAACGACCTAGGAAGCTCGACGCCCTCGCGGTCCAGGCTCTTCCATGGCTCGCGATAGTTTGCAGCATTCGTTTTATTTCTGGCCCACTTGCCGCTACGTCGAACTTTCGTGGTGATCGTTGGACAACGTCTTCCACGTTATCTGCAACATTAATAAACTTTCTTCCCACAGTATTTCTGACAACCCAAAAACAAACTTAAAGAACATAATAATAATAACTGTTTTTACAATTATTCGTGTAATTCTTGGTCGATTTAATGGGCGGGTGGGACAGGCCTAAACCTTATGACACCACACAGTGCAGACCGAACCGCTTTCGTTTCTCCTGCAATGTTACATAACAGAGTCTAGGTAGGTTGCAACAACGATTAGCGAGAGTTCGACTTGTGTGTGAAATCGTGCTACTGTAGGTCTTATACTTGCTGCCCTACGACACAGCCAGCGACCTGAAGCCATGGCTGGTGGAGTCCAGCATCTAGTACTGGTGTCAGTACAGCAGCCAGCGCCGAAGAGTGGACCGAGGGTTTCCCAACACGAGTCCGGTCCAGGGCGGAAGCTGCCCTGAATTGCAGTCACACAGATTTGAAGGCCTGCCTTACCAGCGGACCATGTTGAACATTCGGCACGACTACACAGAACCCGACAACGTGGACCATCTGAGGGGACAGTGCGTGCAGTGATCTGGGAGGGATCGAGCACTAACCGAAACGGTGTGTGAATCAAAACACACTTGGTGGTCGCCGCCATGTCCAAATGAAGAGCTACCGACAGGATGTGCCTACCTCGCCAGCAGGAGGCAGAACCGCCCCTTCAGGGAGTCATCAGGTTCTATTTGAAGCTGATGCGGCTCCTTCGGCAGCCGTGAGTGCGCTATTGGATTCAGCGGAATCTTCTCAGGATTACATAGCCCCCAGTCGGCGCAGAAGAAGCAGAACCCACTTGCGTTTACAATAATAAGCGGCATAGTTTAAAATATTGTTTTCTTGCGTCTATAGACGCCGCACAGGCCCTGCTAATGAATTAGTGGGAGTTTCTAGCCTGGCAGAGTGCATCCCCCCTGTATCGTGAAAGATTTTGTTCAAGAATATATGTCATGTATTTATGATGCCTTTCACATAAACAATATAGTGAATGTGAATTATTTATATGTTACTTAAAGCTATAGAAATTACCGTTGGATACAAGGATCAATTTTAACTTATTCTTAAATGTCCCTAATGTTTTTATGTTCTTCATTTTTTCCGGAAAGGGACAAAATGTTATTTAATGTTGATACAGCATAATTCTCTGATACAAGGCCTTGGTGTTTACATCATCTGATCAGACCTTGGCGTTTACGTTATGCGATCGAAAGTATCTGGACAACTATTAGAGGACGTCAGTATGTTTCCGAAACGAGAGTAGTGCATGATGTTGAACGCTGGGGTCTGGAGCAAAGTCGATGTTGGAACCCAGAGGCATTCCACCTTGAGGAGGCCAGACCGTTTCACGAATGTTACTTTCCACGAACAACTGCCTCACAGACACTGCTTTATGACAGGTTGCATTGTTATGCTGATACAAAACCACCTCCCTCTGTGCTTCACTACCAGTGCTATACATGATGGCAGGTAACGTTCTCCAGGTATCCGACAAACTAGAAACTTTCCTTCGGATTGCCACAGGATATAGCGTGATTTCTCACTCTAAATCACTCTTTCCAGTTATCTACTGTCCGCTGGCGTCGTTCTTTGCACTGCCTCAAGCTGCGATTAGGACTGACTACAGAAATTTGTGGCTTATGGAGACCTGCTGCATCGCATCCTTTTTAACTCATTATGCACGGTGATTGTGTTACCTGGGCTGACAGTAGCGCTTTGGGGCTAACGAGTGATTCCTGCAACTGATTTCGTGCGATTTTGTTCCAACCACCCTCCGGAATGCTCAGCCATTTCTGTCCGTCAGTAAATGAGGTATGCCTGGCCTAGGTTTGTCTGTGGTTGTTTCTTCGTGTCTCCATTTCCCAGTCACATCAGCAACAATCGACTTGGGCGGCTTTAGAAGGGTCGGAATGTCCCTGGTGTATTTACCACTCAGGTGACATCCAATTACTAGTCCACGTTCGAAGTTACCTTGTTCTCCTGACAGAGCCTCTCTGTTGTTACTGCTTCCCTATCGACAACATTGTACTCCCCATCTCCTTTGATACTGGCGAGTCCGCCTCTCGTGACATCTAGTGATCAGTTCCTCATTCCATATTGGTATCCGTATACTTTCAACGAGATAGTGTACTGCACTATGAAACCCATTAATTTTCTCAATAACACGATACTGAACTCGCGATCTTTAATCTTGAAAGAGTTTATTTTATATTATTTAAAAACGTACCCTGGAGATTCCCTATTGAGAAATCATTTTTGTTGCTCTTATTGCACGTTTCTACGTCTTACTAAACTTGTTTTTTTGGAGAACAGCATGCCATGTCGTAGGGCGCGGTGCACATTTGAGTATTAAGCACGTAGTTCTGCTTCACTGGTTCTGTAGCCCAGTACCACTCTTAAGACGTTACGGTATTTTCCTTAAACTGTATGATGACATAACCAAGTCTGATACGCTTGTCCGTGTCTGTTTGCCTTGAGATCGGAAGGGCTGGGACAATAAGGTACCATAGGTCATTCGTGACCCAACCAACTTTTAATTCCATTTATTAAACATTACATTCAGGCAAGTTAATACAGAACATTGATATTTCCTTTGAAACAATTGTGAAACACGCTAACCCTGTTTGGGATCGAATACTGAAGAGTCACGCAAGTGCCTGCTTTGCAAGAAACTGCAGTATTAATCCTTGATTTAAAACAAGTTCTTTAAAGAGGTCAATGCTTTTCTGACCAAATAATCAAGTTTCAGCGCTTGCTTTAAGGAAAGCTACTAGAATTCATAACTTCTGGTTTTAGAACAAATTGTTCAAATGCATCAAAATCGCACATGCAAAAAGCCTGTTTATGAAAAAGCCACCCAGTGGCTGATAACATGCCCTGATGTCTCTAGAAAACTCTAGACGCCTAACGAACTGACATACTAAGTACACAGGCTCTGTCTCTCTAAAAAGTGGATGCAAAAACAAGGGCATTTACTGACATTGCGGATCCCGTTCCAAGATCAGAATACCTTTAAGTCATTAAAGAGCGCACAGTACCGGAACTTCGGCAATTTCTTTTTTTTTTAATTTCAGGTCAGAACGAATAGTTAAGGCGGTGCGCCTCCAAATATATTACAGAGCCATAAGGAAGGCCCCACTGGTGGAACCGCCTCCGAAATCTCAGAGAGAGCGGCAATTATTTCACTGACCAAATTAAATGCCTTATTTTATAAGGCAGCCACTTCATAAATCACCGGGGAAACCCGCAATTACAAGATTAGCGTCACGCTCTATCACACAACAAGACAAAAAAATTGTAGTAATTAGCTGAAAACACCAGGAAGGCGCAAAACCTTTTAAAAACTAAACGAGACAATGCTTACTAATTAAAATGCAGACGTCAAACACGGGTGTATTTCCATACTAATTAAAATGCAGGTGTCAAACACGGGTGAATTTCCGTACCATGAAAGACTGGTACAACATGCGGACAAGTAACAAGATCATATATTTAAATGATGATAGCCCAGAACTCTTGTCAAACTTGAGCACTCCTGAAACAGCTGGTTTATCGGCAAGGAAACACAGTGTAATGGTTCACTTAAAAGAGAAACCTTAAGGGGTTCGTACAGAACCGTCTAAAGGTAGTACACATGACAAACAGGTGATAACAATAGTTGGGGGTTCCAGCGTGATTGAATACATCTTCTCGGCTATACGCAATGTAAGTCTGTATACAAGCGTGTTTACGAAGTTTACTAACGAAGGAATAAACAATTAGTAAAATTTCTTCAAGACCTAAGGCAGTAAGGAAACACACCTTTAAATACTCAGTCACAAAATACACAGCAGCGGTAGTTAAAAAGAGGTATACGCAATGTAAGTCTGTATACAAGCGTGTTTACGAAGTTTACTAACGAAGGAATAAACAATTAGTAAAATTTCTTCAAGACCTAAGGCAGTAAGGAAACACACCTTTAAATACTCAGTCACAAAATACGCAGCAGCGGTAGTTAAAAAGAGGTAACACTAAAATTAAAGACTCTTCAGAAACGCCTAAACCAACGCCAATTCACGCTAGGAAGGCTGCGAAGTGATCGAGATCTGATCGTTAGTACTTTTACTACCCAATCCTTGGTGGGACGGAATTAGTAGTTCCAAAGCACAAGTCGAAGTGCGGCGGACCAAACGTACTGCGAAAGTGCTCAGAAAAAACACGCAAACACGCGCACGGCGATATAGTCACTCACTTTTGCAGCGAGCGAAGTTCTCAAAGTTGCTAAGCCAATGTAATGCAGAAAGGTGGCGGTGGGAATGAAGAAGCCCCCAGGGCCTAGCACTCTCATGCGTGCGTGTTGTAGAACTGATCCCCAAGGCGTTGTCTGATGGAAAAACATCACAGAGACTAACGAGTAAAGTCTTCCGGCTTGTCGGACGGCTCCACTTTGATTCGTTGACGTTGCCTTTGTTAACCGCCACGGAAGCATACATCACGTGCTCCGGCTACCCACTCCTAGATCCACAGGACGGGCCGTGTTGACCACAACACAGACCTACTGGCCGTTAATCTTCGTCGTGGTTAACCATCCCTCGAACCCCCGTCCTCACTCCACATCTCTTCACGTCAAGTCCCTTCCTCCCCCCCCCCCCCCCTCTCCCCCAGATCAACGATAACCACTCCTAGAGCGTGATACGAGGTATCGAAACACGGTTCGGCTCAATCCTCTTAATTGCTTTGTCGGATATTTGTTCAGTAACGGATGTTTGTTTTGTAATGCAGCCTCGTAATTCTGGGATCTGTACGTCCTCGCATTTGTTCTTATACCTCTATAGCTTACTCATACACTATCTGTGTGTCATTTAGCATCATGCAATTTTATTTAAGTGATGTTTCTGCTTCGTATCTTGTGAAAGAGCCCATCTGCTGTGAGTGAGTTTCAGTGTGACCTTTAATGCCATCACAAAAGTTTCTACACTGAAGCGCCAAAGAAACTAGTATAAGCATGTGTATTCAAATACAGACATACGTAAACATGTAAACAGGTAGAAGACGTTGCTGCGGTCGGCAACACCTGTATAAGACAACAAGTGTCTGGTGCAGTTGTTAGATCGGTTACTGCTGCAACAATGGCAATTTATCAAGATTTAAGTGAGTTTGTACGTGGTGATATAGTTGGCGCACGAGCGATGGAACACAGCATCTCCAAGGCAGCGATGAAGTGGGACTTTTCCCGTACGACCATTTCACGGGTGCACCGTGAATATCAGGAATCTGGTAAAACATAAAATCACCGATGTCGGTGCGGCCGGAAAACGAGCCTGCAAGAACGGGACCAACGACGACTGAAGAGAATCGTTCAATGAGACAGAAGTGCAACCCTTCCGCAAATTGCTGCAGATTTCAATGCTGGACGATCAACAAGGGTCAGCGTGCGAACAATTCAACGAAACATCATCGATATTGGCTTTCGTAGCCGAAGGCCCACTCGCGTACCCTTGATGACTGCATGACACAAAGCTGTAAGCCTTGCCTGGGCCCGTCAGCAGCAACATTGACTGGAAGCATGTTGCCTGGTCGGGCGTGTCCTGTTTCAAATTGCATTGAGCGGATGTACAGTTCCCTCTGCCGCGCGGGATTAGCCGAGCGGTCTAGGGCGCTGCAGTCATAGACTGTGCGGCTGGTCCCGGCGGGGGTTCGAGTCTTCCCTCGGGCATGGGTGTGTGTGTTTGTCCTTAGGATAATTTAGAGTAAGTAGTGTGTAAGCTTAGGGACTGATGACCTTAGCAGTTGAGTCCCATAAGATTTCAGATACATTTTCACACAGTTCCCTCTAATACGATGGATGTTGTTCCCTTATGCCTTAACACTTCTTGTATCATCCACTATCTTCTTTTTGTCAGCGTTTTCCGTATTTTTCTTCCTTCGCTGTTTCTGCAGACAACCATCTTTCCCTTATCTTATCAGTCTCTTTGGTTTTCAATGTTCTTCTGTAGCACCACATCTCAGACGCTTCGATTCCCTTCTGTTCAGGATTTCCCACTGGCTATGGCTCAAATGGCTCGGAGCACTATGGGACTAAACAGCTATGGCCATCAGTCCCCTAGAACATCTTAAACCTAACTAACCTAAGGACATCACACAACACCCAGTCATCACGAGGCAGAGAAAATCCCTGACCCCGCCGGGAATCGAACCCGGGAACTCGGGCGCGGGAAGCGAGAACGCTACCACACGACCACGAGCTGCGGACCACTGGCTGTGATTCACTACCATACAGTGTTTTAATCTTAATGTTAACATCTTTCCTTTTAATGCGCCAAGGGCTTTTATGGCTTTTCTATAAACTGAATCAGTACTTCCGGCAATCGTTTCTTTTGCAGTTACTTCACATCTTTCCTGCAGATTTTGCCTTGGCTGCCCAGCACTTGCTATTTCATTCCTAAGGAATTTAAGTTGCTATATTCCTGTCTTCTCTTGAAAATTTTTATACTGCCTTATTTCGTCGATCTTCTCATTTGTTACACAAGGTTTCCTCTCAGTTAGCTTCCTTGTACTTGTGTCTGTCTGAGCAACACCGCTGATTTCTCTTTTTAGAAACGTCTACTCCTCTTCATACTCAGCGAACTCCAAACGCTTCGTCTCTTCCCTCAGTACTCCAGCATCCCACTTCCTTCCACAATGATTCTTTTCGGCCATACTCTCTGAGCCGTGGCGGCTGGCGCTAGGGTGTTCGACTTGCATCGCTGATATCGATATTCGGCTGTCCTGCTATGACGAGTGAGTCTCCGGTCGGCGTTCAACGAGCCAACTTGTGTTGAAAACAAGCCCGCGTCCCTAACCGTGGTTCTTGGGCCTCGCCGTGCTCACCGCCCTTGTCTTTTGGCGCGCGCCCGATGTTCGGTGCCGGATCATTGGGCGTCTTGACGTGCAAAATTGTGGTGGTTTCGTCGTTTCACGCTGAACATCTTCCCAGCTCGTAATTTGCAAGCTCCAAGTTACGAATGACTATTAATCTGTGTTTAACTAAGAAGATTGTTGAAACTTACTGTGGCATGGGTAGCTGCCGGAGATGATTCTGAACATGGTTCCACAATGTCTATTTTATGGAAGCTGATGTTCCTCATTCCATTTTTTTCATCTCTGGAGTGTTTGTTTTAAGTGATTTTCATGCAAATTTTGACTTGTTTTAGGACAAATTGTCGGCTTTGGGACTAGCTGCGGTTGAGTACGTGCCCGGCAGCTGTAGAGTTAATGGTTTAATCATTTGTCATGGCAGCATGTGGTATGTTTATTTAATGCTGAAAGTGCCTTAAGGCAACTGGAAGTGATCTGTAAGTTTCCTGTTAATTTACTGGGGGACGGATAATGTTAGAGTATTGCTCCTTAAGAATTTGGGGGCGTGCTTATTACGTATTCCAGTGTGGCTATGATTTGACCTTGTTTTCATTGCAATCTATTTGTGCTGTAGACCATTTGTTAAGACTGCTCGTTCCCTGGCGTCGGCGCGGTTATAGATTTTTGTCAGGACCGCTCTTTGTGGGGCCGGTCGAATTATATATATAAATATATACCGCCCGCTATGTGACGCCGTGCAAAAGCCGTGGGGTATGAACGCTCGTATTTCGTGCCGGCCGTAGCGTTATTGCTTCCAAACAGTGCTATTGACCTTAACGCTGTTCTCTAAAGTTAAGTGTAATTTGAGAATCATTCTGAGTCATTACGTCCGTTAATTAAGTGAGGCCAATTTGTTAATATTGGCGTTCCTGTAAGTCATTTTATTGGTTGAGTTATTACTAGCCCTTCTTATTTAACACTTATGTTAATCATTTGTGTATCTTTAATGAACTTGCAACTTGTTTTATTCCTGTGTGCAAGTTTTGCGACCTTGGTTGGCCCACTTTGTATTTTTAGTATAAGCATGTTTCCCTGTGGACCTTTATGTGAACAGTTAAGTTTTATTAACCTTGAAGATCTCTTTGTTCTTTATGAAATTGTGGTATTATGTGGCTGTGTATTATTTATTTGGAAGTGTATGGTGTTATTAGTCTCTTGAGACATGGTAAAAATGTACGACTGTTTGTGATTCATTACTCACCGTGCCTATTATCAATGATTTTGGTTGCGGACGCAAAATAATATCATTCTTATTCGTGTTTATGTAATTCAATCAAAGTGAAGATTGGTATATTGCAGCAGTAACAGGGCAAATGTCCGGTAAATAATAATAAAGTCTGTTTTGAGTCAAATTAAAATTATAAAACAATCACAAACTTGTCCATCACCAGTGATCTAGGGCTTCCTATTTCCTTTAAATAACTGTGGTGAGATTGTAATTTTGACTTTCTAAAGGCTTTTGTAGTACCACGGTTCATCTCCATCATTACTATATTGTGATCTCAGTCTGTATCTGCACGCTTTAGAATTCAATACCTGACTTTAGAATGTCTCTCTGTCCATCATGTTAATACAGTTGGAACCTTCCCGTGTTTATGGGTCTTTTACAAATACAACTCCTCCTCTTGTGATTCTTGAACAGAGTATTCGCTGTTGCATCTGAAATTTATTGCAGAATTCCGTTAGTCTTTCTCCTGTCTTATTCCTGCTACCAAACCCCTAATCGCAAGTAACCCCTTCTTCTATTTTTTCTCCTACAACCAGATTCCAATTCTCCTTGACTGCTAGATTTTCATCCCCCTTAACACACATTCGTCCTCTGCTTGCTACAGTGGCCTGTATACCTGAATTATGAGGATGGGGATTGTTTGCTATCGATTCCGATGAGAATAACCTTATCAGTGAACTGATCACAGTAGCTCACTCTCTTCCCCGCCTTCTTATTCATAACGAGTCATATCCCCATTATACTGTTTTCTGCTGCTGTTGGTATTATCCTATATTCGTCTGACCTTAGACGAATCCTCATCTCCTCGCCACTTCACTTCACTAATCCACTGTACACCTGTATTAAGCCTCTGCATTTCACCTTTCAGATTTCTTAGCTTTCCTACGACGTTAAAACTTGTGACATTCTGTACTCCGACTAGTACAATGCAATCCCGTCGTTGGTTATTTCATCTTTTTCTCGTCTCGTGATCGACCCCCCCCCTCTCCCCTCCTTGGTAATCCTGGCTGTTGGTATTATCCTATATTCGTCTGACCTTAGACGAATCCTCATCTCCTCGCCACTTCACTTCACTAATCCACTGTACACCTGTATTAAGCCTCTGCATTTCACCTTTCAGATTTCTTAGCTTTCCTACGACGTTAAAACTTGTGACATTCTGTACTCCGACTAGTACAATGTAATCCCGTCGTTGGTTATTTCATCTTTTTCTCGTCTCGTGATCGACCCCCCCCCCTCTCCCCTCCTTGGTAATCCTGGAGATCCGACTGGGGGACTAATCCGGAATGTTTTGCCAATGGAGAGATCATCGTGTTACTTTTTCAGCTACATGCCACACGTTGTGTGGATGCACATTACGTGTCTTTTCACTGAGATGCCAGAACGTGGAAGACGCTCGAATCCTACCATGTCCTCGACGGTGTCTGTCAGAAAAAAACTGAACTGAGGGAATACGTGCCATCTTATTTGACTACTGCTGGCTTCAGGGCTCTCGTTGTGTACGTTGGCCAACTGCGCACTTATTCAGGTTGTGGCTAGGAAGGCCATGTCCGTTCTGAGCGTCTCCGACATAGACTGGTTCAGAAGCCTAACGGAGACCTCATTCTCCCCGTGGCGCCCCTTGTGTTGTCTCTGTCTTATGTATCTGCGGCGGAGCTGTCCGCTGCGTCCGCTCTGAATCAGTCAGCACTGGCGTCGACTCCTGTCTACGATGTAATGGATGTTTTGCCTGTCTTTCCTACAGTACCGCTGCAGTCACTACCAGCGGACGATGGACGTCAACAGACGGAAGCCGTCTGTAACGATCCCATGGTTGACGATCATGGAGCTGTAGCGACTTCCGCTTTTCTGCCTATAGTGTCCCAAAAATACTTAACGTTCGCTTTCTTTATGCCTCAGCTTGTCTAAATAGAAAAAATTCCTGCCCTAACCTAACACGTTTCCAAAATAGCCTAGAATTTCATCTTTTCCGCTCTACACGATTCCTAAATACTAAACAAATCTCTGTTTCATCAAATCAAGACTTTCTAAATAATTTGCTTCAGCACTTACGAAGCTAAGCTAAATGTAAGAAACACTAGTCTTAACGGCAGCAACCTAGAATTACCTGTATATAGCATTCACCTTGAAAGTTGAAATGCTGTCTCCATACTTATTCGATGATACCTCTAAGCTCAGAGATTATTGAAACAACCTCATTCGTATGAGCTGTATTACCTGCAACAGCTGGTGCCATGAGCAGCCGTAGTCGATCTATTAGCTCTTTGGGGTCGTCATAATACATATACTGCGGGATTCGATTTTTCACTGTTTTACTCTCAATGTCAGTACCATTACCGCTGCTGCTGCTGTTGTTGTTGTTACTGTTTTCGCCATCAAGTATTGGTTTAATAATGGTTTTATATTTCTTGTTGCACAGGCTTTTAGCGATGTTATGTACAGTCGTGGACAATAGGAGTGAGACCCCTCGTCTTTTCGTTATGCTGATCCGCACAGCTTTAAAGCCTGCTACACAGCATAGAAGGCAAGGCGACGAAGTGCTACCAACATACTATGCACAGGCGTGCAATTGAAAAACTATCCGAACTTCGTCAGATTGTTTTCAATCATATGTGACACTATATGCTGATTAGTGTGTTAAACACAAAACGTAAATATAAGATACAAATGAATGAAGAAACGGTAATTAGTATGAACTGTACTAATAAAAATGAATATCAGCTTATCGAGATAACATAACTGTTTTAATAAGACAAAGACCAATTAACAATGGTCTGTGTCAGCGTTCAGACCAGTCATACTGGTTTACCATTGCTGACCTACCATGGAAGTATGCAAATTAAGCAATGCGTGAAGATTCATAACGAAATTCACTTAAAAATCATTCAGTGCCCCACTTAAGTCAATTCAATTATTGACAGAAGAGGAAAAAGTACTATCCATAACCACACTTAAGCGTCGAGTCATAGTCACAGATATACGAATACAACACATTAGCTTATACTTGAGGTATTTCGTTTCGCACGAAGTGGTGGCGATGCTGTGGCGTCTTCGAAGCACGAGCTTCGCCAGTGCTAGCTATCTCAGCACATCAGCTGAGCGAACATTTTCTTCCTTCTGCTAGTCTAATGGGCAATGGGAACACCGTGGAACGCGTTTGACAACTATGTGACCATTGATTTACGTTCTTGAGTGGTTCATAATTATGTTAGTAAATACACTCGATATTTTTATGTCCTTTAAATTACATTTGCTACATGATTCGCACTGAAGACGTGGGAAATGTGTGTTATTGGGTCCAGGAAGCACGTTCCAACAGAAACTGCTGCTTACATTGGCATTTATGTTGTGAATTAGTCGTCTTATCCATCACACGGACAACTAGGATGCACTGTTTTGCTACAGTTGTTTCGTAGCTTAGTGGCATTGTGTGTCAGTGGCGTTGCCAGTTTACATACTGCACATGTAACACACAATAAAAGCGTTGGATGCCGACAGTGATCAGTCTACTTGAAAAAGTTTGTTGTAATCGTAACTTATGTAACATTATCTTCGTCTTCCAATTTTACAATTTGTGGAAAAATGTTTTACCTTGCTAGTCCTAGTATGAAACATCGTCTGACTGAGAATGTGTAGCCATGAAGGAGCCAGGAATTATTCGCTATTATAGCAAACATTCGAATCCACTGGACACTTGAATTCTGTATATTGATTCTAAGAGTTTTGCTATTCCTCTTGTTACTTACTGTCTAAATGTCATCCGTGAGAATAAAATTAAAGGCAGTGGGATTAGGTTCCTGATCAATATACTGTGTATTAATATTCTGCGCTGCTACGTAAATTTTAAAGGTTATATTCTTTACGTAAAACAGAGTATAGGTTTCAGTCCTAGGATCCACGATAAACTTCAGAAGTACAATTACAGAATAGTGGCATATCGATTATGGCTCCTCACAATCAATAATAGTTGTTACTCATAGTTTTGTATTTGTATTTGACCGTCGTCACCCTTCAGAGACCAACCTGATCTTTCCACAATGCCATTTTTGACTTGCTTCTTAATATGTCCTATAGCTACAGATTTGTTGAAAATATTAACTGTTAAATACGCTATTCCACAAATTAAAACTTCCGGTTATTCTTTATATCGTGAAGCCTACTTTCACTGAAGAAAAGATACATAACAATAAAATGAAATCATAGATTAGAATCTCAAAGCATACTGTGAATCGTTAAAATGAACTCAACTAAAAATCATCTTCTTGTCTAAAACACGTTACTTTTCCAGAGAACTTCGGCACCTCTCAAAATTTTTTTACACCTCTTATGTTTAGTCATACGTGAACAAATAGTGGGTCTCATGAAGCAGCACTGTTTAACCGTCACAAAATAACGCCTCAAAAATCAGTAAATATAACTCTATTGTTGCTGCGAATCGCATATACCAATCGCCCTCTGCTGCGACAATGACACGAAGTCTATTGGGTATTTGATTTTTCTCATGTCTTTCGGGCCTCCTTACCTCCCTTTCTAGCCCAACTTCGCTCTCCGATTACTCCTTCATCGGCGAGCTTCTCCTCAAATATTTTTCATTTTTGCTGAATTGATTTTTACCCTTCTTGCATATACACGTGTGACATGTATTTTTTAGAGACTGCATGAATATATAACGTATTTCTTCTCTTAGCAAATTAAATATTAGATGTCTTGTTGTGAATTAATTTGTTTGTCTAGATTCCATTTACTGCGTTTCCTTGAAGTTACATAGAAAAAAAAAAACTTGAAACATCTGTTGCAGCTGATTGGATAAGGGCTGAAAAAAAAAACACCTTTGCTGATGCTGCTTAGTATCGCGTATAGCCTCCTTCGGCTTCCACAACGGCTCGAAGTCTGTTGGGCATTTCTTCCACTTCCCACAGGAGCCCACACCCTTCGGCCTATATCCATGCCGTTACCAACTCACTGCCACTCCTTCGGAAACTGTAAATATATCTTGGATTATACCTAGCACCCTTTTGGCCGGTAAACTTTTCCGGTTGATGCCGTAGAGAAAACTTTTTCGTCCGTGAAAATCACTCGCCTCCAAATCTGGAGAGGTTTGTCGACATTTTCAGCAGCAAAAGCAAGGCGGGCTTCTCTGTGGGGAAACAGTCAATGTCTCTTTCACAGCAGCTCTTCTTGCTCTCAGTGCACCTACCCAAAGATGACGAGTGGCGGTCTTACTGCTAACATTGAGACCCAAAGTCTGCTGAATTTGTCGTGCGTTGACAAATGGATGGTTCTCACTGAAACGGCGTATCTGCTGATCCTGAGCTGCTGTTGTTCTGCGGCGACGGCCATGAGGCCTCCCATTCAGGTTACCACTCTCTTCCTTTCGTCTGATCCACCTGGCTACCGTCGACTTGTGAGGACCCATAGTTCTTGCTATATAGCCTTTTGAAAATCCCTCTGCATGGAGTGCTATTACAGCGCCCTTGTCTGCCTCAGCCAGATGGGCCTTTTAGCGTTGGCTGAATGATTCGTCGCAGTTAATATCTGGTGCAAAAACAGCGCTAGTAGGAAACAGACTGCCTCTTCCACGACTGCAGCCACAACGCTATGGCCAAGTATGTGTAACACGGAAATCGGTGGCATAAAGGAGAGATAGTAAGCCCGTACCCGTGTCATTACATAGTGGAGCAACTTAGAATCTGTAATTTTTCTCAGAAGGGACTGGTCATGTCTTATCTGATAAGCAATGAAATGTTTACATTTTGCATATACGGTAGACCTAACGCAAGAAAAATTTCTGAAATATCTGAGGCAACCTGAAGAAAACTCCCTGAATTTTAGCTGTGGAAGGTTGACTTATAAGAAGGAAAACGTGTTTATCCTCGCTCGCCGTGTTTGCAAGTGGCGCAGTTTACTCTTAGGCATACATAGTTCTCGCAGGGTGCAAGAAGCGAATCGACTAACGAGGGGAACTCGCCAGGTCCCATACACTAACTGTCCGGAAACTTTGACGGTGAAGGAGAGGACAAAATAAGCGAACATGTGTTTTGGCTATATCTGCAGACACTAGACCGTTTCTTAGATAACGACAGTTAAAGTTATCAACGCGCTGTTTGTATAGTGTAGCTACCTTTTGCACGCGAGAATGCAATTGAAGCGGTGGCTCAGTGGCTACCGTCGTTCCTGCCTAACTTTGATTCCCGAGTTCGAGACCATATTGGTTTTTTTACTATTAGTTTTCTTCCTTCTTTATCAGAATTATCTACGAATGTTTTTTTCCAATTTGTGTCGAAATAATGTTGTTGTTATCTGTCAATTATCTTTCTGTGTAATTAATGAATTTAAAAAGATATAAACGAATGAGAAAATAATGTGAAATATTTTTGAACCTCATTACAACCTGCAAGGTTTGCAAGGGCATTCACAAATATTTCACATCATTTTTTCAACCTTTTAGTTTTTTTACTTCTTTCATTGCACAGTAAATTAATTGACAAATAACGACAACATTGTTTCCACATAAACTGGAATAAAAATTCGTAGATAATTCGGAGAGTGAGGGGAAAAAAAAGGAACAACCGGGTTTCGAACTCGCAGCTTAAAGTTCTGAAGTCGCGACAGTAGCCGCTGAGCGCTGAGCCACCGCTTCAATTGAATCCTGACATGCTAAATGGTATCTACGCTATAGCAACAGGACATTGAAAACTTTGACTGTCGTTTTCTCAGAAGCTGTCGAGTGTATGCAGATAAGCCGAAACACGTGTCCGCTTATTTTGTCTCCTCTGTCACTGAGCGAAGTTTCAGCAAGATCGGGGTATGGTACTTGGCGGGTCCCTTGTAAGTGGCGTCCGTTGCGATTCAGTAGACAGAATGCGTCCGCTTTCCTCGACTACTCGTTGACATGTCTGGAAACTTTCGTTCCTGTAGTGGTAGTTTGAAATATGAGGGCTGGTTTTCCTGATAACGATCTGCCAATGGACTTTGCTCCTAATTTACGTTACTGTGTAGTAGACCTACTGCAACGACATGAACCGGTAATGTTTTTTATTTGGATAGTCCGTTTCTTAGTTGCCATATTTCGCTATAATATTTTCCTTTGTTTCAAAACGGCAAGGTCAGATGACCACTGCAACTTGGTAACATCAGTAACAATTTAATACTTTGAAACTGTTACGTGTGGTGTACGAGGAGTGTACTCTGTTGAATGAGGAATACATTAAACACGAATGCTGCGTGCAATAACAGTAATTAACTTTCGGTTGCATGACAAAACACAAGTCGAAATACTGTCAATTCATCTCAGTACTCAGTAAGACTTAAACTTGAACAATCGCAAACATACTTTTATGCGGAAGGCAAACGAAAGACTGCGTTTTACTGGTCGCACACCAAGAATATCCAACAGGTCTTCTGAAAACACTAGCTACACTACATTTGTCCGTCCACTGCTTTAGTATTCGTGCGCGGTATGGGATTGACGTGATTGACGGTGCACGCCAAAAACGTCTAAGGAACGGTAGCACGATTTGTAATGTCACGAAATAGGGGAGAGAGAGTGCCTGATTTGATAAGCGAGTTAGGGTGACATTCATGAAAACAAAAGCGTTTCTCGTTGCCGCGAGATCTTTTCACGAAATTTTAATCCCCAACATCTGTTCTGAATGCCAAAACATTATTTCATCGGGAACTTACACAGGAAGAAATGACCATAGTAGTAATGTAATTCAGGGCTCGTAAGAAAAGATGCAAGTGGTCCTTTTTCCCGCACGCTGTTAAAGAGGGGAACGGTAGAGAAAAAGTCCGAAGGTTTTCGATGAACCCTCTGCCAGGCACGTAAGTCTGGATTGCTAAGAAATCCTGTAGAAGTAGTCATGTGGATGTAACAACAAATTATGTTGTAATTTCGACATGTGAGTTACATTTGGTTTGAACATCGAAGTAGTTTGCTGTTTATTTATTCTTTGTTCATTATTTTCAGCCATAGCCAAATACCTCTGTGCGTTGAATTGATACTGATATAAAGTGTCATTCATGGACCAATAACAAAAATTCTTAACTACTTGGTATGGTATTGCAGTCTCTGCCAGCGTCATCAGAAGTGAATATCGCATACGACGATCCTATGGTGTTCATAAGTGGATATTGCAGATGACTTCGAACAAAATTTGAATGTAGCTTCGTAAAAGTTCTGTGATCAAAGGATCTGAGATGCTGGCGAATACAGTTTATCCTCACAAGACAGTATATATCATCATTATACATGAGGAGAAGAGGGTTTCCCCGGGTGCGGTGGCCGAGCGGTTCTGGGCTCTTCAGTCCGGAACCGCGCGGCTGCTTCAGTCGCGGGTTGGAATCCTACCTCGGGCATGGATATGTGTGACGTCCTTAGCTTAGGTAGGTATAAGTAGTTCTAGGTCCAGGGGACTGATGACGTAAGCAGTTTGGTCGCATAATTCTTAGAGCCATTTTTTGTTCTTCGCGTAAATTTTCTGTACATAAACGTCCGAATCTTTAGATTCCGTTGACATAGAAGCTCACTTTTTTACACCACTAAGGGACTGTATACCGCAGGAAGTGCGATTCATTTCCCCCTATTATGTCTGCCCACACTCGAGGTGAACGAGTTTTAATGATTGAGTAGACAGATAGACGATCAAGAAAGTGAGACTAGTAGTATTCCATTTTTACCGATTTAAGTGACGAAATCGTAACAACGAAAATAGCTATGACAGTTACTGAAGATGAAGGCCGCATAAATAATTCCCCATACACTTTATTCGAAATTGTCTAGTTGCAGCCGATACATCAGCATATTAATCGTAGCTGCGATCGATCCAAATCACGTTTACAGGAATGCGAATAAAATCCATTTGCCTATACACGTGGTAATTCAGATCCCAGTAATAATGCAACCGCGTTTTAGAGTATTCCCATTGGTAGCTAGCTTAAGAAACACTTCGCCTAATGAACGTTTTCTGGCTGTGACGAGTTTAATGGAGAATTCGAAACATTGTAGAATACGTTTGGCAGCTATGTAGCCGTTTATTTCCTGGGGTTGTGCAGAATTATCTTACTAAATTTACTCGCTAATAACAGTCGTCGGCCGGTGTGGCCGTGCGGTTCTAGGCGCTTCAATCTGGAACCGCGTGACCGCTATAGTCGCATGTCCGAAACCTGCCTCGGGCATGGATGTGTGTCATGTCCTTAGGTTAGTTAGGTTTAAGTAGTTCTAAGTTCTAGGAAACTGATGACCACAGATGTTAAGTCCTATAGTGCTCAGAGCCATTTGAACCAATTTTGTTTTTGAATAACAGTCTTTTGTTATTTCGTTAAACATCCCGAATGATTGTCACATAAGCGGTGATATAAAGGTACAAAATTAATGTTTGTGAGTCCAGAAAGCTCTATGCAATAGAAACTGCAGATCATTTTGCCGTTTTTCATTGCGAAATTGCCGGCTTCTTCATGTTTGGGGTAATGATAGAGGGCTGTTTGCGTGGATTTTCTGCTAGCTTAGTGAAAGGTGTTTGGTACTGCAAGGGAGGTCTAGTTTGTTTTTGGTTGTAATCTCGATGGAGGCAGATAGACTATCAGTAAGGCAATTTTAAGAAATTCTCGCGCCCCCGATACGTTTTATTGCTACCTTTATTCTGTACCAGCGCCCTGTGGATGTCAATATGAAACTCTTATAGAATTTCGTACTTGCTACTGCCTACTTCTTCCACTTCTGTCAAAAACTTAATTGACTTAAGTGTGTCAATGAATGATTTTTAAGTGAATTTCGTTATGAATCTTCACGCATTGCTTAATTTGCACACTTTCATGGTAGGTCAGCAATGGTAATCCAGTATGACTGGTCTGAAAGTTGACACAGACCGTTTCGCGGCCAAATGTACCTCATTCGTTACGATCTGGGGTACTTTGTCTTATTAATGCAGTTATTTAATCTCACTAACCTGAAATTCATTTTTATTATCATAGTTTATACTAATTAGCGTTTCTTCTTTCATTTATATCTTGTATTTACGTGTTGTGTTTAACGCAGTAATCATCATTAATATAGTCTTACACATGATTGAAAACAGCCTGACAATGTTGGGAAAGTTTATCAATTTCACGCCTGTGTGTAGTATGTTGGTAGCACTTCGTCGCCTTGCCAGTTATGCTGCGTAGCAGACTTTAAAGCTGTGCGGATCAGCATAACGAATAGGCGAGGGGTCTCACTCGTTTTGTCCACGACTGTACATCAGTCATGGTGCAGTGTTTCACGGTACGTTTCCATATCTTTAACTGAATAATTTATAGGTTTCTTGCTAGGTCTTAGGAAAATAAGATTCATTATGCCAGGTGTTCTCTCAAACCGCCTATCACCAATCTGTATTGTGCCATCAGTTACAGTTATAGGATGTGTACCCGACATGTACGGTCTTCCCCTGCTAACGCCGAATGTTCTATCTATCTGACCAGTGACGTGACGGATAAAGAATTCGTCGATAGTAACACCATCGTTATCGTGTGTTTTAGTTTTTACTGAGAGCTGTCAGAGAGATTCAGTAACCGGCATAAAGGTCTCTCTTAGTGTTTGCTGTCGATCCGTATGCCCTAACCTCAGCAACCGTAATTTCTAATGAACTGCATTCCGCCCTTCAATCACTTTCTGCCTCGTTTACACCTCGGTGTATACTAATCGACATCTCTGCAGCGTTAGGCTTTAGATATCAGCTTATCCTCTGCCTGTTACTATGTACCTGCTCCACCTTCTCAACAAAAAGGAACTCTACATCTATTTTCCCCTCATTAGCGTTGACCTTTTCAGTTAAGTTGGCTACTTTATTGCCGACTTCATTAACTAACTCATTTAACGCATTCACCATTCTCAGAAGAGTCTGGTAATACGACTCTAGTTCCCTGCGCATAACTCCAACTTTATGCACAATAGCCTGAATTTTCGTATCTATGTACAGGCAAATGTTCTGTCTGTGTACACCCATTCTCTCGGGTGGAGAGCTACATATAGGCGCGAATTTGTCCATGGTGCAACGTATACTGATGTACTAACCTCTCTTACCGTGCTGTATATGCAAAAACTCCTGAAAGTTTCGCCTGTACCTTCCCACTCAGTTTTCTTGTTTTATCAATAACGAGAAACCCATACTGTGAATGATTCCAGCAATCGGCATAGATTTTTACAAAATCATTGAACGACATGTGGCTGGTAAATGTGTTTTAAATTCAGATTGTCTTGTTTGAAGGCTATAATGAAGTTTGCTTTATTCCTGTTTCGGGATTATGGAGTATGTTTGACTTAAATAAAATATATCAGAACCTATGTGACGACCGAAACAGGAATATTTTCGAATTTGGTCTTGGTTTTCACAGCAACATCGTCAAATATGAAGACAGTGTTTGGCTTTGCTTTTTCAGGTGGAAAGGTATCACCGCTTCACTGCATGTCGTGTATGTAACACCATCTACACCGCGTAATATCTCCTGTATTGCTGAAACTTGGGTTGAGACAGTGTTTTTGAGAATACACAAACAAGCTCCAATTGGACTCCATTTACATATGTTTGCAGCGTCAAGAGGACATTAGTCTTCCCACAATTGGAAGGACCTACAATAATTGCCTGTATATTATTAGGAATGAGAATTCCGTTTTTCTTCTTCCTCAGGTCTTCTTTTACATCTTCACAGGATCAGTCACCGACAACAAAGTCCCTGTGTTGAGAATGTTTCACCCACCCTGCCATGATATTAACTACGCCAGGTACTGACAAGTAGTTGATATATATAGAAGGATACACTTGAACGGACAGTAATAGTATGTGTAGCCACTATAACTCCATCACATAACAGAGTGAGCTATATTGGCTACACAGAGAAAACAGGGTGGTCCATTGATCGTGACTGGGGCAAATATCTCACGAAATAAGCGTCAAACAAAAGAACTACAAAGAAAGAAACTTGTCTAGCTTGAAGTGGGAAACCAGATGGCGGTATGGTTGGCCAGCTAGATGGCGCTACCATTGGTCAAACGGATATCAACTGCGTTTTTTAAAATAGGAACACCCATTTTTCCTTAATTCAGCGTCAGCTCTATTTATGTCTCCACGTGGTGCCAGAAAGCAACTGTGGTCAGCAGGATGTGACCAACTTGCTGAGGGCCTGCCGCGTGGAGGTACTTTTGATACTTTTGACTGGTCCAACAGGAGACAGTTGAATAGGCTAACATCAGATGTTGGTAAATCCAGGGAAAATGAGGACAGTCAAATGAGGACTTTCCCAACAACCGACACAATGTGAAAGCGGAAGAGAACAGACAAGGGATCACCTATGCCAATGTCCATGCTAACCTGAGTCACGCAGTGAAGAATAACTGATAAGCACTGAATGAAATACAATTGCTATTGCTCAGTTCTGGGTGGAGATCATTTAGTTAATTATGTTAACTGTGTAAATTGTGAATTGTGGAAATTGTTAAGTAGTATTCCTCAAAATTGTACATACATGTGGTGTAGAGTTTCCTATGGCGACTGACTCGAATGAATACATACAAAAGTTGTGGGCCAGTTCGGCTCAGGAGAGGATTCTACGACGTTTTGGCACACCTCCGAACCGAATCAGTGCAGGCATTCAGGCCAAAGGCGGAGCAGCGTGGTATTGATTAGTGGGCTCATACAGCCAAGTTGTTTGTAAATTTGATTCAGTTTTGTAATTCCTTTTTTTGTCAGGCAGTATGTAATTTGCTCATATTAAATGATCTCAATGAAGTTATCATAATGAAGTCATCATGATGGATGAAAGCCCCTCTCTCCCTTTACACTTTCCCAAGGACTACGGTCTTTGGCTCTACGCATTCATCTCGTGTCTGCGTATTTCCTAACGCCATCCGCCCGCCTTGCATTGCGTTATCGTCTCGGTATTTTCTTACTGCCTGCAATATGGTAAAGAACTTCCCTGCTCCATCTGCCATCAATTCGTCTGGTTGCATGTCCTCTCCATCTACATTTCATTTTCATTTCGGCCATAATTACGCCTACTACTACAGCCTGATAGCTGCTCCTTTTCTTCGATCTCTCCCCGCCCCCCCCTCTCTGTCTGTCTCTCTCTCTATCTCTCTCTCTCTAGTATGAGCCCCCCAAAATTACAGATATTAGTATACTGAAGGTCTGTTTGCTGCACAGTTCTCGAGCATATTATAAGTTAGATGGAAAATTTTCCTTGAGATAGAACAGTTACTGTCCACAAATCAGGGCGATTTAGAAAGCATCGCTTATGGGAAACTCACTTAGTTCTTTTCTTGCATGATATCCTGCGAATCATGAACGAAGGGCAACAGGCAGAGTCCATATTCCTATATTTTCGAATGCGTCTGACATGGAACCACACTGCAGACGGTCGATTAAACTCTGCTGAGCATACGCAATACGCCCTTAGATATGCGAGTGGCCGAAAGACTTCTTAAGTAACACCAGTTCGTTATCTTGGACGTCAAGAGTTTATCAGAGACAAGGGTATCATATGGAGTGCTCCAGAGAAGTGTGATAGGACAGCTCTTATTCGTCATATACCTAAATTATCTGGCGTATACGATTGTAACCTCCCTCTTCCCAATCGACCAGTGGATTGCGATATAACTGACCGTGATCGCATATGCGTGAAAATCACTGATAACACAAAGAGAACACTGATTAACTAAAAAGCGGATGGTTAAACAGTCGGCAGCCGGCTAGGACAATGAATCTCTAGCATCTTGAGAAAGGTATGGACAAAGAAATTTAAGCAAATAATCAGTGGCTTGGCAACAGAAGGTTGTCACGCTTTTTCACTGCACAAAATTTCACGAGAAAATAAATGAATCAGAAACTAATGAGTTTGCAGTTACTTACTCTGAAATCAAAACGAGAATTGGTACCTGGAATGTCAGAACTCTGCTACAAGCAGGAAAACTAGAAAACCTTAAAAGAGAGATGGAAAAGAATCATATGGACCTCGTAGGAGTTGCTGAAGTAAGGTGGAATGGACATGGAGAGTTGCAGTCAGATGAATATGTATTCTACTACTCAGGAGGAGAAGTAAAAGGAATTAATGGAGTAGGAATGATTATGAGAAAGGAATTGGGTAAATGTGTGGAATATGTAGACTATGCAAATGACCGGGTTATTGGTGTAAGGCTGAAAGGAGCACAAAAAGATTTACTGATTGTCCAGGTGTATATGCCAACTTCAGAACATGATGACCAAATTGTAGAGGAAACGTACAATGTAATAGAGAGAATAATGGACGAAAATAAAAAATGCTGCAAAATAGTAATGGGAGACTGGAACGCCATTGTGGGAGAAGGGAAAGAGGGAAACATAGTAGGCAGTCATGGTCTTGGAAAGAGAAATGACAGAGGTGAATGGTTAATTGACTTCTGCAGGGAAAGGCAGCTGATAGTGGCAAACACATGGTTCAAGAACCATAAGAGGAGGCTCTACACTTGGAAATCACCAGGGGATAAATATAAACACCAAATCGATTTTATACTGGTAGAAGAAAGATACAGGAATGGAATCAAGAAGGTGCACACATTACCAGGTGCAGATATTAATAGTGACCACAACTTACTTATGGCAGAAATAGAAATAAGAATGAAAAAACTGAAAAAGGCGACAATGGTGAAGATAATGGGATCTAGAGAAGATAAGGTCCAAAAAAGAACAAATTACAGAAATGCTGTCTCGGGACTTTCTAAACACATTACGAGACAAAGAAGCACCTGATAATGCCAACGAGTACTGGAATATGCTGAAAGAAGGAATCATTAAAGCAGGACAGCAAAATATAGGATATGTAAAAGGGAAAAGGTCAAAAAAACCATGGGTCACACAAGAAATGATTTCCAAGATGGAGGAGAGAAGAAAATTGAAAAACAAGAACACTGAAGATGCAAGAAAGATATACCGAAGGTTAAATAACGAATTGCGAAGAGAAACAGAGCAGGCTAGGAAAAAATGGCTAAAAGAGGAATGTTATGAAATTGAAGAACTGGACAGGAAAGGAAGATACGACTTACTATACAACAGAGTAAAGACTATGACATGGGAACAAAACAGAGCAGGAAGTGCTACTATGGAAATTTTGAGTAAAGACGAAGAGGTAGTGTATAAAGATCGTGACGATGTCCTCCAGAGATGGGAAGAATATATAAAAGAGCTATATGACACAAATAGCAAACCAGAAACTCTGGAACTTGAATCACACAACAGTGTAAGTGATGAAGAGAAAGGACCGACCATCATAATGGAAGAAGTAAAGTCTGCTATTGCTGCAATGAAAAATGGCAAAGCAGTAGGTACAGATACAATACCGGGAGAAATACTAAAATGCTTGAACCACAATGGAATAAGAGAAATATTGAGGTTATGTAATAAAATATATGACAGTGGTGAATGGCCTGAGGACTTTTTGACAACAGTAATGATTCCATTGCCGAAAATACAAGGAACCAAGAAATGCAGCGAGCACAGGACAATCAGCCTCATTACACATGCAGCCAAAGTGATGTTAAGAATAATTAATAAAAGACTTGAAAAAGTAATAGAGGAGAATCTCGGCGAGGAGCAGTTTGGCTTTAGACGGAATACGGGCACCAGAGATGCGATAGGGCTCCTACGAATCTTAGGAGAAAGGTTTATTGAAAAAGGAAGAGACCTATATATGTGCTTCATCGATTTAGAAAAGGCATTTGATAATGTGGTTTGGGACAAGCTGGCGACTATTATGAGGGAAGAGAGAGTGGACTGGAAAACCAGAAGACTTATAAACTCATTGTACCTTAATCAAAAAGTTTCAGTTAAAGTGAGAGGAGAAAGTACAAACTGGATCAGACTAGGGAAAGGAGTAAGACAAGGATGCTGTTTATCGCCTACTCTTTTCAACCTGTACTTGGAAAATATGATTGACCAATGCTCATTAGATGACAAAGGAGTAGAAATTGGAGGAAGAAGAGTAGGGTGCTTGAGATTTGCTGATGACATGGTCCTTCTAGCCACAGGGGAAAAAGAATTACAGGATTTGGTGGACACCATTGCAACTAACGGAAAAAATATGGAATGAAAATTAACACAAATAAAACAAAAGTATTGGCAATAGGAGGAAATAAGGAACTAAAAATTGTGCTGAATGGAGAAAAACTAGAACAGGTGCAAAATTTTAAGTATCTTGGAAGCAGGATAGACACCGACTGGAAGTGCACCACAGAAATTAAAACAAGGATAGCAATGGCAAAAGAGGCGTTTTATAAGAAAAGGAGAATCTTCTGCAGCGGTATGGACAGAGAACTCAGAAAGAGACTCATAAAATGTCTTGTATGGAGTGTTCTTCTATATGGCGCTGAAACATGGACTATGAGGAAAAAAGACAGAGAAAGGCTGGAGGCTTTTGAGATCTGGACATGGCGGAAGATGGAAGGAATAAGTTGGATGGACAGAGTAAAAAATGAAGAGGTACTGAGAAGAGTGGGAGAAAAAAGGCAGTTACTAGATGTAATAAAGAGAAGAAAAAGAAATTGGATTGGGCATATATTAAGAAAGAATGACGGACTGATAAAAACAGTTTTAGAAGGTTATGTAGAAGGGAAAAGGAAGCGAGGAAGGAAGAGATTCCAGATACTGGATGACATGATGGACGGTACAACATACAGCAGCCTTAAGCAGGAAGCAATGGATCGCAGAAAATGGAGAGGCAAAGGACCTGCTAATATAGCAGATAACTGATGATGATGACTCTGAAATACTTAATTTTGAAAGTAAAATTAAATGAAGTTACTAGTTATATGAATGACTGGCATAACTTAAAACTCTGCCGACCGCGGTGGTCTCGCGGTTCTAGACGCGCAGTCAGGAACCGTGCGACTGCTACGGTCGCAGGTTCGAATCCTGCCTCGGGCATGGATGTGTGTGATGTCCTTAGGTTAGTTAGGTTTAAGTAGTTCTAAGTTCTAGGGGACTGATGACCACAGCAGTTGAGTCCCATAGTGCTCAGAGCCATTTGAACCATTTGAACTTAAAACTCTGTTACGTAGAAAACAAATTACTTTCAGTAACCTCAGTGTAACGTAAAGCAAAATGTAGAAAAAGGCAAGCAATTTACTTTTGATTATTGAAAGATTGAACTGAACTTACTTTAAGCAAATAAGCAATTGGTTTTAATTTTAAAATAACAACAATAAAATACATACCAAACCAGAAGAAGTCACCCGCTAAGCTAAATACAAAATAATTGAGATAGCGCACTCTTAATTTGTCCCGTAACTTTGGTTATAGTTTTGCCAGTGAAATTATACGTTAATTTAAGTGAATGCAGTTAATACTCTAAATTGCAAATTTGTTAAGCTTTTTTACGAAATACAAGTATGAACAGTTACTGAGGCAGAAAATTTAGACAGAAACCGTTCGTTAGGAAACACACAAAAGTGGCAGTGAATATTTCCTTTCAGATTAAAACTGTGTGCCGGACCGAGACTTGAACCCGGGACCTTGCCTTCCGCGGGCAAGTGCTCTACCAACTGAGCTACCGAAGAACGACTCACGCCCGGTACTCACAGCTTTACTTCTGCCAGTACCTCGTCTCCTACCTTCCAAACTTTACAGAAGCTCTCCTGCGAACCTTGTAGAACTAGCACTCCTGAAAGAAAGGATATTGCGGAGACATGGCTTAGCCACAGCCTGGTGGATGTTTCCAGAATGAGATTTTCACTCTTCAGTGGAGTGTGCGCTGATATGAAACTTCCTGGCAGATTAAAAATTTGTGCCCGACCGAGACTTGAACTCGGGACCTTTGCTTTTCGCGGGACAAGGGCTCTACCAACTGAGCTACACAAACACGACTCACGGCCCGTCCTCACAGCTTTACTTCTGCCAGTACCTCGTCTCCTACCTTCCAAACTTTACAGAAACTCTCCTGCGAACCATGCAGAACTAGCACGCCTGAAAGAATCATGCTTGGGTAGCTCAGTTGGTAGAGCAATTGGCCCGCGAAAGGCAAAGGTACCGAGTTCGAGTCTCGGTCCGGCACACAGTTTTAATCTGCCAGGAAGTTTCATATCAGCGCACACTCCGCTGCAGAGTGAAAATCTCATTCTGGCAGTAAATAGTTAATGACTTTTCATATATTTACGGCACTGTTGCAACTTACTATTCAAGTTAGTGATACTTTGTGAAAGCTATGCAACTGGGTGAAACCTCTACAGTCAGTTCACACTCTTATGATGTTGTAGCTGTGCGGACGACGTAGAATGTAGCCGACGACAATGCTGAGCTGCCGCTGTTGCTGCTGCTGAATGAGAACCCCGAGTCGTCTCCAGAGCCACGGATAATTACGGGAAAGGCAATAGTTGTTCAAAAAAGTTCAAATGTGTGTGAAATTTTATAGGACTTAACTGCTAAGGTCATCAGTCCCTAAGCTTACACACTACTTAACCTAAATTATCCTAAGGACAAACACACACACCCATACCTGAGGGAGGACTCGAACCTCCGGCGGGACCAGCCGGGCAATAGTTGGAATTTCATCTTCCTCCGCCTGTCCACTTCTACCGTGCTCTAAATACTCGCGGGTAACGAATCAGACGCGCCAACATTTGAGCGATCATAACTGCACACCGCGTGTGCGGGAGCGCCCAAAATCTTCCGCACTCTCTCCACCTCTGCTCGCAGCGCGGGAGAGTTTTAGGAAAGCGTAGACCGCATATAGAATACTTGTAGGAGCGATTATTGAGGCTCCTTTTGTAGCTGACTGTGGAACTTTTATACTGCCGCCAAAGAGCATTTCGGATACGGCCCACGTAACAGAAATCAGGGCTCGAATGGCGGCTGTTAGGCAACAGTTTTTTCCTCGATTTGTTTGCGAGTGGAACATAAAAGGAAATGACTAGCAATGGCACAAGGTACCCTTCCCAACGTACCATATGTGGCTTGCGGAGTATATCTGTAGATGTAGACGTTGATGTAGAGTAACACCACTGTGGCTCTCCAAAATATTGAAAGACTGGGGTCTTTCTCCTGCTCATCGCCATACTTGTCGGTGATGGTCCTCAGGGGCAGAGGAGAACTTTGCTGGACACAGTATAACGCCACTTTTCAGCAGTTCATTCTTACTGGTTGCAGCACCGTTCCAAACGCATATTTTTGTGTTGCCTAGTCTCCATCCAATGGTGTGGGATGACACAAATAGTTGCTGGAAGCTCATTACTTGTTCTCTGATGGGTGGCGCAGGTACGAAGAAGTTGTGCTGAAGCTGTTGGAAAATACGGTGGTTCTCCCCTGTCGTGGTCACGTGTGATCGACCGGAACCTTGATGAAGAGTATGCCGGCTCTCAGTTTCCCAAGCATTCCAACATCGGGCCACTGTCACAACCGAATGTCCCACAAATCAAGATATTGCACAATTCGACCAGCGAGCCAAATGGAGACCCACAGTGAAGCCACTTTGAAAAATTTGCTCATAACACTGTTTCACACGAGTGCATGGCATTTCCATCTCCCTGACAGTAATCACTCAACATCTGACGCTGTTCTCACCACATATATACCCTACAAGGCCTTGTAAAATCGCTAAACACGAAAAATACTAATGCATTCTGGCGTCTCTTCTGCCTGACACATGACTGTGTACGTGTACCAAGCTATACTGATACCTGACAATGTCTTTCAGGTACTTTACTTTCTCTGTCAGATAGTGTATTTCGTAAAGCATCACAGTGACACACGAGTGTAATGACGTAGGCCTACAAACCGACGCAGGAACTGACATCTTCATAAAGTGAAGTCCATAGTCTGACAGGTCACTAGGATGGTGACAGACCGCAGCCTCATTCTCTGCCTTAGCTGTCTCTGGGTATGAGTGCCGCAGGGACGCTACGTAGCCCCACAGCTGTCTTCCAAACTGCGTTAACAGTTTTACAGTAACCAGGGTCGAACCACAGTTCTCCGTTTAGCAGTCTCATATGTTGGCTACTATAAATGATGCTAATTACATTATTTGTGGGGAGGGGTCATCAGTTATCTGACTGGTTTTATGTAACCGTCACCTGCAATAGTGCACTTTTCTTGCAGATGCATCGTCATATCGATGAGTATAGTTACTTGGTCTCCCTTTTAGGTGCTGTTGCCTGATCCCAAGGGCAACAGGGTTCCCTGAAACTCTGTCATCTTTTCCGCTCTCTTTGACAAGCTATTTTTAGAAAGATGATGACTTTTTACACAACAAACCAAGCACCGTGACGCGGTCTTGCGTCTTAAGTATTCTTCCACATTTCTCAACAATATTAAAGGTTTACAATATTACGTATGACGCTGCTACGAATGCTCGTTAAAAGCGAGGTTCGCATTGCTACAGTTCTAGAGAGGGTAAGGCGATTAAAAATGCGGTGTACAGAATAGTCTCTGTAAGATAAGTAAAAACTATCTGGGGATTAAAATCGTCAAATTCTGAGTGTAGCTATCGAACATAGAATCAAAGGGTGAGCCAGTGCATATTTTCTTTCTTCATCTTTCACGAGTGGCTGCTTAGTATCGATATAGGCATGTGGAATTGTGATGGACAATGGGTGAAAAAATGACGTCAGAGCAGTTTCCACGGAAACCACGCTAAGCATTGTCATACTTCTATATAAGGAAAGACGATGGGAGCCTTCTTACACAGAGTTTCAGAAACACGTCGCTGTGAGTAAACTGCGTACTGCAGAAGGGACCATATTCGGATGACGCGACCGCCGTATACAAGTCGCTGGATGCGCAAAAGTTGATGCGGTGGTCGTCTCGGTGCTGTATGCGGACTATACAAAGGTACGCCGCGGTTCCTAAGCACTTACGAGCATCCACGCAGTAAAACTTCTTCTCATCTACTCTTTTTTTCACAGCCGTAGATTTATTTGAGTACGAAGAGGACTCCGCAGCCTTATGCAAGTCGCTGGAATCGCAAAAATTAAGGAGATGGCGGCGTCAGTGCTGTTTGCAAAGGTACGCTGTGGTGTCAGAGCACTTTTCTTTCTGTAGGGCATTGGATTTGTGTCAGTACGACGAGGATGTCTCCACAGTGTTTTAGCTTTTTCTTGTTCTTTTCAATGGGACTGACACACAGTCGTTTAACTCCACTTCGTGTTCGTGTTCTCTAGTTTTGCCTTGGGCGCGTATGACAGCAGCTGTTTTTGGCGCCCTAAAGCAAAACAAAACAAACCGTGTGCAAGTCGCTTGAAGCGCAAAGTATGAGGAGATGGCGGCTGTTTGCGAACAATTCGAAGGTATATCATGATGTCTGAGGAACTCGCAGGAGCCCTTCCTCATTACATCTCTTTTTTTTCAGAGTTTTCGTTTGTGGACGACGACGAAGACGTCGACGACGACGACGCCGTTGTGTCAAGTCGCTGGAAGCGCAAAAACTGAGGAACTGTTTGCAAACGACACGAAAGGACACCGTGTTATATGACAGCTTAGGCCATTACAAGATTCAAGAGACATGGGGACGGCAGAGGAGCAATCGAACTGAGTTTTACCTAGCGAGCGTTGAAGATGGCAAGAGTGCGCTGTATTTCTGAACTCAAAGATAAAATAAAATGAAACAGAAATAACTAAACTGATCTTGTTCTAATTGCTATAGCGATAGACACATGGAATATATGGTGGATTAAGGCTCATAATTTTTACCAGATACGCAAAACTTGTTTCCTCTCACCCTGTAAACGCATAGAGCCAGTACGGGGAATATACCACCCGAAGCTCATAAAAGCCTACAGCGCATACAGAGGAATAGATTTTTTTTACATAACATTTTGTCTAAATATGTGTCACTAATTAGCGTCCCATCCTGAATGTTTGCCTTGTGTACAGAAAGCTATATATTGCTGAGAGAAGTATGTGTTGCCTGTAACGAAGCTCCTGTAATTAATTCTTATATAGACTTCACGTAGAGAGCCAGGGCGTTCCTCTGCAACGTAATTTAGATGGCACTGACTGCTCATGAGACTACGAAAAGACTCCACGTTCTGCAGTTCGTTCGTGGTGACATTCACACATTTGTGAGTACGACTGGTTTAAAGGAGTGCCCAAGTGGTTTCCGCCTGTGAGCGCCTAAGCGCCTAGGGCTACTTCGCAGGTTTTTCTCTGGACAAGGAACATTTTTAAAATTCGCAATAAATTTAGGCAGGTGCCACCGAGGGTATTGCCACAAACTGTGGCGTTTTACACGGGCCCTTCGCTATTGTATTGATGTCTGTGTCAATGTCACATCCCTCCGTGACCAAGCCACAGCAGCATGTGAAACGGGAGGGTTGAAAAAGCGTAAGGCTGCTCTGCTACTTCGTATCGGATTCAAAATTAGTCTAATAATTCAGAACAGTTCCTAGTGTTTCCAACTTATACAGGAGAGCAAAAATAGTGGTCGCACTGTACTCCAAATGCTTTGACCATGTTCAATGTGGATGCAACCCCACAACTTTCTTAGAGAGAGCTTTAAACGTCTGGGGCTGTGAGCAGAGTCAGAGATTGTCAAGAACGTCGTCCTCTTGCTGAAATATATCGTTTTATACTGTGAAATGTGTGGGAATCAGCGCCCCATGTCACCCCCGTCGATCCTTTTGCGTATCGATTCTGAGGGATGGTGTGTCTGAAATCGCTTCCTCAGCCATCCACTAAAAAACCGTGTGATTTCAACGTTGGGTGGACCGTTATGAAGGGGTGAAATGTGAGAAAGAGCGGAGTGCACCTTTCTGAAGAGTTGAAATATGGGAAAGAACGGGTGTGACGGCCTTCCCACTGTGCCACAGGTAAAGTGGTGGCGCTTGGCAGAATTGTGGCGAAATCTGGAGGCAATATGACATAATTAAATCAATATACACGTCAAATCATCTTCTGGGCACTGGATTTGCTGTCGCCAAGCTTTGCATTTCTGCAGAGGAAGTTTGTCGGCACTTTTGAGCCACATTTCAAACTTATACGTCGGAAAGGGAGTTTCGAAGACGTGGTCGTGTAATTGTAGTACGTTGCGTATTTACCACACAGATAACAATATGCTGCGTACGTGACTGATCTGAAACTCTCGAAACACAGAAGTAGCAGAAATAATCTTTATTATGCGACAAAACTAGTATTGGAACAAGAGAGTACAATTTTTTCTAACCAGCCGGCGTTACCCATTCACGAGGAAGTGTCACTATCTGCTAGTCGGGAAGCGTAAACATTGCAACACAGTTACTGGAGGAGGGAGAACAGCCCTCTTAAGACTGCGAGAAACAGCGAAAGATGGATAGAACAGTACAGACCTAACCGCTTTCGTTTCTCCTGCAATGCTACACAACAACGACTAGCGAGAGTTAGACTTGTAAACGGTGACATCTTGTGTGTGAGATCGTTCTAGTGTCGGTCTTGTACTTGCTGCCTTACGATACTACCAGCGACCTGAAGCCAAGGCTGGTGGAGTCCAGCATCTATTATTGGTATCAGTACAGCAGCCAGCGACGATGAGTGGACCGATGGTTTCCCAACACGACTCCGGTCCAGGGCGGAAGCTGCAAGGGACTGCACAGTCACACGGATCTGAAGGCCTACTTACCGGTGGACCAGGTTGAACATTCAGCACGAGTACACAGCACCCGACAACGCGGACCACCTGAAGGGACAGCGCGTGCAGTGGTCTGGGAGGGATCGAGGTCTTCCCGAAACGACGTGTGAGTCAAAACACACGTGATGGTCACCCCCATCTCTAATAGTTGAGATATCGACGGGATGTGCCCATCTCGCCAGCAGGAGGCAAAACCACCGTTTCAGGGAGTCATCAGGTTATATTTCAAGCTGATGCGGCACCTTCCGCCGACGTGAGTCCGCTATTGGATTCAGCGGATTATTCTCACGATTACGTAGCCGCCACAGGTCATTGGTCTGTATGCTGATGAATTAGTAGGAGTTTCCAGCCTCACAGAGTGCAGCCCCTGTTTTGTGAAAGATTTTGCTCAAGAATATATGTAATGTTTTTATTATGCCTTTCACATAAACTATATGGTTAATGTGAATTATTTATATTTTCCTTTACGCTATAGAAACTACTGTTAGACACTAGTTTCAGTTTTAACTGTTTCTTAAATGTCCCTAATGTTTTTATTTTTTCGGGAAAAGGACAAAATGTTATTTTATGTTGATACAGCATAATTCTCTGATACAAAGCCTTGGTATTTACATCATCTGATTAGACCTTGGTGTTTACGTTAGCCGGTCAAAAGTATCTGGACACCTATTAGAGGACGTCAGTATGGGGTACGTCCACACTTCACCATTATGATGGCTTGAATTCTGCTGGGGGACACTTTCAAGGAGGTGTCTGAATGTCTTTGAAGGAATGGCAGCCAGCTGTTACTGAATATCTGAAACGAGAGAAGTGCATGATGTTGAACGCTGGGGTCTGGAGCAAAGTTGCAACTCATCCCAGAGGCATTCCACCTTGAGGAGGCCAGACCGTTTCACGAATGTTACTTACCACAAACAAGTGCGTCCCAGATACTGTATTATGGCAGGGTGCATTGTCATGTTGATACAAAACCACTTCCCTCTGTGCTTCACTACCAGTGCTATACATGATGGTAGGTAATTTTCTCCAGGTATTCAGCAAACTAGAGACTTTCCTTGGGACTGCGCATAGGATATAGCGTGATTTCTCACTCCGAATCACTCGTTTCCACTCATCTAATGTCCGCTGGCGTCGTTCTTTACACTGTAAGCTTCGCTTAGCACTCACTACACAAATGTGTGGGTTATGGAGACCTGCTCGACCACTACACCCTATACTATTTAACTTACTACGCACGGTGATTGTGGTACCTGGACAGATAGTAACAGTTTGGGGCTCACGAGTGATCCCTACAACTGATTTCATGCGATTTTGTCACAACAGCCCTCCGGAATGCTCAGCGACTTCTGTCCGTCAGTACGTGGGGTCTCCCTGCCTAGGTTTGTCTGTGATTGTTCCTTCGTGTCTCCATTTCGCAGTCACATCACCAACAGTCGACTTGGGCGGCTTTATAAGGCTCGGAACGTCCGTGGTGGATTTGTTACTCAGGTGACATCCAATCACTAGTGCACGTTTGAAGTTACCTTGTACTCCTGACAGACCCGCTCTGTTGTTACTGCTTCCCTACGGACAACATTGTACTCCTCATCTCCTTTTATACTGGCGTGTCCGCCTCTCGTGACATCCAGTGGTCAGTTCCTCACTCCATATTGGTGCCGTATACTTTCAACGAGATAGTGTACTGCCCTGTGAAACTCATTAATACCCTTAGTCTCACGATTTTGAACTTCGCGCTCTTTAATCTTGAAAGAGTCAATTTTATATGTTTTAAAAATGTACCAAGGAGATTCCCTACCGAGAAATCATTTTTTTTACTCATTGCACGTTTATACGTCTTACTAAACTTGTTTTTCTGCAGAACGGAATGCCATGTCGTAGGGCGCTGCGCACATTTGAGTGTTAAGCACGTAGTTCTGCTTCACTGGCACAGTATCCCATTACCACTCTTAAGACGTAACAGTATTTTTCTCAAACTCAATGATGACCTAACCAAGTTTGGTACACTTTTCCGTGCCTGTTTGCCTTTAGCTCGGAAGGACTGGGACAACAAAGTACTGAAGGTCATTCGTGACCTAAACAAGTTATAATTGCATTTATTAAACATTGTATTCAGGCAAGTTAATACTGAACATTGATATTTCCTTTTAAATAGTCATGAAACACATTAACCCTGTTTGGGGGGGGGGGGGTGTTGTCTGGGGAGGGAGACCAGACAGCGAGGTCATTGGTCTCATCGGGTTAGGGAAGGATGGGGAAGAAAGTCGGCCGTGCCATGTGAAAGGAAATATCCCGGCATTTGCCTGGAGCGATTTAGGGAAATCACGGAAAACCTCAATCGGGATGGCCGGACGCGGGATTCAACCGTCGTCCTCCCTGTTTGGGATCGAATATTGAAGAGTCACGCAAGTGCCTGCTTTACAATGAACTACAATATTATTCCCTGATTTAAAACAAGTTATTTAAAGAGGTCAGTACTTTTGTGACCAAATAATCAAATTTCCGTACTTGCTTTAAGGAAAGCAATTAGAATTCATTACATCTGGTATAGGATAAATTGTTCAAAGACATCAAAATCACGCGTGCAACAAGCCCTGTTTATGAAAAAGCCACCCAGTGGCCGATAAGATGCCCCAATGTGTCTAGAAGACTCGAGACACCTCACAAACTGACATACTAAGTAAATTGGCTCTGCCTCTCTAGCACATAGATGCAAACACATGAACATTTACTGACATTGCGGATCCCGTTCCAAGATCAAATTACCTTTAAGTCATTGAAGAGCGCACAATACCGGAACTTGGCAATTTACTTTAAACCTCAGGTCAGAACGAAGCTGGTGCGCCTCCAAATATATTACACAGCCACGAGGTAGCCCACTGGTGGAACTGCCTCCGAAATCTCAGAGAAAGCGGCAATTATTTCACTGACCAAATTAAGTGCACTAAGATATTTTATAAGGCACCTACACAATGAAATGAACACCTTTAGCTGTTTACAGACGTTGACATACGTGAACGGGGAGAGATGAAGATGTGTGCCCCGACCGGGACTCGAACCCGGGATCTCCTGCTTACATGGCAGACGCTCTATCCATCTGAGCCACCGAGGACACAGAGGATAGCGCGACTCCAGGGATTTATCTCTGACACGCCTCCCAAGAAACCCACATTATCAACGTATTGTCGCGCACTACATTCGTAGTGCCCCCGCCCATTATACTCATTACTCGCGGCGCGCTGCCGATTCCCGTAAGAGTTCGGGCACTGTTTGTGCATTCGCACAGACGAAGATGGTCAAGTGGCCGGTGAATATATATATATATATATATATATATATATATATATATATATATATATATACTAAGATGATATCTGTTCTTTCTGACATGTCCGAAAGAACAGATACCATGTTAGTATATACACTGTCAAAAATCACTACAGAAACCCACAATTACAGGATTAGCGTCTCACTCTATCACACATCAAGACAAAAAATTGTAATAATTATCTGAAAACATCAGGAAGGTTCAATAACCTTTCCAAAACTAAACAAGACAAAATTTACTAATCAAAATGCAGGCGTCAAACGTGGGTGAATTTACATACTAATTAAAATGCAGGCATCAAACACGGGTGAATTCTCACACCATGAAAGATTCGTTCAACATGCGGCCAATTAACAAGATCATACATTTAAATGATGATAGACCAGAACTCTTGTCAAACTTAAACACTGCTGAAAATACTTCAGAGACAATGGATGATAATTAATTCCCGATGGGACTTAATATTTTGAATGTTGGCATAACAGCTGGTTTATCGGCAAGGTGATAAAAGTAATTTGGGGCTGCAGCGTGATTAAATACATTTTCTCAGCTATACGCAACGTAAGTCTGTATACAAGCGTGCTTACGAAGTTTATTAACGAAGGAATAAACAATTAGTAAAATTTCTTCAGGACCTAAAGCAGTAAGGAAACACACCTTCAAATACTCAGTCACAAAATACACAATCCGCACAGCAGCGCTCTTAAAAGAAGCAACACAAAATTAAACACACCTAAGACACGCCTACATTAACGCCAATTGACGCTGGGAAGGCTGCACAGTGATCGAGATCTGATCGTTAATACTTTTACTACCCAATCCTCAGTGGGACGGAATTAGTAGTTCGAAAGCACAACTCGAAGTGCGGCGGAGCAAACGTAGTGCGAAAGGGTTCAGAAAAAAACTGCCAAACACGCGCACGACGATATCGTCACGCACTTGTACTTGGTGAGCACGAAGCATTAACAGCGAGCAGAGTTTTCAAAGTTGCTAAGCCGTTGTAATGCAGAAAGGTTGCCGTCCTGCGTGCGTGTAGTAGAACTGCTCCCCAAGGCGTTGTCTGACGGAAGAATATCAGAGAAACTAACGAGCAATGTCTACGGGCTTGTTGGATTGTTCCCCTTTTATCCGTTGACGTTGCCTTTGTTAACCGCCACCAAAGCACACCCCACGTGCTCCGGCTACCCTCCCCTGGATCCACAGAACGGGCCCTGATGACCACAACACAGACCTACCGGCCGTTAATCTCCGTTGTCATTAACCCTCCCTCGATCCCCCGTCCTCACTCCACATCTCTTCACGTCAACTCCCTTCACCGCGTCTTCACGGACCGTGCCTTGCACCCTCTCCATCTGGCCAATGATAACCACTTCCAGAGCATGATGCGAGGTATCGAAACGCGGTACGGCTCAATCCTATTAATTGCTTTCTCAGAAGTTTCTTCAGTAACGGATGTTTGTTCAGTAATGCAGCCTCATAATTTCTGGGATATGTACATTCTTGCTGTCCTTATACCTCTATAGCTTACCCATACACTATTTGTATGTCGTTTTGCATGCTGCAGTTTTACTAAAGTAATGCTTCTGCTTCGTCTGTTGTGAAAGGGCCCGTTTACTGTAAGTGAATTTCATTGTCACCTTTAATGGCATGACAGAATTTTCTACACTGAAGCACCAAAGAAACTGGTAAGGCATGCATATGTAAATACAGACATATGTAACAGGCAGAAGACGGTGCAGCGGTCGGCAACACCTGTGTAAGACAAGTGTCTGGCGCAGTTGTTAGATTGGTTACTGCTGCAGCAACGGCAGTTTATCAAGATTTAAATGAGTTTGATCGTGGTGTTATAGTGGGCGCACGATCGATGGGACGCAGCATCTCCAAGGTAACAATGAAGTGGGGCTTTTCCCGTATGACCATTTCAAGAGTGTGCCGTGAATGTCAGGACTGTGGTAAAACATAAAGCCACCGATGTCGGTGCTGCTGGAAAACGAGCCTGCAAGAACGGGACCAACGACGACTGAAGAGAATCGTTCAATGAGACAAGTGCAACCCTTCCGCAAATTGCTGCAGATTTCAATGCTGGACGATCAACAAGCCTCAGTGTGCGAACAATTCAACGAAACATCATCGATATTGGCTTTCGGAGCCGAAGGCTCACTCGTGTACCCTTGATGATTGCATGAGACAAAGCTATATGCCTCGCCTGGGCCCGCTGGCACCAAACATTGACTGGAAACATGTTGCCTAGTCGGACGAGTCTCGTTTCAAATTGCATCCAGGGGATGCACATATACGGATATGGAGGAGACAACTTTAAGAATCCATGGAGTGTTCCTATAAACAGGGGACTGTTCAAGTTCGTTTGGGCTCCTTAATGATGCCGGGCGTGGGCAGTTGTTTTGATATGGGTCCTTGATACGTCTAGATACAACTCTGACAGCTGAAACGTACGTAAGCATACCGTCTGATCACCTGCATCGATTCATGTCCATTGTTCATCCGTGTGACTTGGGCAATTCTAGCAGGACAATGCGACACCACACATGTCCAACCGCGCGGGATTAGCCGAGCGGTCTGAGGCGCTGCAGTCATGGACTGTGCGGCTGGTCCCGGCGGAGGTTCGAGTTCTCCCTCGGGCATGGGTGTGTGTGTTTGTCCTTAGGATAATTTAGGTTAAGTAGTGTGTAAGCTTAGGGACTGATGACCTTAGCAGTTAATTCCCATAAGATTTCACACACATTTGTACACATGTCCAGAATTACTACAGACTGGCTCCAGGAACTCTCTTCTGAGATTAAACACTTCCGCTGGCCAGCAAACTCCCCAGACATGAATAGCATTGAGCTTATCTGGATGCCTTGCAACGTGCTGTTCAGAAGAGATCTCCGCTCCCTCGTACTCTGACGGATTTATTGACAGCCGTGCAAGATTCATGTGTCATATCCCTCCAGCACTACTGCAGACATTAGACGAGTTCATGCCACGTCGTGTTGAGGAATTTCTGCGTGCAATGGGGAGTCCTACATGAGATTAGGCATGTGTATAATTTTCTTTGAATCTTCAGTGTATATCTACATCAGGATCTACATTTACACGCTGCAGACCATTGTGAAGTGTGTGGCAAAGGGCATCCAGTTATATCACTTATTAGCGTTTCTTCTCGCTCCATTCGCGCAAGGAATGCGGCAGAAATAACTGTTTAAACGTTTCTGTGTGCGCTATAAGTAGTCTAATCTTGTCTCCACGGGAGCGATAACGTCAAGTGTTTTAGTTACGGCGGCTTTGAGGCCCAAACGACACAAGCCGAGACAGGCGCTAGAGGCGACACAACTGTGAGATTTCTATGCGGAACGTACCGCAAAGTCATTAACGGCCACTGCGGGTGCCAAGCTGAGTGGGCGCCAAGGGGGACCGACGTACAAGATTTGTACACAGTGCTTACACCTGTTAGTTGAGAAACTGACAAGGGCGAAAGTATACAAGGGATAAAGGAGGTGGGAGAGCCAAATGACAAACCGCTCTGAGGCAAAAATCATCTCAAATTTGCCCTGGTTGTAGTACATCCTTGATTTGCTTAATTAAAGCTTGCTCTTGAGACTTTGTAGGTAGGCGTTCTCAGGATAGTTTACGTCTACCTTCAAGCGTCTGCCAGTGCTGTTTCTTCGCCATCTCTGTGACACTCTCCTGCCCTCAAAAGAACCTGTGACCAGTCGTGCTCGCCTTCTTTGTAAACGTTCGGCATTCGCTATTGGTCCTATTTGGTAAGTATCAGAAACACTAAAGCATTGTTCAGATGTTAAGTCCCACAGTGCTCAGAGCCATTTTGTTGACTGATCCTAACTGAATCTTTGATATTGGCGTCAAAGGATACTACACTCCTGGAAATGGAAAAAAGAACACATTGACACCGGTGTGTCAGACCCACCATACTTGCTCCGGACACTGCGAGAGGGCTGTACAAGCAATGATCACACGCACGGCACAGCGGACACACCAGGAACCGCGGTGTTGGCCGTCGAATGGCGCTAGCTGCGCAGCATTTGTGCACCGCCGCCGTCAGTGTCAGCCAGTTTGCCGTGGCATACGGAGCTCCATCGCAGTCTTTAACACTGGTAGCATGCCGCGACAGCGTGGACGTGAACCGTATGTGCAGTTGACGGACTTTGAGCGAGGGCGTATAGTGGGCATGCGGGAGGCCGGGTGGACGTACCGCCGAATTGCTCAACACGTGGGGCGTGAGGTCTCCACAGTACATCGATGTTGTCGCCAGTGGTCGGCGGAAGGTGCACGTGCCCGTCGACCTGGGACCGGACCGCAGCGACGCACGGATGCACGCCAAGACCGTAGGATCCTACGCAGTGCCGTGGGGGACCGCACCGCCACTTCCCAGCAAATTAGGGACACTGTTGCTCCTGGGGTATCGGCGAGGACCATTCGCAACCGTCTCCATGAAGCTGAGCTACGGTCCCGCACACCGTTAGGCCGTCTTCCGCTCACGCCCCAACATCGTGCAGCCCGCCTCCAGTGGTGTCGCGACAGGCGTGAATGGAGGGACGAATGGAGACGTGTCGTCTTCAGCGATGAGAGTCGCTTCTGCCTTGGTGCCAATGATGGTCGTATGCGTGTTTGGCGCCGTGCAGGTGAGCGCCACAATCAGGACTGCATACGACCGAGGCACACAGGGCCAACACCCGGCATCATGGTGTGGGGAGCGATCTCCTACACTGGCCGTACACCACTGGTGATCGTCGAGGGGACACTGAATAGTGCACGGTACATCCAAACCGTCATCGAACCCATCGTTCTACCATTCCTAGACCGGCAAGGGAACTTGCTGTTCCAACAGGACAACACACGTCCGCATGTATCCCGTGCCACCCAACGTGCTCTAGAAGGTGTAAGTCAACTACCCTGGCCAGCAAGATCTCCGGATCTGTCCCCCATTGAGCATGTTTGGGCCTGGATGAAGCGTCGTCTCACGCGGTCTGCACGTCCAGCACGAACGCTGGTCCAACTGAGGCGCCAGGTGGAAATGGCATGGCGAGCCGTTCCACAGGACTACATCCAGCATCTCTACGATCGTCTCCATGGGAGAATAGCAGCCTGCATTGCTGCGAAAGGTGGATATACACTGTACTAGTGCCGACATTGTGCATGCTCTGTTGCCTGTGTCTATGTGCCTGTGGTTCTGTCAGTGTGATCATGTGATGTATCTGACCCCAGGATTGTGTCAATAAAGTATCCCCTTCCTGGGACAATGAATTCACGGTGTTCTTATTTCAATTTCCAGGAGTGTATATTCTTTTCGGTTTGTGAAGTACGTAATTTTACATTTTTGAAAATTTTGAACAAGTCGTCAATCTTTGCACTACTTTGAAATCATATCAAGATCAAACTCAATATTTAAGCAGCTTTTTCAGGAAGTACTTCATTATAGATAACTGAATTATCTGCGAAATATCTGAGGACTGTTAATATTGCCTCCATCAGAGTATACTAATACAACGTGAACAACAGGGGTCCTAACACACTTCTACGTTTGTAGTGATGTACAGGCCATGGGTAAAATATGGAAACAGCAAAAACACAACAACTTTCCTTTTGTCTATGAGTCATCAGTCTCCTGACTGGTTTGATGCGGCCCCACACGATTTCCTGTCCTGTGCAATCCTCTTCATCTCGGAGCAGCACTTTCACCCTATGTCCTCAATTATCTGCTGGATGTATTCCAATATCTGTCTTCCTCTACAGTTTTTACTCTCTACAGTTCCCTCTAATACGATGGAGGTTGTTCCCTTATTCCTTCACACTTCTTATATCATCCTGTATCTTCTTCTTGTCAGTGTTTTCCGTATTTTTCTTCCTTCGCTGTTTCTGTGGAGAACCACCTCTTCTCTTACCTTATCAGTCCATTTGATTTTCAACGTTCTTCAGCAGCACGACATCTCAAACCCTTCGGTTCCCTTCTGTTGAGGTTTTCCCACTATCCACGATTCACTATCATACAGTGCTGTACTCCTAAAGTTAACATCCTTGCTTTTAAGTCCACGGAGAGCTTTTCTGACTTTTCTATAATCTGAATGAGTCGTTCCAACAATCGCTTCTTTTGCAATTTCTCCACATCTTTCCTGCAGATTTTGCTTTGATTGGCAAGCATTTGCTACTTCATTACTAAGCAATTTAAGGTGCTATATTCCTATCTCCTCTTGAATATTTTTATACTGCCTTCTTTCGTCGATCATTTCATCTGTTACCCAAGGTTTATTCGCAGTTACCTTCCTTGTACCTGTGTTTGTCTGACCAACACTGGTGATTTCTCTTTTTAGAGATGTCCACTCCTCTTCATCTGAGCTGCAGTATCCCATACTCTGCGAACTCCAAACGCGTCTTGTCTTCCCACAGTACTTCAGTATCCCATGTCCTTCCACAATGATTCTTTTCGGCTATTCTCTTAAACTTTAGGCTACTCTCCATCATTACTAAATTGTGTTCTCAGTCTATATCTGCAGCTACGCACGCTTTACAATCCAATACCCGACTTCAGAATCTCTGTCTGTCCGTGATGTTAATGCAGCTGAAACCCTTCCGTGTTTCTGGGTCTTTTACAAGTACAACCCATCCTCTTGTGATCCTTGAATAGAGTATTCGCTGTTGCATCTGAAATTTATTGGAGAATTGATTTCGTCTTTCTCCTGTCTCATTCCTACTACCAAACTCCAATACCGAATTCGCGTTCGATATCCTCACGTACTTTCTCTCTCTCTTTGTCCTCTGCTTGCTACAATGGCATGTATACCTGAATTATGATGATGGGCGTTTGTTTGCTATCGAAACCGATGAGAATAACCTAATCAATGAACTGATCACAGTAGCTCACCCTCTTTCCTGCCTTCTTAATCATAACGAGTCCTATCCCCATTATACAGTTTTCTGCTGCTGTTGATATTATCCTATATTCGTCTGACCAGAAATCCTTATCTCCTTGCCACTTCACGTCACTAATCCACTATACACCTGTATGAAGCCTCAGCATTTCCATTTTTAGATTTTTTAGCTTTCGTACTACGTCAAAACTTGTGACATTCCATAATCCGACTCTCAGAATGTTGTCCCGTCGTTGGTTATTCCATCTTTTTCTCGTCGTCATCCCCCATCCTACCCTCGGCCTGGAGATCCGACTGGCGGACTAATCCGGAACCTTTTGCCAATCATGATATATTTTCAGCTACATGCCACACGTTGTGTGGATGCACATTATGTGTCTTCACACTGAAATGGCAGAACGTGGAAGACGCTCGGATCCTACCGTGTCCTCAATGGTGAATACGTGCCTTATTACTTGACTATTGCTGGCTGCAGAGCTCTTGTTATGTACTAGGGTCCTGCATGACCGCGTAAGCGAGCACAAAATACGAGATGGGGCGAGCACACCCTAACTGGATAGGCTGCCCGCACTAGTTCCAGTGACCGAGCATAGACGCCGTGACCGAATACGCAGCACGTAACTTCAAACACTTTACACGTGTGAGACTGCAGCCAGTACGGGCTTCTCATTTATGGTGTGCCTCTCTCTGCAGTCATACAGCGCAAGGAAGCCAGTGCAGTAAGACGTAAGATTGAAACCAATGTTTACACATTGAAGAAAGGGGAAGGTCTAAAAATCCAAGTATAGCGTACATTTCTGTTGGTTGTAGATGAAAACAGTGCGTCTACGGGGTACGTATCGTGCATAAACTGCTCCAAATTATTGTGTTTCCAGTCGGGAACCACTCATTTAAAGAAACACAGTTGCAAGAAACCTCACAAAGATACAGATCTTTCAGGGATACCGGCAGTAATAAAAAATAGTATTACAGCAAAGTGTGTTGCAATGTGTGCTAAAGATATGAGACCTTTTAATGCTGTTTCCGGTGAAGGTTTCGGAGAACTAGGCCAAGAATTAGTACATCTAGGTGCGCATTATGTCGAAGTTAACGTGGCAGATGTCATGCCACATCTATCTACTATAAGCAGACATGTCAAAGAACAAGCTGCTGCAATACGAAACAGCTTAATGCCTTCTGTTATTGCGGAAATTATTAATAAAACATGTGCTGCTACAGTTGATATGTGGACTGATTCGCATAATCAGGTGCACTATTTGACGCTTTCAACAGATTACATTAACACAGATGGGTCTCATGTGAGCAATGTTTTATTTACAACAAGATCTCCGGACGTTAAGAAGACGGGAGTAAATATTATGAAACAAATTGAAGAAAGGATGGCTGATTGGGATAGTTCGCCGGACATGTTACACAGTTTTGTTTTTGTCTCCGGCCAGGGTGCCAATGTAATAAAGGCTTTGGGAAATCACGAAAGGATTCCTTGTGCTGCTCATTGTATAAACACAGCACTTAGCCACACTTTCGATGAAGAGAACTTCTTGTTAAATCATGCATCGAACATCGCATCAACAGTAAATACTGCAAAATGCATTGTCAGGTATATTAAGAAAAGTGGCCTCCGGTCGTCTTTGAAATCATCGTTGAAACAAGAGGTCTGCACACGCTGGAACAGCTTGTACACTATGGTGGAATCCTTACACACTCAGTATAACGAAGTTGCTGCTTTGCTGACGGAAAAGGACTCCGCTTACAGATTGCAAAGATATGATAATGAGCTTGCAGGAAAAATTGCGCATTTTCTGAGAGCATTTAAAGAGGTCACAGATGAATTAGAAGGCGTAAAAGAACCGACAATCCAATCAGTTCTTCTTTGGTTTCACAATCTGCAACAAATTTGCATTGTGAATGAAACTGACTGTCAGGTGAGTAATTACTGCAGTTAAAAGCACTGTTTCATTATGATACGCTATAGGTTTATAATTAACTAGCGTAATTAATGTGTACTAACAGATACGTGTTTTTTAACCGGAGGTACAAAGGATTATAATTCGAGCCTTGACTTTCGTTAGTGAGAAGATTGTGATCACTTCCAGACATAAAATTGCTACGTTTGTTTGGCCGTCTTTCGGTGATCTTAATATGCTTGAAATAAATGAAAAGCAGGAAATTCTTAGCAATGTGTGATAAATGTATGCTACTTACGCAGGTACAACATGCAATCAATAACATAATCGTTTTTGCATAGTTAGTGGATTGTGAATTATACAGAAACGTCGATGTTATAATTCGTACAATATTTCATTAACGTAAAACACCTCGTTTTTACGGGAACGTTTCGATGATTTCCACATCAGTTTTGTTTATTATCATAGATCCTTCAAGTACTGTGTCATCACACACCGTTTAAATTATAAGAGCTTATGCCACGTGATGACATCTGCCCTTCGTGTTGAACCGAGAGTAACCAAATAACTAGACCCCATAATAATCATTAGCCAGTATCTGCACGTAACAGCCGGCCGGGGTATCCGAGCGGTTCTAGGCGCTATCGTCTGGAACCGCGCGACCGCTGCAGTCGCTGGTGCGAATCCTGCCTCGGGCATGGATGTGTGTGATGTCCTTAGGTTAGTTAGGTTTAAGTAGTTCTAAGTTCTAGGGGACTGATGACCACAGCAGTTAAGTCCCATAGTGCTCAGAGCCATTTGAACCACTTGCACGTAACAATGCTACTTTCGATCTGCTTCACCATTTGAATCACAAAATCCGTAACGTTGAGATTAGCTCTATGAAAATCGAAATTATGAATTCAGTAAGCAGTGAAATTAGTTCCGGGACGAATACGGTAAGTAGTGAAATAAGTTCTGTAAAAGAGGAAATAACAGCTGTGAGAGGTATAATAGAAATTTCAAACAAAACCTCGCGAAAAGAAATAAGTGACTTAGATATTAAATTTAGTAATGAGAGGTAAGATATGATAAAACTTTTTATGGACGAAATAAGAAGAATGAAAGACAACATGCTGCAACAATTGAGCGACTTAGTAGATGAAAAATGCGGACATATCGCAAAATCAGCTGAAACGTGATACCGGTGTGAGCAACTGCTGTTACGTCTTTGTGTGAAGTAATTGTATAACAATTCGAATTCACGACATCCCGTGATTTATGGCGCTATACGACAAGTTCGTTTATTTGTATAGAAGCGTATGGGGCCTGAAGATGGCACAATGAAGTGCAGATACTGGTTGCTTTCAGAATACAATAAAATAAGATCTTAAAGTATACTGCTGTTGGTGAGTTTTATTGACATTGCCTTTACTAACCGCCACCGAAGCACGCGTCACGTGCTACGGCTACTCGTCACGCAACGAACCTCCGGATCCACAGAGGCCTTGCGGCCACAACACAGACCTACTCGGCTGTTACTCTCCGTTGTCGCTACCCCGTCCTCGCTCCAAACGCCTTCACGTCCAAGTCCCATTCAGCCGCCTTCGCAGACCGCGCTTCGCGCCCCATCCATGTGGCCAAACATAGCCACTTTCGGAGCGCGGCTGCTTTGTCAGATATTTGCTCAGTAATGCAGTATCGTAATTTTAGGATTATGTGTATTCTTATACAGGGTGAGTCACCTAACATTACCGCTGGATATATTTCTTAAACCACATCAAATACTGACGAATTGTTTCCACAGACCGAACGTGAGGAGAGGGGCTAGTGTAACTGGTTAATACAAACCATAAAAAACTGCACGGAAGTATGTTTTTTAACAAAAACCTACGTTTTTTTAAATGGAACCCCGTTAGTTTTGTTAGCACACCTGAACATACAAACAAATACGTAATCAGTGCCGTTTGTTGCATTGTAAAATGTTAATTACATCCGGAGATATTGTAACCTAAAGTTGACGCTTGAGTACCACTCCTCCGCTGTTCGATCGTCTGTATCGGAGAGCACCGAATTACGTAGGGATCCAAAGGGAACGGTGATGGACCTTAGGTACAGAAGAGACTGGAACAGCACATTACGTCCACATGCTACCACCTTTTTATTGGTCTTTTTCACTGACGCACATGTACATTACCATGAGGGGTGAGGTACACGTACACACGTGGTTTCCGTTTTCAATTACGGAGTGGAATAGAGTGTGTCCCGACATGTCAGGCCAATAGATGTTCAATGTGGTGGCCATCATTTGCTGCACACAATTGCAATCTCTGGCGTAATGAATGGCGTACACGCCGCAGTACATCTGGTATAATGTCGCCGCAGGCCGCCACAATACGTTGTTTCATATCCTCTGGGGTTGTAGGCACATCACGGTACACATTCTCCTTTAACGTACCCCACAGAAAGAAGTCCAGAGGTGTAAGATCAGGAGAACGGGCTGGCCAATTTATGCGTCCTCCGCGTCCTATGAAACGCCCGTCGAACATCCTGTCAAGGGTCAGCCTGGTGTTAATTGCGGAATGTGCAGGTGCACCATCATGCTGATACCACATACGTCGACGCGTTTCCATTGTGACATTTTCGAGCAACGTTGGCAGATCATTCTGTAGAAACGCGATGTATGTTGCAGCTGTTTGGCCCCCTGCAATGAAGTGAGCACCAATGTGGTGGTCGCCAATGATTTCGCAACATACATTTACAGTCCACGGCCGCTGTCGCTCTACCTGTCTGAGCCAGCGAGGATTGTCCACGGACCAGTAATGCATGTTCCGTAGATTCACTCCCCCGTGGTTTGTGAAACCCGCTTCATCGGTAAACAGGTAGAACTGCAACGCTTTCTCTGTTAATGCCCATTGACAGAATTGCACTCGATGATTAAAGTCATCACCATGTAATTGCTGATGTAGCGACACATGAAACGGGTGAAAGCGGTGACGATGCAGTATGCGCATGACACTACTTTGACTCAGTCCACCGGCTCTCGCAATATCCCGTGTACTCATGTGTGGGTTCATGGCAACAGCAGCTAACACACCAACTGCACCCGCTTCTCCTGTGACAGGCCTATTACGGACCTGTTTGCGTGCTACGACCATACCTGTTGCAAACAGTTGGCGGTTTAAGTAGTTCTAATTCTTGGGGACTTATGACCTCAGATGTTAAGTCCCATAGTGCTCAGAGCAATTTGAACCATTTTGAACAGACGGTGGGCAAAAGTATGGAAACACAAAAAACACAAAACCTTTCCTTTTGTCTTTGAGTAATCTGTCTTCTGACTGATTTGATGCAGCCCTCCTATAATTCCTCTCCTGCCGTAACCTCCTCATGTCAGAGCAGCACTTGCATCCTATGTCCTCTATTATTTCTTGGGTGTATTGCAATCTCTGTCCGTCCACAGCTGGTGTTCTAGTGGCTAGAGTTACTGCCTCTGTATCACGGGGTCCCGGGTTCGATTCCTGGCCGGGTTGGGGTCTTCTCTGCCCGGGGACTGGGTGTCTGTGTTGTCTTGATCATTTCATTATCTTCATAATCATCATAATCATCGTATGTGACAGTGGCTTGATTGGACTATGGAAAAAAAATTGGACTGTGTAAGAACTGCGACTTTGTACAGGCACTGATGCCAGTTGAGTGCCCCATAAACCAAACATCATCATCATCAATCTCTGTCCAGCGCGGGATTAGCGGTCTGAGGCGCTGCAGTCATGGACTGTGCGGCTGGTCCCGGCGGAGGTTCGAGTCCTCCCTCGGGCATGAGTGTGTGTGTTTGTCCTTACGATACTTAAGGTTAAGGACTGTGTAAGCTTAGGGACTGATGACCTTAGCAATTAAGTCCCATAAGATTTCACACATATTTGAACATTTCAAATCTCTGTCCTTCCCTACAGTTTTTACCCTCTTCAATGTCCCAGTACCATGGAAGTTATTCCCTTACGCCTTAACACTTCTTCTATCATTCTGTCCGTTCTTCTGGCCAGTGTTTTCCATGTGTTTCTTCCTTCACCAATTCTGTGTTGGACCACCTCTTTCCTTATCTTGTCAGTCCACCTGACTGTCAACGTTCTGCTGTAGCATCACATCTCAAACGCTTCGGTTTACTTCTGTTCTGGTTTTCCCATTGTCCGTGATTCACTACCGTACAATGCTGTACTCTCCTTGCTTTTAATTCCCCCAAGCGTTTTCCGACTTTTCTATAAGCTGAATCAGTCCTCCCAGCAATCATTTCTCTTTCAATTTATTCACATATTGCCTGCAGTTATTTCACCTTGCCTGCCCAGCATTTGCTATTTGGTTCCTAAGAAATTTGTACTGCTGTATTACCGTCTTCTCCTGAACATTTTTGTATTTCCTTCTTTCATCGATCGTATCATCTGCTACCCAAGGTTTCCTCGCCGGCCGGAGTGGCCGAGCGGTTCTAGGCGCTACAGTCTGGAACCGCGCCACCGCTACGGTCGCAGGTTCGAATCCTGCCTCGGGCATGGATGTGTGTGATGTCCTTAGGTTAGTTAGGTTTAAGTAGTTCTAAGTTCTAGGGGACTGATGACCTCAGAAGTTAAGTCCCATAGTGCTCAGAGTCATTTTTGAACCTTCTCGTATTTCTGGGTCTTTTACAAGTACAGCTCCTCCTCTTGTGATTCTTGAAGAGAGTATTCGCTGTTGCATCTGACATTGATTGCAGAATTCCGTTAGTCTTTCTTCTGTCTTATTATTAGTATCATATCTCTACTCGCAAGTAACCCCTTCGTCTGTTTTCCCCCCCACAACCACCTTCCCATTCTCCAAGACTACTAGATTTTCATCCCCCTTTACACACCGAATTACACGTTCGATAACCTCACACACTTTCTCCTCTCTCTCTTCGCCCTCCGCTTCTTACAATGGCATGTGTACGTGAATTATGATGATGTGTGTTTGTTTGCTATCGATTCCGATGAGAATAGACTTATCAATGAACTGATCACAGTAGCTCACCCTCTTTCCTGCCTTCTTATTCATAACGAGTCCTATCCCTGTTATACTGTTTTCTTCTACTGTTGATATTATCCTATATTCGTCTGACCAGAAATCCTTATCTCCTTGCCACTTCACTCCACTAATCTTCCGTACCCCTTTAGCAAGCCTCTGCATTTCCGTTCTTAGAATTTTTAGTTTTCCTACTACGTTAAAACTTGTGACATTCCATACTCTGACTTGTAGAATGTTATCTCGTTGTTTGTTGTTCCATCTTTTTCTCGTGGTCGAGCCCCCCCCCCAACTCCCCCTTCCTACTCTTGGCAGTCCTGGAGATCCGACTGGGGGACTAATCCGGAATCTTTTGCCAATGGAGAGATCATCATGATACTTTTTGAGCTACATGCCACACGGTGTGTGGATGCACATTACGCGTCTTTACACTGAGATAAAGAACGTGGAAGACGCTCGAATCCTACCGTGTCCTCGACGGTGTCGGTTAGAAAAAAACTGAACTGAGGGAATACGTGCCTTATTATTTGACTATTGCTGGTTGCAGGGCTATCGTTATGTACGATGATCAACTGCGCACTTACTCAGCTTGTGACCAGGAAGACCAAGTCCGTTCTGAGCGTCTCCGACATACACTGGTTCAGACGCCGATGGGAGATGTCATTCTACCAGCGGCGCCCATTGTGTTACCTCTATCTTATGCATCTGCGGTGGAGCTGCCCGATGCGTCCGCTCTGAATAAGTCGGCACCGGCGTCGACTCCTGTCTACGATGTAGTGGATGTTTCGCCTGTCTTTCCTACAGTAGCGCTGGTAGCACTACCTGCGGACATGGATGTCAACAGATGCAAGCCTTCTGTAACAATCCTGTGGGTGATGATCATGCAGCTGTACCGGGCTCCGATTTTCTGACATCTGGCCGCATGTCGAACGACAACCGTCCAATATCCGACATACGACAACATGTTAGGAAACAGCAGTCGCCGACGAGACAACGTCTTAACCCTCCTGAAGACTGCTTCCATCAGATTTCTGCACATGATGACATGATGTGCTGTCCTCCAGCACCCTGGAACCGGATGGTTCGACGTATCTGCCCGCCTCCGTTCTAGTCATTGTTCACCTACGGACAACGACCTTCCTGCACCTGTGTCTAGTATGGTTGCTCCCCTTTCTGTTTCTGACGCTGCCTTAAGGGGCATCTCTGATAGCGTTTCACGGAACTGACCTATGGATATGCCGATCTCATGGGCGTATGACGTCGATGCTGAGGATGGACATTGTGGAGTTCTACAGAGCAATGGAATCAATTTGGTGGGTTCAGCTCCCTCCCTCTCCTAATGGGGAGCTCTCCATGCTCCCTCTGTGTCTGAATCGAACACCCTCCTCGCGATGGCAGCTTTTCAAACATATCGCATAACTACGGTCACTGTCAGTGCTGTACTGTACTGACATGACTCCATGAAATGATGTATGATGTAGACGTAGACGTAGACGCCCCCCCTTCTTCAGGAGGCGACTGTTGCAACCTATGGCTTTACTGTAAAAGTCTCCCACGTTTCTCCTACTAGTAGTGGGGGGCGATCCCGTTACATAATGCTTTCCTCGCTGATAGAGTTGCTTATCTCCATGATGCCAGACGTGGCGCCAAGGTCATTGTCGTCAATATGCCATTTGGTTTGGGTTGCTGCCGCAAATATTCTACTTTCTTCTCTAAGGCCTACACACCTGTCTTCATGGATCAGAAGGATGTCTTGATCATGGTAGACAGCTTTAAATCCACACGGGAACTCAGATACTAATGGCCAGATCACTCTCTATGAGCCGGCCGAAGTGGCCGTGCTGTTAAAGGCGCTGCAGTCTGGAACCGCAAGACCGCTACGGTCGCAGGTTCGAATCCTGCCTCGGGCATGGATGTTTGTGATGTCCTTAGGTTAGTTAGGTTTAACTAGTTCTAAGTTCTAGGGGACTAATGACCTCAGCAGTTGAGTCCCATAGTGCTCAGAGCCATTTGAACCATTTGAACTCTCTATGACAGTCCAGGTTCTACGCATTTTCCTAACTATTCTTCCATTCACCTCGATAGTGTTTATATCTCCCTCGATATTGTCGGTGGGGTGCAGTCTACTTACATCTAGGCCATTGCATTCTCTGACCATGACACATACGTCTGTAGAATCTATCTCTGCCGCGAAAGGTTGTGGGACAGCTTGGGACCATTGGAAACTGAACGCAATCCATCTTACTTCACATGACAGCTGGCACTCATCGAGACCATGTGGACAGCTTGTCATCAATGTTGTCATGCATATCCGTCTATCCTGTCATGGTGGGTCCTCTGTGCAAAGCCTGCTCTTCACAAGGCTTTGATTAGTTAGTGATGAACTCATGAATTCTACTTCACCATTCTCTGGGAATGTACTGTGATGCTATATTCGCCAGAGCGTCAGGCGATGAAAAATCGTATCAAGGCAAAGATCACTGCCTTCTGTTGATGTCACCTTGAAGGAGCTATGGCTGGGGCGCACACTTACAATGGGTTAGCGCAGGAGCATCCACTTAAATACCATGTGATAGCAGAACAACGCCACTGTCGGAGGACTTTGATTAATGTTCTTATGATTGATGATGGGCGGCGCTTATATACCCAACGTGATACAGGGTATGGCCTCCATGCACACTAGGTTATGCTGTACTCTGCACCCTTCCAGCATTATGGGAGTCTCCCGACTGTCCTTTGGCTTGGTTCCTGTCGATGTGACAATGGATCTGCTTGCCGACGTCACGGAGTACATTTCGACCCATCCTGGGGACGGTATGGACAGACGTTTGTCGGAACGTTGTGTATCCAGTCGTGAAACTCCCAGGTGGTTTCATTAAAATGATGTCCTCATTCCTATGTACTAGCCTTGGTGTACATCACTGATATGCGATTATTGCTCCTTGACGATTGTCAACAGCGACCCGAAGATCTTGCCCGACTCTGTTGGCTGGTGACTCTTTACTTGGCTTACCATGTTAAAACTTCTTTGAGAGGTGTCAATAACATCCACACTGCCCTATGTCTCTATCGAGACATAGTCGGTCTTCCTTAAGCTCGTCGCGTGCATGGACTTTTGGCTGCTCTTGACTTCAGCCAGGTATTCAATCGGGTCGACCACAACTACCTGGAAGAGGTTCTCCTCAACATGGGATACCCTCGTCGACGTCGTAATGGGTGTCCTTCACGGTGCGACGTCCAGTGCACTCTACAATGACTGTCTCACTCCTCCCATCTTGATCCATCGTTCAGTGAGTTAAGGCTGTCCACTATGGGCACTGTTGAACGTTTTCGCCATGGGACCGTTGCTCTGCAGCCTCTGCCACCGCCTGTCTGGGATGTCTCCCTGAGGCCATGTATTTAGCTGCAATGCTTATTCGGACGATCTCGCCATAGCTTTTCGCAGCTATGTTGAGGTCAGTCAGTCACTGGCATGGGTTACCAACATGCTGAAGCTTCTGCTAGGTGCCTCAACGTCCGAAAATCGAGCACTGTGGCTATACGCGTTGGGCTTCCTATGCATGTAGCTGCTAGTACTATCTGGTGCTCAGTACTCGACTTCATGTACGATCTGCAGAGAACGATTGCCCTAAACTGCCGATACCCATTGTCCCAACTTCGAGCTGGGCACCTAGATCATTGTTTATGAGGCGTCGATCTTCTCCATTGGACACAGCATGTAAGTGTATATTTGGCATCATGTACCCTCCACGTGGCACAGATACTTTCCATTCTGCAGCCCATAGCTTGCCACATTTTAGCATCACTGTTCGTCTCGGCTTGTTGTTCAAGATCAGGTACAAGACCCTCACACTTCCTCAATGCAGGGGCGGTTGAGGCCTCTTTCATGTCCCTGACAGAGCTGTAGCTCTTTTCGTCAGCTTTCAAATGGTAGTGTGTCGCTATTGTCCCATGCGCCTTACCAGCCTGCTGGAGGCACTTTCATCACGGTCTCTGTCAGCTCCTATGCAGCATTCGGACGTCTCGCCGCGCTTATTATATTTCCTCGAACTGAGTTATGACCGTATTGCATTACTGCCAGTGCGCTTGATGTCCACGAAAGCTATCTATGGCTTTCTTGTTCAGCAGAACAGTTCACGGAATGTGGTTGAGAGAAAGTATCCCCATGTCGAATGACATGCCATCTGGCGATCGGCGTGCTCTCCTTATCTTACCACTAACGTCCAATCTGCTTGGTACCTTACAGTCAATGATAAGTGAGTATGCCGGCCACGCCTTCAGGGGATTCACCTTGTAAATACGCCTGTTGTGTGTCGCCTATGATGTTTTGGACACGGACGAGCATCGCCTGGTCTGTGGATCGGCGATAGGTGTCTGGTTCTTGGTGGGTCAGATGCTGGCCATAGTTATCCATACTACTCTTCATCAGAAACCTCCTCATCTGCTGCTCTTTCCCGACTGGGGATACTACTGACGAACGAAGACGTACTCCTTGAGTTAGATTTGTAAATATGCCATTCACTACCTGTTTGCTGACACTGACAGAAATATCCTTGATTTTTGGCACTTCCTTATTATCGATATTGTGCATTTGTCGGCAATCACAAATACAGACAATTTGTCACCATTTTTCGTAGTGTCTCTCTGAACCTACCCTGTAGTTATGAAGATGGCATCTGTTCTTCGGACATGTCCGAAAGAACAGAATCAATCTTCATATCGGTAAGGCTAACCGGCCGATGAACTTCTTCAGTGCGGATGCACACGAATTGCCTGAACTCTTACGGGACTCGGTGGATTGTCTGCTGTGAGTAATGGGTGTAATGGCAAGGGCACTACGAATGTAATGTGTGGACTATAAGTTGTGGATGTGGGTCTCACAGGGAGCGTGACGGTGATAAGTCCCTGCAGTCGCATTATCCTCTGTGGTCTCGGTGGCTCAGATGGATAGTGTGTCTGACCTGTAAGCAAGAGATCATCGGTTCGAGTCCCGGTCGGGGCACACATTTTCAACTGTCCCCGTTGGTCTATATCAACGCCAGTCGGCAGCTAATGGTGTTGATTTAATTGTAATTTCATTTACCGTGGAGTTGGTGTGTTGCTGCACCGAGAGTTGAACCACGCCTTTTCCACTCTTAGTACCGGTTATATTTTAGCTACCAGAATGTTTCTCTTCGAAAACGATGCGTCACTTGTCCTATCAAGTGTGGTTACTTGCTGCATCCCTCTTCTCTCGACGTCGGTTTCCTGATATGCTCCAAGGCAAAAACATAAAAAATATGCTTTCCTTGTTTCCTGAGTGGATGGAAAGGCACTTGGTGGGCAGGCTTCTGTTGTGACCCCTGCCCACTTTGCTCTTACCCCTCTCTTTGGGAAAAAAGGGGTAGCATTTCAGATTACTGATCAAAACTTCCTGGATCCCTGGTTCGAGCCCCGCCACAGCTTAAATTTTGAATAAAAATCAGCAGCAATGGTGGCCGAGAAGTTCCAGCATACGATGTCAGCCGGCCGAAGTGGGCGTGCGGTTAAAGGCGCTGCAGTCTGGAACCACAAGACCGCTACGGTCGCAGGTTCGAATCCTGCCTCGGGCATGGATGTTTGTGATGTCCTTAGGTTAGTTAGGTTTAACTAGTTCTAAGTTCTAGGGGACTAATGACCTCAGCAGTTGAGTCCCATAGTGCTCAGAGCCATTGGAACCATACGATGTCAGCTATGCTTTGCCAAAGACTTTGTCAAAGAGGGCGAAGTCCCGGACAGAGACTCTGGGCGCTCTTTTGCCCTTGGAGTGTGCAGCTGCTCTTAAAATATGGAAGAATCAGCAATGATCAACAGCGAGAGAATGCAGAAGGCAATGCAAAAAATTGCACTACAATGCGGTGTGCGGGCTTTCAGATTAAATGTGATGCTATGTGGTGGTGTGTTGGTGGCCCTCTACTACGTAACCTCCGACTCAGAGTGAAATATCGAAAGTTTTGGCTGGTTTCGTTGTCTTGAGGCTGGGATACGTAGTTGCCGCATGATAAGCCAAATCCTGCTGAGTCTACAATATGAATATACACATGAATCGAGAGGTCGAAGGTTTCTATCACTCGGCAACTGCGAATTTTATAAATGAAAGATTGCAATTAAATAAAATCTGCAGGTACTATCTTAACTACTTTAAATGATGAGTACGATAGTAGAAGTACTTTTGAGAATGTGGTATATTTCTGCAAAACACTTATTGGTGTCGATGGTCCAGCAATTAAATAAAATATAAGTTGAATAACAGGGAAGCCATAGATTCCTACTGCACGTAATTAGTTATGAACAACAACAGAGCTCGCGAGATGTTCACTTCTAAACGCATACTACGTCTTCACTGTAGAAACGACGGAAATATCACAAGTTCACAAGTCGGCACTCCGATGTACTTATATCTGCCGCGATCATACGCAAACCGCCCCACACTCTCCAAGTCTTTCCTGCGACTGTACGCCTGTCACGCCGTCGCATCCAGCACCTCCCGTGTCCTGTGCCGTCCTGTGTCTCGCGCCGCACTGTTCTGATCTCATTTGTCCTCTCTCGAAACGATGCTTTTCTCCCACTTCCATCCAGTAACCCCATTCACGAGGGCTGTGATTGGCTAGAGCGCTCCCACCATGTCTTCAAGCCAACGCACGTTCACAAACATAATGAAACACTTTCTAAATACTGGATTTACATTGAAATAACTTGAAATTAAATAAATATTCCTACAGCTTGACCATAAACACGCTGTAACAGACATTATTAAATACATAAACAAATTAAATAGGCATATACACTCCTGGAAATGGAAAAAAGAACACATTGACACCGGTGTGTCAGACCCACCATACTTGCTCCGGACACTGCGAGAGGGCTGTACAAGCAATGATCACACGCACGGCACAGCGGACACACCAGGAACCGCGGTGTTGGCCGTCGAATGGCGCTAGCTGCGCAGCATTTGTGCACCGCCGCCGTCAGTGTCAGCCAGTTTGCCGTGGCATACGGAGCTCCATCGCAGTCTTTAACACTGGTAGCATGCTGCGACAGCGTGGACGTGAACCGTATGTGCAGTTGACGGACTTTGAGCGAGGGCGTATAGTGGGCATGCGGGAGGCCGGGTGGACGTACCGCCGAATTGCTCAACACGTGGGGCGTGAGGTCTCCACAGTACATCGATGTTGTCGCCAGTGGTCGGCGGAAGGTGCACGTGCCCGTCGACCTGGGACCGGACCGCAGCGACGCACGGATGCACGCCAAGACCGTAGGATCCTACGCAGTGCCGTGGGGGACCGCACCGCCACTTCCCAGCAAATTAGGGACACTGTTGCTCCTGGGGTATCGGCGAGGACCATTCGCAACCGTCTCCATGAAGCTGGGCTACGGTCCCGCACACCGTTAGGCCGTCTTCCGCTCACGCCCCAACATCGTGCAGCCCGCCTCCAGTGGTGTCGCGACAGGCGTGAATGGAGGGACGAATGGAGACGTGTCGTCTTCAGCGATGAGAGTCGCTTCTGCCTTGGTGCCAATGATGGTCGTATGCGTGTTTGGCGCCGTGCAGGTGAGCGCCACAATCAGGACTGCATACGACCGAGGCACACAGGGCCAACACCCGGCATCATGGTGTGGGGAGCGATCTCCTACACTGGCCGTACACCACTGGTGATCGTCGAGGGGACACTGAATAGTGCACGGTACATCCAAACCGTCATCGAACCCATCGTTCTACCATTCCTAGACCGGCAAGGGAACTTGCTGTTCCAACAGGACAACACACGTCCGCATGTATCCCGTGCCACCCAACGTGCTCTAGAAGGTGTAAGTCAACTACCCTGGCCAGCAAGATCTCCGGATCTGTCCCCCATTGAGCATGTTTGGGACTGGATGAAGCGTCGTCTCACGCGGTCTGCACGTCCAGCACGAACGCTGGTCCAACTGAGGCGCCAGGTGGAAATGGCATGGCGAGCCGTTCCACAGGATTACATCCAGCATCTCTACGATCGTCTCCATGGGAGAATAGCAGCCTGCATTGCTGCGAAAGGTGGATATACACTGTACTAGTGCCGACATTGTGCATGCTCTGTTGCCTGTGTCTATGTGCCTGTGGTTCTGTCAGTGTGATCATGTGATGTATCTGACCCCAGGATTGTGTCAATAAAGTATCCCCTTCCTGGGACAATGAATTCACGGTGTTCTTATTTCAATTTCCAGGAGTGTATCAAAGGAATAGCAAGGAAAATTAGGCCAGTAGCCTAATGTCTCTGTGCTTTCTAAAACACAGTACATAACTGACCAATTTCTTCATGAGAAGCATATATCGAATATAAACAAGGACATAGATGAATAAATATATTTATAAGCATGCTGCTACCGCTTTTTCTTGTAACTGTGGAGTACTTACGGCCTGACGCGATCGACCTCCAATAACTCATGCACAATTCAAGTTACGTGCCTGTAATTCATACCAATTTAGGTTTACACTAACGGCTTCCTAAAGATACGTCGATCGATAAAATCGGCTGAACTGTTTAGATTTTAGAAATTCGTTGGTCGGTGTTACTTGTATAATTCATCGTCAGATACTAAACTTTAACAAAGATATTGAAAATCTGATTATATCATCAGAATCATCGTGCAAATAATGGTAACTTACATGTTTCTTTTTGGGGTATCATGATTCTTCTGGCTACTATTAATTTCTGTATGAACTGTGATATGTCTGCCATTAAGGTTTCACAAACTCCGCCGTCTGTGGCACTGCACTTTCGGCGTTTCTCCTTCATCGACACAGCATCACATGGTCCGGCTACCCCTATTGCTCCTTCTGATGCTCAGCACCACGTGGCTGTTGCAGCGGCCTGCCGCATGGCCACACCAACTCCGAGCTTAGAACACTTTCAGGGCGCCACAACTCGCCCTTTACCTCACAGGTGGTGAAAGTATTAGGACAGTGACATATAAAGATCGCGGTATATCGCATACGCAACGTATAAAAGGGCAGTGCATTGGCGTATAATGCTAGAGGATATGTAACTCTTCCCTAACAGCCGAACCTTTAGTCCTGTCATGGAAAAAACCACATAAAACACTCACGAACATCACTCTAACGTGAAACAATCTGATGTTACCCTCTGAGAGGATTTCGAAGATTAACCACGCTTGTGTCTAATGGACAAACGTATCGGATTATAATTTTGAATTTGGTGAAATTAAGAGGAGAACCAAACGGACTTTAACCATGGGAGTTAATGAAAGTGGTAAAATCATAAATGAATGAAAAAAATGAACGGCCGCCAGCATAATTAGGCATATTATTTTAGAAATATATGTTTAAGAAAATTGACTATTGGTTATTGAAATTACTTTAGTTGAGATTTCCCTTTGAATAGGAAACACGAAGCAAACTGATATAGTGCACTCTGAACTGTCTGTAGCAGCAGTTATCTATAGCGCCCAAACCAGTAAATTATAGGAAGTAAGCCGGCCGGAGTGGCCGAGCGGTTCTAGGCACTTCAGTCTGGAACCGCGCGACCGCTATGGTCGCAGGTTAGAATCCTGCCTCGGGCATGGATGTGTGTCATGTCCTTAGGTTAGTTAGGTTTAAGTAGTTCTAAGTTCTAAGGGACTGATGAAGACAGCTGTTAAGTCCCATAGTGCTCAGAGCCATTATAGGAAGTAAGTTTGCACCAAGCTCATACTAATGACAGCTCCACTGAAGAGCATTCCTTAATCAAATACTGAAATGTTACTGCATGAAGTGCAGAACTTAACTTGGACTTGGGGCTTTTATCTTAACTGACATGAAAAAAAAACAAAAAGAAATAGAGATGAATAATACCACAAATACACACTTTACGCTTCTCTACATATACCAGTTATCCTTAGCAACAGTAATAGTTCAATTTCTTCCTAATAGGTGGGGAATATGATGGGGACGCTCAAACAAGTACAGTTCCTCTATTCAATGCTCTTTGATTATTACAGCAGAAATGACTAATTTAAAAAGCTAATCATTCACTTTACTTGGAGTAGCTCATAATTTACTTTTCAAGGCAATAAAATACAACACTGGGCTTATTTAGCTTCAAAACATGAACCATTCATGATAGGAATCAAAAACCACTAATTTTGAAAATGAGCTTAACTTATTTGCCTTTTTATCACCTGTGAAGCAGGTATTTTAGACAATAATATTTCCACAATCTTGCACTGTAATCCTACAAAACAATATTTAGTAATACACAAAGGATAGGGAGAGCATAAGGGAACAATTGACAGGAATGGGGGAAAGAAATAGAGTAGAAGAAGAATGGGTAACTTTAAGGGATGAAATAGTGAAGGCAGCAGAGGATCAAGTAGGTAAAAAGACGAGGGCTAGTAGAAACCCTTGGGTAACAGTAGGAACATTGAATTTAATTGACGAAAGGAGAATAAATAAAAATGCAGTAAATGAATCAGGCAAAAAGGAATACAAACGTCTCAAAAATGACATCGTCAGGAAGTGCAAAATGGCTAAGCAGGGTTGGCTAGAGGACAAATGTAAGGATGTAGAGGTTTATCTCAATAGGGTATGATAGATACTGCGTATAGGAAAATTAATTAGACCTTTGGAGAAAGGAGAACCACTTGCATGAATATCAAGAGCTTTCAGGGAAACCCAGTTCTAAGCAAAGAAGGGAAAGAAGAAAGGTGGAAGGACTATACAGAGGGTCTATACAAGGGCGATGTACTTGAGGACAATATTATGGAAATGGAAGAGGATGTAGATCAAGATGAAATGCAAGATATGATACTGTGTGAAGAGTTGGACAGAGCATTGAAAGACCTGAGTCAAAACAAGGCCCCCAGAGTAGACAACATTCCATTAGAACTACTGACAGCCTTGGGAGAGCTAGTCCTGACAAAACTCTACCATCTGGTGAGCAAAATATATGAGAAAGGCGAAATACCCTCAGACTTCAAGAAGAATATAATAATTCCAATCCCCAAGAAAGCAGGTGTTGACAGATGTGAAAATTACCGAACTATCAGTTTAATAAGTCACAGCTGCAAAACACTAACGCGAATTCTTTACAGACGAATGGAAAAACTGGTAGAAGCCGACCTCGGCGAAGATCAGTTTGGATTCCGTAGAAACGTTGGAACACGTGAGACAATGCTGACCATACGACGTATCTTAGAAGACAGATTAAGGAAAGGCAAACCTACGTTTCTAGCATTTGTAGACTTAGAGAAAGCTTTTGACAATGTTGACTGGAATACTCTCTTTCAAATTCTGAAGGTGGCAGTGTAAAATACAGGGAGCGAAAGGCTATTTACAATTTGTACAGAAAGCAGATGGCAGTTATAAGAGTCGAGGGATATGAAAGGGAAGCAGTGGTTGGGAAGGGAATGAGACAGGGTTGTAGCCTATCCCCGATGCTATTCAATCTGTATAGTGAGCAAGCAATAAAGGAAACAAAAGAAAAGTTCGGAGTAGGTATTAAAATCCACGGAGAAGAAATAAAAACTTTGAGGTTCGCCGATGACATTGTAATTCTGTCAGAGACAGCAAAGGACTTGGAAGAGCAGTTGAACGGAATGGACAGTGTCTTGAAAGGAGGATATGAGATGAACATCAACAAAAGCAAAACGAGAATAATGGAATGTAGTCGAATTAAGTAGGGTGATGCTGAGGGAATTAGATTAGGAAATGAGACACTTACAGTAGTAAAGGAGTTTTGCTATTTGGGGAGCAAAATAACTGATGATGGTCGAAGTAGAGAGGATATAAAATGTAGACTGGCAGTGGCAAGGAAAGCGTTTCTGAAGAAGAAAAATTTGTTAACATCGAGTGTAGATTTAAGTGGCATGAAGTCGTTTCTGAAAGTATTTGTATGGAGTGTAGCAATATATGGAAGTGAAACGTGGACGATAAATAGTTTCGACAAGAAGAGAATAGAAGCTTTCTAAATGTGATGCTACAGAAGAATGCTGAAGATTAGATGGGTAGATCACATAACTAATGAGGAGGTACTGAATAGAATTGAGGAGAAGAGGAGCTTGTGGCACAACTTGACTAGAAGAAGGGCTCGGTTGGTAGGACATGTTCTGAGACATCGAGGGATCACCAATTTGGTATTGGAGGGCAGCGTGGAGGGTAAAATTCGTAGAGGGAGACCAAGAGATGAATACACTAAACAGATTCAGAAGGATGAAGGCTGCAGTAGGTACTGGGAGATGAAGAAGCTTGCACAGGACAGAGTAGCATGGAGAGCTGCATTCAAACCAGTCTCAGGACTGAAGACCATAACAACAACAACAAACAAAGGATATTTTAGCAAAAGCCTATCCAACTTCACTTTCGTGGTTCTAACTTTAACTTTTACTACTCCTTTTACATTAGACCAAAAATTTACTTTTAAAAACTTTAATGCAAGAATCGTTCATTTAAATTAGGATACTCGGTTTTAGTAGCACTTAGTTGAGGACCCTGCGTAGGTCCATGATCAGGATAGAAAATATGGGTCTGGACACGAATTTCTGTTTCTGTGACTATCGTTAAAACAACACACAAATTAACTGGTCCATGCCCATAAACTTTACTGAAAGTATGAAGTTTGTGATGAAGAATGGTTGCAAGCGACATGGCAGCTAACGGTACACACGGCTCTTGATGTTCGAATGCTCTATAAAATTTCTTCTTGGCGTCGGTATTTCAACATATTAGTGCCATTCCTTTATGCCGAGAATACCAAATATAAGCCAAATACACATCCGAGGCAAATCCTTTGTAAAGCAGCTACCAATTGCCTCTCTTAGCACAGTCGCATTGTACCGTGCCACGGCAAGCCACATACTGCCTTCTGTTCACACAAAGGGCCCGCTCAGTTCGACAGCCAAAAGCACCTTTTATATCACGCCATTCCACTTCCGTTGCGGGAGTAGTTCCATACAGCTTTCACATGTTACAAATACAAGTGCCATAAACATGAACCAGTTTTCAATAAATATTTTCTTTTTTTTAGCATAAACATACTATAATAATTTATAATTTAAAATATTCTTTTGCTTTTTCCATATATATATATATATATATATATATATATATATATATATAATTTACTTGCTACAGATCAAGGAGTTTAAATAATACAGAATACACACTTCATAGTTGCAGATACATAGTTACATAATATAAACCTACTTCTAATCGCTGTAAGTGTTACAGACTGAGCTATCATTTGTAATCAGACTCACGTGATTCATGTGAAAAGGTGTCCGACGTGATTATAGCCGTACGACTTGGATTAGCAGACGCCGAACGCGGAATAGTAGTTGGAGCCAGACGTATGGGACATCTCATTTCGGAAATTCTTTGGGAATTCAATTTTCCGAGGTCCACAGTGTCTGGAGTGTACCGAGAATACCAAATTTCAGGCATTACCCCTCATGACGGAAAACGCAGTGACAGGCAGCCTTTATTTCCATCTACATCTACATCCACGTGGTTACTCTGCAATTCACACTTAAGTGCCTGGCAGAGGGTTCATCAAACCATTTTCATACTACTTCTGTACCATTCCACACTCAACCGCGCGTGGGAAAAAGGAACACTTAAATCTTTCTGTTCGAGCTATGATTTCTCTTATTTTATTATGATGATCATTTCTCCCTACGTAGGTGGGTGCCAGCAAACTATTTTCACATTCGGAAGAAAAAAATGTTCAAATGTGTATGAAATCTTATGGGACTTAACTGCTGAGGTCATCAGTCCCTAAGCTTACACACTAATTAACCTATATTATCCGAAGGACAAACACACACACCCATGCCCGAACCTCCGCCGGGACCCATTTTCGGAAGAGAAAGTTGGTTTAACGACCGAGACCAGCGGCGTTTGCGTAGAGTTGTCAGTGCTAACAGACAAGAAACTCTGCGGCAAATAATCGCAAAAATTATTGTCGGACGCACGACTATCGTAGCTATCAGGACAGTGCGAAGAAATTTGTCGTCAATAAGAGAATTGGCGCTACTTATTTCTGATAACTTCTTTTTTTTTGTGGGATAGCGAAGCACTTCTCACTGCTACTGACAAGTCTGTCTGAGAAAGGAATGGTGACCATCCATATTGAGTGCAGACACACGTTACAAAACATACTTCCCCTGTATGATCCATCTCCCTAGCGACAGTTGGACTCTCACTTAAAATCAACCAAATCAAAATATTTTCGTTATACTGTGGCCTACTATTTGTAAATAACATGATTGTTGGACTTCTTACTTCTGAAACAGCAGAAACTGGAAGAATTCAGGATGCCAATACTTCGTATCCGATCACTGTCACTAATAATAATCATCATTATCGTAATAATAGTGATAATAATAAAACACCGTAGAAGCTACTGCAGTGTAGTGACAAGTCCGTAGTTACTTCTGTGTAATGCACTAAATCAGTTCGTTTATTGTTGCGAAGTGAATGCTGAAACAATTTGTGGTCTATGGTGGGTCCTACCTACAACTCGGAGAAGGCATTTTCATGAGATGATGTGACGTGTATGTCCTACTTCAATAGTTATAGATGCGTCGTACAAAGTGCAAAAGTGGAACGAGTAAGTAGAGGGTCTGTACAAGGGAGACATACTTGAGGACAATATTATAGAAGTGGAAGAGGACGTAGATGAAGATGAGATGGGAGATATGATACCGCATGAAGAATTTGAAAGAGCGCTGAAAGACCTTTGTCAAACCAAGACTTCAAGAAGAATATAATATTTGTAGTTATAAAGAGACCAGTTACTGACAGGTGAAAATCACCGAACTGTCAGTATTTGTTGCAAAATACTAACACGAATTCTTTACAAACGAATAGAAAAACTGGTAGAAGCCCACCTGGGGGAAGATCAGTTTGTATTCCGGAAAAATGTAGGAACACGTGAGGCAATAGTGACCCCACGACGTATCAGAGAAGATAGGTTAAGGAAAGGCAAATCCATGTTTACAGCATGCGTTGACTTGGAGAAAGCTTTTGACAACATTGACTGGAATATCTGTTTGTAGTTTTGAGGGGAGCAGGGGTATCATACAGGAAGCGAAAGGCTGTTTAGAACTTGAACAGAAACCAGATGCCAGTTCTACGAATCGAGGGGCATGAAAGGGAAGCAGTGGTTGACAAGTGAGTGAGACAGGGCTGCAGCGTATCACCGCTGTTATTCAATCTGTACACTGAAAAAAGCAGAAAGGCAAACAAAAGAAAAATTTGGAGTAGGAATTAAAGTTCACGGGGAAGAAACATAAACTTTGAGGTTTGCCGATAATATTGCAATTCTGTCAGACTCAGCAAAGAACTTGGAAGAGCAGTTGAATGGAATGGACAGTGCCATGAAAGAAGGATATAAGATGATCATCAATAAAAGTAAAACGAAGATAATGGAATGTGGTCGAATTAAGTCAGGTGAGGACGAGGGAATTAAATTAGGAAATGAGGCGCTTAAAGTAGTGGATGAGTTTTGCTATATGGGCGGTAAAATAACTGATGATGGTAGAAGTAGAGACGATGTAATATGTAGACTGTCAATGGCAAGAAAAGATAAATTTTTTAACATCGAGTGCAGATGTAAACGTCAAGACGACTGTTCTGAAGGGATTTGTATGGAGAGTAACCATGTATGGAAGTGAAACGTGTATGATAAACAGTTTAGACCATAAGAGCATAGAAGGTTTTAAAATGAGGTGCTACAAAAGATTGTTGTAAATCTTATAACTAATGAGGAGGTACTGAATAGTACTGGGGAGAAAAGAAATTTGTGGCACATTCTGACTGAAAGAAGGGAATCTGCTAGTAGAACACATTCTGAGACATCAAAGGATCGCCAATTTTGTCTAGGGAGGAAGGGGGGGGGGCGTAGGAAGTAAAAAACGCAGAGGGAGACCAAGAGATGAATAGAACAAGCAGACTCAGAAGGGTCTGGGTTGGAGTAGTTACACAGAGATGAAGAGGCTTTCACAGGATAGGGTAGCATGGAGAGGTGCATCAAACTAGTCTTCGGACTTTGAAGATCACAGCAACAACAACACAGAAAAATAAAAATCAAGATGAGCTGCATGGAGAGATATATGTTACTGAAGTTATAATTCAAAACACGCAGCAACAAGATTTCTACATACTAAAGATGAGCTGTACGGATCACTATATAACCTGTAACAAAAAAACCTCGAAAAAATATATTCAAATTGGTCACAAATTGATTTTCGCATGACCCTTGATGGGAAATGCAAAATTGTACACTTTGACGGCCGACGGATGGAAGTGTGACGCTGCAGCCCAGTTTCACCAGTCGGCAGGCAAGGCAGTGAACAGGGCAAATGAGCCGGCCGTTGTGGCCGAGCGGTCGCTCTGCAAAGTACTTGGCAATTTCAAGATTTTCAGCAGTCGGTACACCAATGATGACAGCACAGCAGGTGAGGTAATCCATGCAGATTATTTTACATCAGTTCCCGTTCGTCGGCTCATCCCCAAGAAGTCGATTCTGCAGGCCACAAAGGTAAATGTGGCACGTGTTTCCATCTCTGGCATTCCTTACAGTGTATCAAAAAGTGCATAACAGAGCGGTAGAGACCTGGCCAGTGATAACAATGTCTGATTCTATCTAGATCCTGCACGAATCTCAGATGAACAGATGTTGGAGCGTCAAGGAAATATCTAAAGAGAGGCTGGCCGTAAACGATCTGAGCTGACAAGTAACCATTTCCGCCCCATTAGATCATAGTTGTTCTTGTAGAATTCTCCGTTAACTAATTGGAAGTTTCCTCCTTCAAGAGTTCTATGGTTTTCAGCAGTGCTGGATCATAGCTCTGTTGATCAGGAATGTCATTTGACGTAGGTTTTGCTTCTGTGGGGATCCAGAGCCTCTAAGTGTTTAATAAAAGGATACGTTATTCGTTGTAGCCAGCTGTGACCTTTATTAAAATCGTACTATTAGATAGGCTGCAGCACTTAGAGTATGTTACAATGGAGTACGAATTCTGGTTTTCTGTACGTGACATAGCAGAATGTGACGAGCACGATATGTAATACATGGTATAGCAGATGTGCTTGATACTGGCTCAACGTCTAAATGATCTAAGAGCGTGATTTTAATAAAGCACAATACAGCCTACAGCTGACAATGTATTCGTTCTTTTAATATACACTCCTGGAAATTGAAATAAGAACACCGTGAATTCATTGTCCCAGGAAGGGGAAACTTTATTGACACATTCCTGGGGTCAGATACATCACATGATCACACTGACAGAACCACAGGCACATAGACACAGGCAACAGAGCATGCACAATGTCGGCACTAGTACAGTGTATATCCACCTTTCGCAGCAACGCAGGCTGCTATTCTCCCATGGAGACGATCGTAGAGATGCTGGATGTAGTCCTGTGGAACGGCTTGCCATGCCATTTCCACCTGGCGCCTCAGTTGGACCAGCGTTCGTGCTGGACGTGCAGACCGCGTGAGACGACGCTTCATCCAGTCCCAAACATGCTCAATGGGGGACAGATCCGGAGATCTTGCTGGCCAGGGTAGTTGACTTACACCTTCTAGAGCACGTTGGGTGGCACGGGATACATGCGGACGTGCATTGTCCTGTTGGAACAGCAAGTTCCCTTGCCGGTCTAGAAATGGCAGAACGATGGGTTCGATGACGGTTTGGATGTACCGTGCACTATTCAGTGTCCCCTCGACGATCACCAGTGGTGTACGGCCAGTGTAGGAGATCGCTCCCCACACCTTGATGCCGGGTGTTGGCCCTGTGTGCCTCGGTCGTATGCAGTCCTGATTGTGGCGCTCACCTGCACGGCGCCAAACACGCATACGACCATCATTGGCACCAAGGCAGAAGCGACTCTCATCGCTGAAGACGACACGTCTCCATTCGTCCCTCCATTCACGCCTGTCGCGACACCACTGGAGGTGGGCTGCACGATGTTGGGGCGTGAGCGGAAGACGGCCTAATGGTGTGCGGGACCGTAGCCCAGCTTCATGGAGACGGTTGCGAATGGTCCTCGCCGATACCCCAGGAGCAACAGTGTCCCTAATTTGCTGGGAAGTGGCGGTGCGGTCTCCTACGGCACTGCGTAGGATCCTACGGTCTTGGCGTGCATCCGTGCGTCGCTGCGGTCCGGTCCCAGGTCGACGGGCACGTGCACCTTCCGCCGACCACTGGCGACAACATCGATGTACTGTGGAGACCTCACGCCCCACGTGTTGAGCAATTCGGCGGTACGTCCACCCGGCCTCCCGCATGCCCACTGTACGCCCTCGCTCAAAGTCCGTCAACTGCGCATACGGTTCACGTCCACGCTGTCGCGGCATGCTACCAGTGTTAAAGACTGCGATGGAGCTCCGTATGCCACGCAAAGTGGCTGACACTGACGGCGGCGGTGCACAAATGCTGCGCAGCTAGCGCCATTCGACGGCCAATACCGCGGTTCCTGGTGTGTCCGCTGTGCCGTGCGTGTGATCATTGCTTGTACAGCCCTCTCGCAGTGTCCGGAGCAAGTATGGTGGGTCTGACACACCGGTGTCAATGTGTTCTTTTTTCCATTTCCAGGAGTGTAGTTGTGTCGCGGAAGTCATTAGGCGCTGACTTCACCCTGCAACACAGCTCCGCTAGGCGGGCTGCAGATAGCAAGGCGCCTGCGACTCAGCGATTGCACCGTCCAGCTCGATCTGCAGAGGGCCTTCGCGTGCAGTAGACACGGAAACAGGTGGTGTGCACAGCCGTGACGCACGTCGCTCGTGCTATGGATCTTTTGTTGCATCTGTCGTGTCATGTACGGGCAACTGAATGCAAGTATACCACGGCTATGCTAGTATTTAGGATCACACCGGCCCAGATCTAGGAAATTCCGTTGCAGCAAGTCAAAAGATGCCTTCTGCTACAGACCGAACATTGCTTCCGACAACACGGTGCCTTCGCGTCCAGTTTTCAGCGCTAAGCTCAGAGACGTGCTCGTGGAAACTGTTTGTATAATTCGTTACTGTCATACTCTTCCGGCGAGATTGAAGGGACTTTGAAATTATTCCCGTCTTGTCACGGTGACATGGCTCATCAACACACTGCATTCAATTCCTGAAAACTAGAGATAGATAAAAAATTAAAGATATAGCTGCCAACAACACACTGTACAACAACAAACGTTAAAGAGAAAACCCTCGAAAATTAGGCAAAAATTGGTTTAGTTTCTCATGGAAGGCTGTACGAAAATGTTTACGAAATGCAGGGCGGTGCTGTTTCGCAATAAAATGTCAAACACGAGACCTATATGGTCTGACTGCTAACCCTATGAAAATATTACACAGATAGTAGATAATTTTGTGTTCTTTAATTTTTTACTGAAGTATTTTGCTCATATATGCAATCGCTTTCCATAAAGATGCAGAAAGGTGGTTTTTGCCATCATTTTCCGATACGGAGGGCGAAGTTCCTGCTCGGTCGGTGGGGCCTTTAGTATGTTGTTTAGAAAGGTATAGGGAAAGTTTGTGCAAATATCCAGCTTATTACCAATTTTTCCCCTAAACTTAAAAATTTGGCCCAATTTAACAGGGTGGACAGAGAACAGTGGCGCATCTGCTTTTCATAAGAGTTCTTGTTCCCAGGGTCCTGTAGACTCGCAGGATTTTCTATTTTCATCTAATTTATCACTCGTCCCCTCGCTCGTTGCAGCTGAGCAGAGGCAAGTACTTTTTCACTGTGCAGATTCATGTTTTTCATCTGTACTTTGCTTTCACTTCGGCGTGAACCATGAATGGAGGGGAACAGGCAGAGTCCATATTCCTGTATTTCCGAAAGCGTTTGACAAGGAACCACAATACAGACGGTTGACGAGAGTCTGCTGAGCATACGGAAGAGGTCCTCAGAAATGCGAGTGTCTGGAAGACTTCTTAAGTAACAGAAACGAGCTCATTGTCTTGAACAGCACGAGTTCATCAGAGACAAGGGAGCGCCACAGAGAACTGTGATAGGATCGCGCTTATTCGTTATGTACACAAAATATCTGGCGTATACGGAGAGCAGCAATCTACGACTGTTAGCTGATGACACTAAACTCGACGGGAAAGTAGAAGGACACAGTATGAGTTAAACAGAATTTCTGTTTGGTGCGATAAAGGACAGTGTGCTCTAAACGCATAAAAATGTAAATTAAAACATTTGAGTAGGGAAAAAATCCTGTAATATTCTAATATGGTAATATTGGTTTGCTGCAAGAGATAGTCACGTCGATTAACTACCCAGGAGTAACGTTGAAAGCGATACGAAGTGGAACTAGGAGTAAGGACGGTAACGGGGAAGGCGAATGGTCGACTTCAGTTTCCTGGGAGAGTTTTAGGAAAGTGTAGCTCACTAGCAAAGGAGACCGCGTATAGAATACTTGTGGAACCCATTCTTGAGTGCTCCTTTTGTAGCTAGCTGTGGAACTTTTCTACTGCCGCCAAAGAGCATTTCGGATATGGACCGCTTAACAGAAATCAGGGCTCGTGTGGAGGCTTGTAGGCAGTAGTTTTTCCCTCGCTCTGTTTGCGAGTGGAACAGAAAATGAAATGACTAGCAGTGACACAAGGTATCCTAGGCAACGAACCACACTGTGGGCCAGTTCGGCTCAGGAGAGGATTCTACGGCTTTTTGGCACACCTCCGAACCGAATCAGTGCAGGCATTCAGGCCAGATGGGGAGCAGCGTGATATTAAATAGTGGGCTCATACTGCCAAGTTGTCTGTAAATTTGACTCAATTTTGTAATCACTTTTTTTGTCAGGCAGTGTATAATTTGCTCATATTAAATGACCTCAATGAAGTTATCATAATGAAGTCATCATGATGGATGAAAGCCCCTCTCTCCCTTTACACTTTCCCAAGGACTACGGTCTTTGGCTCTACGCATTCATCTCGTGTCTGCGTATTTCCTAACGTCATCCACCCGCCTTGCATTGCGTTATCGTCTCGGTATTTTCTTACTGCCCGCAATATGGCAAAGAAGTTCCTTGCTCCATCTGCCATCAATTCGTTTGGTTGCATGTCCTCTCCACATACATTTCATTTTTATTTCGGCCGTAATTACGCCTACTACTACAGCCTAATAGCTGCTCCATTTCTTCGATCTCCCCATCCCCCCCTCTCTGTCTGTCTGTCTGTCTGTCTGTCTCTCTCTCTCTCTCTCTGTCTCTAGTATGAGTCCCGCAAAATTACAGATATTAATACACTGAAGGTCTGTTTGTTGCTCTGTTCTCGAGCATATTATAAGTTAGATGGAAAATTTTCCTTGAGATAGAACTGTTTCTGTCCACAAATAAGGGCGGATTTAGAAAGCATCGCTTATGAGAAACTCACTTTGTTCTTTTCTTGCATGATATCCTGCGAACGATGTGTGAACCATGAACGAAGGGCAACAGGCAGAGTCCATATTCCTATATTTTCGAATGCGTTTCACATGGAACCACACTGCAGACGGTTCATGAAACTCTGCTGAGCATACGGAATAGGCCCTTAGATATGCGAGTGGCTGAAAGACTTCGTAAGTAACAGCAGTTCGTTATCTTGGACGTCGAGAGTTTATCAGAGACAAGGGTATCATGGGGAGTGCTCCAGAGAAGTGTGATAGCACAGCTTTTATTCGTCATATACCTAAACTATCTGGCGTATACGATTGTAACCTCCCTCTTCCCAGTCGACCAGTGGATTGCGATATAACTGACCGTGATCGCATATGCGTGATGAAATTTTACAGTGAGTGACGCTATCGTTACTGAAGGAAAATAACGCCGGTTAGTTGAAGGAAAGTGCACAACAGACTCTTATGAAGGAAGAATCTGTTCTAAACTTCAGCTGAATACTGATGATGATTCTGAAATGTGTGGAATATTGTGCAATCGTGATCGATTGCACAAAGGGGGGAAAAGGGTATCACGTAATATTTACTACAAAAATCACTGATAACACAAAGAGAACATTGATTAACTAAAAAGCAGGTGGTTAAACAGCCGGCAGCCGGCTAGGACAATGAATCTCCAGCACCTGGAGAAAGGTATGGACAAAGAAATTTAAGCAAATAATCACTGGCTTGGTAACAGAAGGTAATCACGCTTTTGCACAGCTCATAGTGTCATGAGGAAATAAATGAATCAGGAAGTTTGCAGTTACTTACTCTGAAATACTTAATGTTGAAAGTAAAATTAAATGAAGTTACTAGTTAAATGAATGACTGGTAGAACTTAAACTCTGTTACGTAGAAAACAAATTACTTTCAGTAACCTCAGTGTAACGCAAAGAAAAATGTAGAAAAAGGCAGGCAATTTACTTTTTCTTGTTGAAAGATTCAACTGAACTTACTTTAAGCAAACAAGCAATTGGTTTTACTTTTAAAATAACAACAGTAAAATACATACCAAGCCAGAAGAAGTCACCCGCTAAGCTAAATACAGAATAATTGGGATAGCGCACTCTTAACTGGTCCTGTAACTTTAGTTATTAGTTTTGCCAGTGAAATTTTACGTTAATTTAAGTGAATCAAGTTAATACTCTAAATTGCAAATTTGTTAAACTTTTTTACGAAATACAAGAATGAACAGTTACTGGGGCAGAAAATTTAGACAGAAACCGTTAGTCAGCAAACACACAAAACTGGCAGTAAATAGTTAACGAGTTTTCATATATTTACGACACTCGGTGATTGCTGGAAAGGGAAAGGACCCTGCTTGGTTGTAATGTCTGAGGACAATGACAACGCAGGAGTCCTACAGTTTTAACTCTTGCAAGTTATTATTCAAGTTAATAATACTTTGTGAAAGCAATGCAACTGGGTGAAGCCTCTACAGTCAGTTAACAGTCTTACGATGTTGCAACTGTGCGGACGACGAAGAACGTAGCCGAAGACAATGCTGAGCTGCCGCTGTTGCTGCTGTTGCTGTTTGAGAAACCGACTCGTCTCCAGAGCCACGGATAATTCCGGGACAGGTAAAAATTAGAATTGCAGCTTCCTCTGTCTGTCCACTCCTACCGTGCTCTCAATACTCGCGGATTAACGAATCAGGCGCGTCTATACTGGAGCGAACATAGCTGTAAACCGCATCTGCGGGAGCGCACAACAAACACTTCTGCACTCTTTCAGAACTCAAGTTGCTCCGATTCCTCTCTGCTCGCAGCACGACAGACTCTCCATACGCAAAGGTAAACAACAGCACAGCTACTGCCATTTCGTCGTTCCTATAAATAAATTTAAATAAAGTTCCCTTGGCGTTTACTCATCAGTTTACAATATTTTCATTATAGTTACAATCAATTATATACAGTCGGAACGGCGCTGCTGCTACGGTCGCAGGTTCGAATCCTGCCTCGGACATGGATGTGTGTGATGTCCTTAGGTTAGTTAGGTTTAAGTAGTTGTAAGTTCTATGGGGCTGATGACCACAGATGTTAAGTCCCATAGTGATCAGAGACATTTGAACCATTTATATACACTCAGAAATAAATACGCTATTACATCGATTACGTATTAAATATAGTTTCCGTAATAAAGCTTACAGATTCAGAATCAGATGTACAGTACACGTTATCAATGGATGTTAAACGGCAACAATTTTGGATGGTGCAGAACGCATTTTATCTGCGTTTTCGGTGTTACATGGTGAGCAGCAATCTACGACTGTTAGCTGATGACACTGTACTCTATGGGAAAGTGTCGTGGTTGACTGACTGTACAAGGATATGGTATGACTTAGACAGAATTTCTGTTTGGTGTGATGAAGGACAGTTTGCTCTAAACGCATAAAAATGTAAATTAATGCAGTTAAGTAGGGAAAAAAATCCTCTAATATTCTAATATAGTGATACTGGTGTGCTGCTAGACATAATCACTACCTAACTACCTAGGTGTAACGTCGCAAAGCGAGATGAAGTGTAACGAGAAGTAAGGATGGTAACAGCGAAGGCGAATGGTCGAGTTCAGTTTCCTGGGAGAGTTTTAGGAAAGTGTAGCTCACGTGCAAAGGAGACCGCGTATAGAATACTTGTGGGATCCATTCTTGAGTACTGCTCGAGTGTTTGGGCTCCAAACAATATGAGATTAGATGGAGATCGCAAAGCAATTCAGAGGCGTACTCCCAGAATTTTTACCAGCAGGATCGATCAACACGCGAGTGTTAACGAAGGTGTTTCTTGAACTCAGATGGGAATTCCTGTTACGAAGGCAACTTTCTTTTCGGGGAACACTGTTGAGGACATTTAGAGGACACACTTTTGCAGCTGACTGTGGACCGATTCTACTGCCGCCAAAGAGCATTCTTGATATGGCCCGCGTAACAGAAATCAGGGCTCGAATGGAATGTTATAGGCAATAGTATTTTTCCTCACTTTGTTGGCGAGTGGAACAGAAAAGGGAATAAGTAGTAGTGGCACAAGGTACCATTCCCAACGTACCATATGTGGTTTGTGGAGAATGTCTGCAGATGTAGATGTTGATGTAGAGTAACACCACTGAGCCTCTCCAAAATACTGAAAGACTGGGGTCTTTCTTCCTGCTCATGGCCGTACTTGTCGGTGATGATCATCAGGGACAGTGCAGAACTTTTATGCACACAGTGTAACGCCACTTTTCAGCAGTTCGTTCTTCTTGGTCGCAGCACCATTCCAAACGCATGTGTTTGTGTTGTGGTGTTAATGGGAGGCTACGAGAGGGGCTGTAATTCTCTATGCTGGCTGCTGCCTAGTCTCCAGTCAATGGTGTGGGATGACACAGAATGTTGTTGGGAGCTCATTACTTGTTCTGTGATGGATGGCTTAGGTATGGAGATGTTGTGCTATGGCTGGTGGAAAATAACATGAATATCCCTTGTGATGGTCACGTGTGATCGACCGGAACCTTGGCGAAGGGTATGCCCGCTCTCACTTTCCCAAGCATTCCAACATTGGGCCACTGTCACAACCGAATGCCTTGCAAATCAAGATATTCCACAATTCGACCAGCCAGCCAAATCGAGACCCACAGTGAAGCCACTTTGAAACATTTGCTCACAACACTGTTTCGCACTAGTGTATGGCATCTCCATCTCCCTGACCGTAATCACTCAGCATCTTCTTACCACATATATACCCTACTACGCCTCGTAAAATCGCTAAATAAGAAGAATACTAATGCAGTCTGGTGTTTGTCCTGCCTGACACATGGGTGTGTACGCGTACGAAGTTACACTGATACCGGACCATGTCTTAAGGTACTTTACTTTCTCTGTCAGATAGTGTATTTCATACAGCTTTCTTTAATGGTGCTAGGAAGGCCATATATCAATCCCTTCTCCCTCACAGTGACACGCGAGTGTAATGTCATAGGCCTACAAACCGACGCAGGAACTGACATCTTCATAAAGTGAAGTCCATAGTCTGACAGGGCACTTGTATAGCGTCAGATCGCAGCCTCATTCTCTGCTTGAGCTGTCTCTGGGTATGAGTGCCGCAGGGACGCCACGTAGCCCCACAGCTGTCTTCCAAACTGCGTTAACAGTTTCCCAGTAACTAGGGTCGAACCAGAGTCCTCTGTTTAGCAGTCTCATATGTTGACTACTATGTAAATCATGCTAATTACCTTATTTGTGGGGAGGATTCATCAGTCAGAGACTGGTTTTATGGGACCGGCACATGTAATAGGGAACTTTTCTTGCAGATGCACATGCGCATCTTGGTGTCCATTCCCTTCTGCATCGTCATATCGATGGCTATAGCTAACTGGTCTCCCTTTTAGGTGCTGATGCCTGATCCCAAGGGCAAAAGGGTTCCCTGAAACTCACTCATCTTCTCCGCTCTCCTTGACAAGCTATTTGCAGAACTATGATGACTTCTTACACAGGAAATCAAGCATCATGACACACTCTGGCGCCTTAAGTTTTCTTCCACCTTTCTCACCAATATTAATGGTTTACAATATTACGTATGACACTGCTGCGAATGCTCGTTAAAAGCGAGGAACACGTTGCTACAGTTCTAGATAGGATAAGGGGATTAAAATTGCGGTGTACAGAATAGTGTCTGTAAGACACGTAAAAACTATCTGGGGATTAAAATCGCTAAGTTCTGAGTCTAGCTATCCAACATAGAATCAAAGGGTAAGCCAGTGTATATTATCGCGCTTCATCTTTCACGAATGGCTGCGTAGTATCGATATATGCATGTGGAATTGTGAAGGACAATGGGTGAAGAAATGACGTCAGAGCACGTTTCCACGGAAACCACGCTTAGCATTGTCATACTTCTATATAAGGAAAGACGCTGGGAGGCTTGCACACAGTTTCAGAAACACGTCGCTGCGAGTAGACTGCATGCTGTAGAAGGGAACATATTCGGATGACGCCACCGCAAGTTGCTGGATGCGCAAAAGTTGATGGGGTGGTGGTTTCGGTGCTGTATGCGGTCTATACAAAGGTACGCCACGGTTCCTAAGCACGTACGAGCATCCACGATTCGCAGTAAAACTTTTTCTCATGCACTCTTTTTCTTTTCAGAGCCGTAGATTACAGCGCCGCCTTATGCAAGACGCTGGAAGCGCAAAAATTAAGGAGATGGCGTCGTCAGTGCTGTTTGCGAACGATACGAAGGTACGCTGTGGTGTCAGAGGACTTAGAACTTATATGCTCCCACGACTTGTGTTAAACTTTTGCTCATGTAAGTTTTTTTTTTCTTTCTACAGAGCATTGGATTTGTGTCAGTACGACGAGGATGTCTCCACAGTTTTTTTAGCTTTCTCCTGTTCTTTTCATTGGGACTCCACTCTGTGTTCGTGCTCTCTAGTTTTGCCTTGGGCGCGTATGACCGCAGCTGTTTTTTGCACCCTAAAGCAAAACAAAACTGTGTGCAAGTCGCTTGAAGCGCAAAATCTGAGGAGATGGCGGCTGTTTGCGAACGATTCGAAGGTATGTCATGATGTCTGAGCAACTCCCAGGAGCCCTTCCTCATGTAATCTCTTTTTTTTTTCAGAGCCTTACATTCGTTTGTGTACGATGACGACGACGCCGACGAAGCCGTTGTCAAGTCGCTGGAAGCGCAAACACTGAGGAACTGTTTGCAAACGACACAAAACGACACCGTGGTATCTGACAGCTTACCCCATTACAAGAGTCAAGAGACATGGGGACGGCAGAGGAGCAATCGAGCCGAATTTTACCTAGTGAGTGTTGAAGATGGCGCGCGTGCGCTGTATTTCTGAACTCAAAGATAAAATAAAATGAAAGTGAAATAACTAAACTGATCTTGTTCTAATTGCTATAGCGGTAGACACATGGAATATGTACTGGTTTACGCTCATAATTTTTAGCAGATACACAAAACTTATTTCCTCTCATCCTTATAAACGCATAGAGCCAGCACGGGGAATATACCACACGAAGCTCATAAAAGGCTACAACCCAGACAGAGGAATGGATTTTTCACATAATATGTAGACCACATCTGTGTCACTTGCTGGAGTCCCATCCTGAATGTTTCCCTTGTGTACAGACAGCTATATATTGCTGAGAGAAGTGTGTTGCCTGTAAACAAGCCACTGTAATTAATTCTTATATAGATTTCACGTAGAGAGCCAGTGCTTTCCTCTGCAACGTAATTTAGATGGCACTGATAGGTCATGAGACGACGAGAAGACACTATGTTTGGCAGTTCGTTCGTGGTGACATTCACACTTGTTTGAATACAACTGGTTTAAAGGAGTGCCCAAGTGGTTGCCGCCTGACAACGCCTAGGGCTACTTCGCAGGTTTTTCTCTGGACAAGGAACATTTTTAAAATTCGCAATAAATTTAGGCAGATGTCACCGAAGGTATTGCCACAAACTGTGGCGTTTTACACGGGCCGTTCGCTGTCGTATTCATGCATGTGTCAATGTCACATCCCTCCGTGACCAAGCCACAGCAGCATGTGAAACGGGAGGGTTGAAAAAGCGTAAGGGTGCTCTGCTACTTCGTATCGGATTCAAAATTCGTCTAATAATTCAGAATAGTTCCTAGTGTTTCCAAATTATACAGGAGAGCAAAAATAATGGTCGCACTGCACTCCAAATGGGGATGTCTATGTTCAGTGTGGATGCAACCCCACCACGTTCTTAGAGAGGAGTTGAAACGTCTGGGGCTGTGAGCAGCGTCAGAGATTGTCAAGAACGTCGTCCTCTTGCTGAGAGATATCGTTTTCGACTGTGAAATGTGTGGGAATCAGCGCCCCAAGTCACCCCCGTCGATCCTTTTGCGTATCGATTCTGAGGGGTGGTATGTCTGAAATCTCTTCCTCAGCCATCTACTAGAAAACCGTGTGATTTCAACTTTTGATGGACCGTTATGAAGGGGTGAAATGTGGGAAAGAGGGAAGTGCACCGTTCTGAAATGTTGAAAATGGGAAAGTGCGGGTGTGAGGGCCTTCCCCGTGTGCAAAACGTCAGTGGTGGCGCTTGGCAGAATTGTGGAGAAATCTGGAGGCAATATGACATAATTAAATCAATATACACGTCATATCATCTTCTGGGCACTGGATTTGTTGGCGCCAAGCTTCATCATTGCAGAGGAAGTTTGTCGGCACTTTTGAGCCACATTTCAAACTTATACGTCGGAAAGGGAGTTTCGAAGACGTGGTCCTGTAATATTATTACGTAGTGTATTTACCACACAATATGCTGCGTAGGTGACTGCGCTGAAACTCTCGGAACACAGATGTAGCAGAAATATTTATTATGCGACAAAACTAGTGTCGGAACGAGAGAGTACAATTTTTTCTAACAGCCGGCGTTACCCAATCACTAACTGCTAGTCGGGAAGCGTAAACATTGCAACACAGTTACTGGAGCAGGGAAAACAGCCCTCTTAAGACAGACTGCGAGAAACAGCGAAAGATGGATAGAACAGTGCAGACCTAACCGCTTTCGTTTCTCCTGCGATGTTACACAACAACGACTTGCGAGAGTTAGACTTGTAAACGGTGACATCATGTGTGTGAGATGGTTCTAGTGTTGGTCTTGTACTTGCTGCCTTACGATACTACCAGCGACCTGAAGCCAAGGCTGGTGGAGTCCAGCATCCATTATTGGTATCAGTACAGCAGCCAGCGTCGATGAGTGGACCGAGGGTTTCCCAACACGACTCCGGTCCAGGGCGGAAGCTGCAAGGGACTGCACAGTCACACGGATCTGAAGGCCTACTTACTGGTGGACCTGGTTGAACATTCAGCACGATTACACACAGCACCCGACAACGCGGACCACCTGAAGGGACAGCGCGTGCAGTGGTCTGGGAGGGATCGAGGTCTTCCCGAAACGACGTGTGAGTCAAAACACACGTGATGGTCACCCCCATCTCTAATAGTTGAGATATCGACGGGATGTGCCCATCTTGCCAGCAGGATGCAAAACCACCGCTGCAGGGAGTCATCATGTTATATTTCAAGCGGATGCGGCACCTTCCGCCGACGTGAGTCCGCTATTGGATTCAGCGGATTCTTCTCACGATTACGTAGCCGCCACAGGTCATTGGTCTGTATGCTGATGAATCAGTAGGAGTTTCCAGCCTCGCAGAGTGCAGCCCCTGTTTTGTGAAAGATTTTGCTCAAGAATATATGTAATGTTTTTATTATGCCTTTCACATAAACTATATGGTTAATGTGAATTATTTATATTTTCCTTTACACTATAGAAACTACTGTTAGATACTAGTTTCAGTTTTAACTGTTTCTTAAACGTCCCTAATGTTTTTATGTTCTTAATTTTTTCGGGAAAAGGCCAAAATGTTATTTCATGTTGATACAGCATAATTCTCTGATACAAGGCCTTGGTGTTTACATCATTTGATCAGACTTTGGTGTTTACGTTAGCCGGTCAAAAGTATCTGGACACCTATTAGAGGACGTCAGTATGGGGTGTGTCCACACTTCACCATTATGATGGCCTGAATTCTGCTGGGGAACACTTTCAATGAGGTGTCTGAATGTCTTTGAAGGAATGGCAGTCAGCTGTTACTGAATATCCGAAAAGAGAGAAGTGCATGATGTTGAACGCTGGGGTCTGGCGCAAAGTCGATGTTGCAACTCATCCCAGAGGCATTCCACCTTGAGGAGGCCAGACCGATTCACGAATGTTCCACAAACAACTGCCTCACAGATACTGCTTTATGACAGGGTGCATTGTTATGCTGATACAAACCCCCTTCCTCTGTGCTTCACTACCAGTGCTATACATGGTGGTAGGTAATTTTCTCCAGGTATCCGACAAACTAGAAACTTTCCATCGGACTGCCACAGGATGTAGCGTGATTTCTCACTCCGAATCTCTCGTTTCCACTCATCTAATGTCCGCTGGCGTCATTCTTTACACTGCCTCAAGCTTCACTTAGCACTCACTAGACGAATGTGCGGCTTATGGAGACCTGTTCGACCACTACATCCCATCCTTTTTAACTCTCTACGCACGGTGATTGTGGTACCAGGACAGATAGTAGCACTCTAGGGCTCACGAGTGATTCCTCCAACTAATTTCATGTGATTTTGTTACAACCACCCTCTGGAATGCTCGGCCATTTCGGTCCGTCTTTACATGAGGTCTGTCTGGCCTAGGTTTGTCTGTGGTTGTTCCTTCGTGTCTCCACAGTCACATCACCAACACTCGACTTGTGTGGCTTTAGAAGTGTCGGAATGTCCCTGGTGTATTTATTACTCAGGTGACATCCAATCACTAGTCCACGTTCGAAGTTACCTTGTTCTCCTGATAGACCTGCTCTGCTGTTACTGCTTCCCTATGGGCAACATAATACTGTCGAGTTCGCCTCTCGTGACATCTAGTGGTCAGTTCCTCACTCCATATTGATGCCGTATACTTTCAATGAAATAGTGTACTGCACTATGAAACTCATTAATTTTCTCAGTATCACGGTTCTGAACTTCGGGATCTTTAATCTTGAGTCAATTTTATATTATCTAAAAATGTACCCAGGAGATTCCATATTGAGAAATCACTTTTGTTGCTCTCATTGCACGTTTCTACATCTTACTAAACTTGTTTTTCTGCAGGACAGCATGCCATGTCGTAGGGCGTGGTGAACGTTTGAGTATTAAGCACTTAGTTCTGCTTCACTGGTGCAGTAGCCCATTACCACTCTTAAGTCGTTACAGTATTTTCTCAAACTGAATGTTGACCTAACCAAGTTTGACACGCTTGTCCGTGTCTCTGTTGGGTCAACAAGGTACTGTAGGTCATTCGTGCCCCAACCAATTTTTAATTGCATGAACATTGACATTTACCTTAAAACAATTGTGAAACACATTAACCCTGTTTGGAATCGAATACTGAAGAGTCACGCAAGTGCCTGTTTTGCAATAAACTGCAATATTATTCCTTGATTTTAAACAAGTTATTTAAAGAGGTCGATACTTGTCTGACTAAATAACCAAGTTTCAGCGCTTGCTTTAAGGAAAGCTGGTTTTAGAACAAATTGTTCAAAGACATCAAAATCACACGTGCAAAAAGCCCTGTTTATGAAAAAGCCACCCAGTGGCCGATAACATTTCCCGATGTCTCTAGAAAACTCTAGATGCCTCACGAACTGACATACTAAGTACACAGGCTCTGTCTCTCTAGAAAATAGATGCAAAAACAAGAACATTTACTGACATTGCGGATCCCGTTCCAAGATCAAAATACCTTTAAGTCATTAAAGAGCGCACAGTACCGGAACTTTGGCAATTTTTTCTTTAAATTTCAGGTCAGAACGAATAGTTAAGGTCGTGCGCCTCCAAATATATTACAGAGCCACAAGGAAGGCCCACTGGTGGAACCGCCTCCGAAATCTCAGAGAAAGCTGCGATTATTTCACGTACAAATTAAATGCACTAAGATATTTTATAAGGCAGCTACTTCATAAATAATCAAATAGGAAAACTCGCAATTACAGGATTAGCGTCACGCTCTAACACACAACAAGACAAAAAAATTGTAGTAATTAGCTGAAAACACCAGGAAGGTGCAATAACCTTTTCAAAACTAAACAAGACAATGCTTACTAATTAAAATGCAGACGTCAAACACGGGTGTGTTTCCACGCTAATTAAAATGCAGGCGTCAAGCATGAGTGAATTTCCATACCATGAAAGACTGGTACAACATGTGGCCAAGCAACAAGATCATGTATTTAAATGATGATAGCCCAGAACTCTCCATCATTACTAAATTCTTTTCTCAGTCTATATCTGTACCTCCGTACGCTTTGTAGTCCAATACCTGACTTCAGAGTCTCTGTCTGTCCGTGATATTAATGCAGCTGGAACCTTGTCGTGTTTCTGGGTCTTTTACAAGTACAACTCCTCCTCTTGTGATCCTTGAATAGAGTATTCGTTGTTGCATCTTAAATTTATTGGAGAATTGATTTCGTCTTTCTCCTGTCTCATTCCTACTACCAAACTCCAATACCGAATTCGCGTTCGATATCCTCACATACTTTCTCTCTCTCTTCGTCCTCGGCTTTCTACTATAGTATGTATACCTGAATTATGATGATGGGTGTTTGTTTGCTATCGATTCCGATGAGAATAACCTAAGCAATGAACTGATCACAGCAGCTCACCCTCTTTCCTGCCTTCTTATTCATAACGAGTCCTATCCCTGTTATACTGTTTTCTGCTGCTGTTGGTATTATCCTGTATTGGTCTGACCATCCTTATCTCCTTGCCACTTCACTTCACTAATCCACTGTACACCTGTATTAAATTTCAGCATTTCCTTTTTAGATTTTTTAGCTTTCCTACTACGTCAAAACTTGTGACATTTCATAATCCGACTCCCAGAATGTCTTCCCGTCGTTGGTTATTCTCGTGGTCGTCCCCCATCCTACCCTTGGCCTGGAGATCTGACTGGGGGAATAATGCGGAATCTTTTGCCAATGGAGAGATCATAATGACACTTTTTCAGCTACATACCATACGTTGTGTGGATGCACATTGTGTGTCTTCACACTGAGATGCCAGAACATGGAAGACGCTCGAATCCTACCATGTCCTCAATGGTGTCTGTCAAAACCGAACTGAGTGAATACGTGGGGTTGGGTTGGGGTTGGGTTGTTTGGGGAAGGAGACCAGACAGCGAGGTCATCAGTCTCATCGGATTAGGGAAGGAAGTCGGCCGTGCCCTTTCAAAGGAACCATCCCGGCATTTGCCTGCAGCGATTTAGGGAAATCTCGGAAAACCTAAATCAGGATGGCCGGACACGGGATTGAACCGTCGTCCTCCCGAATGCGAGTCCAGTGTGCTAGCCACTGCGCCACCTCGCTAGTGAATAAGTGCCTTCTTACTTGGCTACTGCTGGCTGCAGGGCTCTCGTTATGTACGATGGCCAACTGCGCACTTATTCAGATTGTGGGTAGGAAGACCATGTCTGTTCTGAGCGTCTCCGACATAGACTAGTTCAGACACTATTCGGAGTTGTCACTCTCCCTGCTGCTTCCATTGTGTTACCTCTGTCTTATGCATCTACGGCGGAGCTACCGGCTTTATCCACTCTGAATCAGACAGCATCAGCGTCGACTCCTGTCTACGATGTAGTGGATGTTTTGGCTGTCTTCCTACAGTACCGCTGGAGGCACTACCAGCGGACGATGGGCGTCAACAGACTCAAGCCGTCTGTAACGATCCCATGGTTGACGATCACGGAGCTGTACTGACTTCCACTTTTCTGCCATCTGGCCGTATGTCGAACGACAGCCGTCCACCATCTGACATAAAACAACATATTAGGAAACAGCAGTCACTGAGGATACAACGCCTTAGCCCTTCTGATAACTGCCTCCATCATGTGTGCACGCGATCACATGATGTGCTGTCCTCCAGCACCCTGGCAACAGATGGTGCGACGTCTCTGCCCACCTCCATCTCCAGTCATCATCCACCTACGGACATCAACCTTTCCCCACCTCTGTCCGGTGTGATTGCTCCCCTTTCTGTGTCTGACGCTGCTTGTAGTCGCATCTCTCATAGTTTTCCACAGAACTGACCTATGGATATGCCGATCTCCTGGATGGATGATGTCGACGCTAAGTATGGACACTGTGGAGTAATACAGAACACTTTGGTGGGGTCAGATCCCTACCTCTCCTAATGGGGAGTTCCCATACTTCGTCTGTGTCTGAATTGCCCAATCTCCTGGCGATGGAAGCTATTCAAACATATTGCATAACTATGGTTACTGTCAGTACTATAGTACTAGAGCTACGTACATATGGTGACACTTTCCGTTGTTTCCAGACGTATCCAAGATAGTGGCAATGGCGTCATCCAAGATGGCGGCCTGTAGAATTAGCAACAGTGGATGACATCATCCAAGATGGCGAATTTTGGCGGGAAGTTTGAATTTTGGCAGGAAGTTTGAATTTTGGTGGGAAGTTTGAATTTTGGCGGGAAGATGGGTCAGTTGGGCTGCCTCCACTAACCTAACCCCTCCTTCCCTGCCTTCCTCCAGAAAATTGCGGAAATTTCAAATCCCATCTGGACAATGCAACACACTTCTACTAAACTAAGAAAGTGGCAGGAAAATAGGTCACTTGGGCTACCTCCACTAACCTAAGTCACCCAACTGTCGCTTCTTCCTAGGGATTGGTGGGAAAATGTCTCAGCCTGCACTGGGCTGCTGGAGAGAGGAAGGAGTGTACTTTATTTATTTTGGAACAATTTATTTAGGGATGGATTTTGAAAGATAGTATATTTATCACAGTGATACAGAACACACGCTCTGACATGCTTGGGGTTATGCCGCACAGCCAACAGACCTGTAAACTACTCGTAAATTACCGAAATAATGCACTAAAAACAACTCGCAAATTACCGAAATAATTTCAGTACACAGCATACAGACCTGCCAACAACTCGTAAATAATGCAATACATTCCTGTCCAGAGAGCCAAAAAACTCGTAAATTGTCAAGATAATAATCCATCTAAGTATTCTGCAAACACACTTGCTAATCGCCAACTGTCCAAATCATGCACCAGTCTTTATTTAAACAATTTGAGGCAGTACCGCCATCCATTGTGTTCGCCTCGAGGTCCAGAGTCCAACTGACCTAATTTTCAGTACAACCACCAGAGGGCACTGTCGTCCATTCCGTCACGTAATCCAAGATGGCGGGGGAAACTGGAGGGAAACAGTCTGTTCGCCAAGAGGTCTGGGCATAGTACACAGTACCGAAACCAGAGAGTGCTATCATCCCTCTCATCTGTTCGACCGCTTTCTCTCTCGAATGGGACATGTGTGACGTGTCTAGCCCATGTGTGTGGATAGTGATGTCACAGCGTCTAGTCTGCACGGACATACCGATGTCACAGATCGTGCAAGAGAAATGTGCTCCCCCGCTGGCGATTCTAACAGGACATGTGTGACATGTCTAGCCCATGCGAGCTCACATAGTGATGTCACAGTGTCTAGCCCACACGCACATACTGACGTCACAGATCGTGCAATAGAAATCTGCTCCACAACTCGCGATTGTAACAGGACATGCGTGACGTTTAGCTTATGTATCGCTGCGAATGAAGGTTCTCAACGTTATACTAAATTCACATCACTATGTAAAAATAAGAACCAAGTCGAACTCTCGAAAATCCTATAGTGTCCCAAAAATACTTAATATTCGCTTTCTTTATGCCTAAGCTTGTCTGCATACAAATAATTACTGCCCTAACATAAGCTGTTTACCAAAATAGCCTAGAATTTCATCTTTTGCGCTCTACACCATTCCTAAATACTAAAAAAAAAATTCTCTATTTTATTATCTCAAGACTTTCTAAATGATTGGAATCGGCGTTTACGAAGCTGAGCTAAATGTAAGAAACACTAGTCTTAATACCAGTAACCTAGTACATAGCATTCATCTTCGAAAATCGAACTACGTTCACTATACTTACTCGATGATACCTCTCTCTCTCTAAGCACAGAGATTACTGAAACAACCTCATTCGAATGAGCTGTATTACCTGCAGCAGCTGATGACATGAGCAGCCATAGTCTATCTATTAGCTTGTTGGGTTCGTCATAATATATATACCGCGGGATTCGATTGTTCACTGCTTTATTCTCAATGTCACTACCATCACCGCTGCTGCTGGTGTTGTTGCTGTTGCTGTTTTCACCATCAAGTATTGGTTTTATATTTCTTGTTGCTCAGGCTTTTCGCGATCTTATGTACATCGGTCATGTACAGTATTTCACGGTACGTTTCCCTACCACTAAGTGAATAATTTATAGGTTTTTTGGTAGGTGTCAGGAAAATAAGATTCATTAAACCAGGTGTTCTCTCAAACCGCCTATCACCAATCTGTATCGTGTCATCAGTTACAGTTATAGGATGCGTACCCAACATGTATGGTCTTCCCCTGCTACCGCTGAATGTTCTATCTATCTGACCAGGGGCGTGACGGATAATGAATTCGTCAATGGTAACACCATCGTTATCGTGTGTTTTTGATTTTGCTGAAAGTTGTCGGAGAGATTCAGTAACCGGCTTAAAGGTCTCTCTTAGTGTTTGCTGTCGATCCATACGCCCTACCCTCAGCAACCGTAATTTCTCACGAACTGCTTTCCACGTTCGAATCACTTTCTTCTTCGTTGACATCTTTGTGTATACTAATCAGACATCTCTGCAGCGTTAGCTTTATATATCCGCTCATTTCTTCCTATTACTATGTACCATTTCCTCCTGCTCAACAACAAGGAACTTTACATCAGTATTCCCCTTAATAGCCTCGACCTTTTCATTTAAGTCGGCTACTTTCTTACCTACTTCATTAACTAACTTATTTAACGCATTCACCATTCTCAGAAGAGTTTGGTAATACGTCTCTAGTTCCCTGCACCTACCTCCAACTTAACGCACAATAGCCTGAATTTTCGCATCCATATACAGGGGAATGTTCTGTCTGTGTACACACATTCTTTCGGGTTGAGAGCTAGACATACGTGCGAATTTGTCCATGGTGCAGCGTATACTGATGTACTAACCTCTCTTACCGTGCTATAAATGCAAAAACTCTTGAAAGTTTCACCTGTACCTACTATAACTCTTGAAAGTTTCACCTGTACCTACTATCACTCAGTTTTCTTGTTTTATCAATAACGAGAAACCCATACTGTGAATGATTCCAGCAATGAGCACACAGCTTTACAAAATCATTGAACGACATGTCAGTTCCGACATGTGCCAGGTAAATGTGTTTTAAATTCAGATTGTCTTGTTCGTAGGCTATAATGAGGTTTGCATTATCCCTAACCAACTGTTTGGGGATTCTGGACTATGTTTCTCTGAGATAAAAAACATCAGCACCCATATGACGACCGAAACAGAAATATTTTCGACTTTTGTCTCGGGTTTCCATAGCAACATCGCCAAATATGAAGACAGTGTTTGACTTTGCTTTTTCAGGTGGAGTAGTATCACCGCTTTCACTGAACGTCGTGTATGTAACACATTGAGCACAGCGTAATATCTCCTGTAATAGCTGATACTTGCATGTTCACTGGACCAGTCAACGGCAACAAAGTCCCTGTCATGAGGATGTTTCACCCACCTTGCCATGATACTAACTACGCTAGGTACTGACAAGTAGTTGACATATATAGAAAGATACTCTTGAAGGGACAGTAATAGTATGTGTAGACACTATAGCTCAATCACTTAACCGAGTGAACTATATTGGCTACACAGAGAAAACAGCTATATATAACAGGGTGGTCCATGGTGGTCCATTGATCGTGACCCGGCCAAATATCTCAAGATAATAAGCGTCAAACGAAAAAAACTACAAAGAACGAAACTTGTCTAGCTTGAAGGGGGAAACCAGATGGCGCTATGGTTGGCCCGCTAGATGGCGCCGCCATAGGTCAAACGGATGTCAACTGCGTTTTTTAAAATAGGAACCCCCATTTTTTATTATATATTCGGTAGTACTAAAAGAAATATGAATGTTTAGTTGGACCACTTTTTTCGATTTGTGGTAGATGGTGCTGTAATAGTCACTAACATATGGCTCACAATTTTAAACGAACTGTTGGTAACAGGCAGGTTTCTTAAATTAAAATACAGAACGTAGGTACGTTTGAACATTTTATTTCGGTTGTTCCAATGTGATACATGTGCCTTTGTGAACTTACCATTTCTGAGAACGTATGCTGTTACAGCGTGATTACCTGTAAATACCACACTAATGCAATAAATGCTCAAAATGATTTCCGTCAACCTCAATGCATTTGACAATACGTGTAACGACATTCCTCTCAACAGCGGGTAGTTCGCCTTCCGTAATGTTCGCACATGCATTGACAATGCGCTGACACATGTTGTCTGGCGTTGTCAGTGGATCACGATAGGAAATATCCTTCAACTTTCCCCACAGGAAGAAATACGGGGTCGTCAGATCCGGTGAACATGCGGGCCATGGTATGGGGCTTCGACGACCGATCCACCTGTCATGAAATATGCTATTCAATATCGCTTCAACCGCAAGAGAGCTATGTGCCGGACATCCATCATGTTGGCAGTACATCGCCATTCTCTCATGCAGTGAAACATCTTGTAGTACCATCGGTAGAACATTACGTAGGATATCAGCATACATTGCACCATTTACACTACTGGCCATTAAAATTGCTACACCACGAAGATGACGTGCTGCAGACGCGAAAATTAACCGTCAGGAAAAAGATGCTGTGATGTGCAAATGATTAGCTTTTCAGAGCATTTACACAGGGTTGGCGCCGGTGGCGACACCTACAACGTGCTGACAGGAGGAAACTTTCTAACCGATTTCTCAAACACAAACAGCAGTTGACCGGCGTTGCCTGGTGAAAAGTTGTTGCGATGCCTCGTGTAAGGAGGAGAAATGCGCACCATCACGTTTCCGACTTTGATAAAGGTCGGATTATAGCCTATCGCGATTGCGGTTTATCGTATCGCGACACTGCTGCTCGCGTTGGTCGAGATCCAATGACTGTTGGCAGAATATGGAATCGGTGGGTTCAGGAGGGTAACACGGAACGCCGTGCTGGATCCCAACCTCCTCCTATCACTAGCAACCGCGATGACAGACACCTTATCCGCACGGCTGAAACGGATAGTGCAGTCACGTCTCGATCCCTGAGTCAACAGATGGGGACGTTTGCAAGACAACAACCATCTACACGAACACTTCGACGACGTTTGCAGCAGCACTGACTGTCAGCTCGGAGACAGTGGCATCGGTTACACTTCACAGACAGGAGCGCCTGCGATGGTGTATTCGACGACGAACCTGTGTGCACGAATGGCAAAACGTCATTTTTTCGGATGAATCCAGGTTCTGTTTACAGCATCATGATGGTCGCATCCGTGTTTGGCGACATCGCGGTGAACGCACTTTGGAAACGTGTATTCGTCATCGCCATACTGGCGTATCACCCGGCGTGATGGTATGGGGTGCCATTGGTTACACGTCTCGGTCACCTCTTGCTCGCATTGACGGCAGGTTGAAGAGTGGACTTTACATTTCAGATGTGTTACGACCCGTGGCTCTACCCTTCATGGGCCGGCCGCAGTGGCCATGCGGTTCTAGACGCTACAGTCTGGAGCCGCGCGACGGCTACGGTCGCAAGTTCGAATCCCTCCTCGGAAATGGATGTGTGTGATGTCCTTAGGTTGGTTAGGTTTAAGTAGTTCTAAGTTCTAGGGGACCGATAACCAAAGTAGTTAAGTCCCATAGTGCTCAGAGCCATTTGAAGAATCTACCCTTCATTCGAAGCCCTACATTTCAGCAAGATAATGCGCGACAGCATGTCGCAGGTCCTGTACAGGCCTTTTTGGGTACAGAAAATGTTCGACTGCTGCCCTGGCCAGCCCATTCTCCAGGTCTCTCACCAATTTAAATCGTCTGGTCAATGGTGGCCGAGCAACTGGCTCGTCGAAATACGCTAGTCACTACTCCTGATGAACTGTGGTATAGTGTTGAAGCCACATGGGCAGCTGCACCTGTACACGCCATCTGTTTGACTCAATGCACAGTCGTATCAAGGTCATTATTATGGCCAAAGGTGGTTGTTCTGGTTACTGATTTCTCAGGATCTATGCACCCAAATTGCCTGAAAATGATATCACATGTCAGATCTAGTATAATATATTTGTCTAATGAATACCTGTTTATCATCTGCATTTCTTCTTGGTGTAGCAACTTTAATGGCCAGCAGTGTAGATTGCCATCGATAAAATGGGGGCCATATCCTTCCTCCCATAATGCCGCACCATACATTAACCCGCCAAGGTCGCTGATGTTCCACTTATCGCAGCCATCGTGAATTTTCCGTTGCCCAATAGTGCATATTATGCCAGTTTATGTTACCGCTGTTGGTGAGTGACGCTTTGTCGCTAAAGAGAATGCGTGCAAAAAATCTGTTGTCGTCCCGTAATTTCTCTTGTGCCCAGTGGCAGAACTGTACACGGCGTTCAAAGTCGTCGCCATGCAATTCCTGGTGCATAGAAATATGGTACGGGTGCAATCGATGTTGATGTAGCATTCTCAACACCGACGTTTTTGAGATTCCCGATTCTCGGGCAATTTGTCTGCTACTGATGTGCGGATTAGCCGCGACAGCAGCTAAAACACCTACTTGGGCATCATCATTTGTTGCAGGTCGTGGTTGACGTTTCACGTGTGGCTTAACACTTCCTGTTTACTTAAATAACGTAACGGTCCGGACGCTTGGTTGATGTCGTCCAGGATACCGAGCGACATACATAGCACACGCCCGTTGGGCATTTTGATCACAATAGCCATACATCAACACGATATTGACCTTTTACGCAATTGGTAAACGGTCCATTTTAACACGGGTAATGTATCACGAAGCAAATACCGTCCGCACTGGCGGAATGTTAATTGATACCACGTACTTATACGTTTGTGACTATTGCAGCGCCATCTATCACAAAGAGAAAAAAGTGGTCCAACTAAAATATTCAAATATCTTTACTTACTACACGAATATGAAATAAAAAATGGGGGTTCCCATTTAAAAAAACGCAGTTGATATCGGTTTGACCTATGGCGCCATTTAGTGGGCCAACCATAGCGCTATCTGGTTTCCCCCTTCAACCTAGACGAGTTTCGTTCTTTGTAGTTTTTTCGTTTCACGCTTATTTCGTGAGGTATTTGGCCCTGTCACTATCAATGGACCACCCTATATACATATTACCCATGAAGAGTAACTTGATCATTCATTATGTCAATATCTGGTATAGAATTGTAAAAAAATATTAATAAGCATAATACTTTGACTTTAATGAGATAGGTATGAAATAGAACACAAACATGGTTTGAGATCATGTATACATAAATTATTTATTTATTTAAATATCAAACATAGGATGTAGTATTTCAGGAAAATCGTTACACTCTTTATGTAGCTTCTTCTTCGCACCTGTACAGTATTTCCCAAAGAAAACTTTATGACATGCAATAAATTCCGCGCGTATCTGACTCACGCCAATGGATACCTCACTGTAATCAGGTTTTTCACACGCACATTTAATCTGTTTCTCCTTAGGTTCAGCGTGAATGTGCAAACAAAGGTCCAGCTTCAAATCTTCAACATTGTCAACAGGACAATTTGTACATGGGAACAAGCACGCGACAGCAAGAGGTATCCGAGAAAACATCGACATGGATGCGAAGGGAACCTGGGAAACAGTCACTTTTTTCCGTGGAGGCAGCATTCTACTGCGTGTCTACTGATGTAACAGTGATACACGCGAGTTGACTAACGTATTTGACGTTTTTCAGGAAGACAGAAAACCATCTGCCTCTAAACTCACTTGCATCTGCATTAAAGGATGACATACAGGGAATGGATTTGTCGGTTGGTTCAAATGCGTGTGTGTGTGTGTGTGTGAAATCTTATGGGACTTAACTGCTAAGGTTATCAGTCCCTAAGCTTACGCACTACTTAACCTAACTTATCCTAAGGACAAACATACACATCCATGCCCGAGGGAGGACTCGAACGTCCGCCGGGACCAGCCGCACAGTCCATGACTGCAGCGCCTCAGACCGCTGGTGCAAATGGCTCTAAGCACTATAGGACTTAACATCAGCGTCATCAGTCTCCTAGAACTTAGAACTACTTAAACCTAACTAACCTAAGGACATCACACACATCCATGCCCGAGGCAGGATTCGAACCTGCGACCATTGCATCAGAGCGGTTGCGGACTGAAGCGCCTAGAACGGGTCGACCACAGCGGCCGGCCGATTTGTCGGTTAATATGGAGTTGTAAGGATGTGCGATTTAATGGTAGACTGATGATGAATTCTAGAGAGAGAAGGGGGGGGGGGGATTTGCTGCAGGTCATTTGGTCATTTTTTGCTGAAGTTCTGTCAGGATGCATCAAATGTGTGACATTGCTTGCTTTCGACTTTTATACAACCGTTTGTTCGTGTAGGTCTTAGAGCAGTGTCTATTTGCGATCGTTAACAGTAAACCACTCGGTCATCAGAGGACTTCCTTCTCACGTGTTATGCAACGTGACACATTCCTATAAACGAATGAAGATTTATGCGATGTACTCAATTCTCTTGTCGTATATTAAGTGTAAAATCGATACTTCAGTTTCACAACTAAGTAAGCTATAGGTGTCTGTGAGGCACTGCAATCCGCTGTGTATACATTTCCTTGAGAGATGTGCTATTTACAAAGTTAGTGGTGACATGACTTGTAATTTAAAATGTCGGACGCCGCTGCTATGCGTTTATCTGTTTCCTTGTAAGAGGTATTCTATATAGGACTGATGTGGGTATAGTATAATTTCTGAACCGTGATTGGATGTGGACAATGGACGCCATACATCTCTGGGAAGCTATATTGTGCATGTGTCACACAGAGCCACTGTTTTAAGGAAGTAGTTTTCTCATTTTACGGTTCGATACCACAGTTTATGGTAGAGAACCCTGCAAGAAGGATGTATATCATGCGCTGGGAATATATTTCTTACATTGGAATAGTAACAGCGCCGCAGTTCCCCCTCACCTGTTTTAACCATCTGCTATTACATCACACCACTTTCAAATCTGTTACTATACACCAACAAGGGGTGTCAATCCTCACGACATGGGTGCGTCTGGAGAAATCTTGTGTAGTTGGATGGGTGAGGACTTGGCTAGCTCTATTCATTCACGAGACTTGGAATGTACTGGTCTACTTATGGTCGGTTGCAGATTAAACCGGTAACGGTTGTGCAGGGCGGGTTGGTCAATGATAGTGTGAGGGGTCATTCAGTATCTAATTTTATCCTAAGACTGTGAGAATGGTCTGTGACCCCAACAGCGTAGAGATAGATCGTGAATTAAGCACTATGCTAGAGGTGTTAGAAATATTGTAAAGTATGTATATCGAACTGTAAACGGATCCTAGCCAAGGCTCGACATACATTACGTACCAAGAATAATGGGGATGTAACCCTTGTGTGCAATTTCTGGTTAAGCCACCTCACAAGGACAATTATAAATTTAAAAATTACAGGGTCGCCACCAGGCCATGCCCTTTCTTGCAATTAAGAAAAGACCGAACTGGAAATTATCAGTTTAATTACATTGAGAATATTGTTATAAGAATGCAATTTTTCAAAGAAACTAACAAGATGAACAGCATTCTATGTTGTACACCAATGAGCTTGTTTAATTAAATTCGAATTCTTTAATTTTGAGACAGTACACTTTTAACTTTATTTTTCCTCCCATTTCTGTTCACTACAAACAAGCACATTAACTTTTTTAAAAAATCAGGGAATAGGAATTTTATTTGAAAAGTTGCAACAATGAGAAAGATAAAGGACGCTGAACTTATCTTTTACGTAGCACATTTATTTCCTGACTTATTTCGTTGTACATCCTACGAATACACATGACTGGTGCCTGAATGAAAAAAATTAACTAAATAATTCGCAAAAATGGTAGGGTAGCGCAATGAAAAAGGAAAAACACACAAGAGGGAAGTGGAACACAATAATTCAATCATTCCATATACATACCCACGACAGAAATAGTACAGAGAGATAACCGTCACCATTATGCTAATGCAATAGCTTGGAAAGAGGTTTATCCGATTCGCAAGGTTTTTTAGAGTGGATATACGACATGGAAACCGCCTTTGCCGCTTACGAACATCCGAACTTCAGCACGTGTAAACTTGATTACGAGTTAACTGTTTAAAAATTTGACATTAAACCAAGCACGAATGTAAGAAATTTTAATTGTGGAATACCAGAATGATTTTGCCACCACGAAATTAAATTAAGTGGGCAATGCAGAAACCGCGTCCCCTCCCCCCCCCAAACCGTTCAACTTACACGTGGTCTCTTCAGAAACAAACCGTTACAAACATTTCCTCTATGCCCACGAAAAACTGATATTTTACTGAAATTATAACACACGAAACAAGTAAACTGGTAATATGAAAACCTACTGCAGTGCAGTAGTAGACCAGAAGGACCATCGGTTACCAAACATGAGGTACAAGACGAACACAAAGGGACAACAGCATCTTCCACGAAAACATAGACAATAAGAACAATAATATTCACACTGGCTCGAAAACACTGTTATTCTCACGTCCATCCGAAGTTATACTGACTAGCTTTTCCTAAACATATTCACTGCTAGAAATTCCACATCATGATGTCCGAATGGAACAAAGCAACTTTCGCACTTTTAATTTCAATCACCATCGTCTCCGATTTTTTTAACAAAATAATTATGCCACATTCCGAAAATACTTAACTACACACGCTTCAGTTAAGCTGAAGTACTTAAATGTTCCACGAGTTTAACATAGGGAAGTTCTAATTCGACCTGCTTCTTATCAGCAGAAACATTCTCTAGGAGCTACGAACTGTACTCACCAACCACTAGATTCAGAGTGTCCTTTCTCCACCGAGCTTCGCCTAATTACCAGTGGAACGGAAGCTACCAGAATGGTAGGCATCCGCCACCAACCTGACAGACAAACCAACCTCAGACTAAAAGGGGTAATGGGATCCTAAGTTGGTCATCCTGTGCTACCCTCCAGACGAGAAGCAAACATCACTTGCTTCTATCAGACGACAACCAACTCAGCGTCCCCCACAAAAGAAACCCGAAACCACTCATAAAAACTTTCATTCAGACGCATTCACGCACACATAGGGTAGGGTAAAGAGAAAAATGTAATAAATACAGGCCATGATTTCCTATGGAACACAAAAAATCAAACATAATATCATTTAATAAGCCTTAGTTTGATGGATCAGTCTTTCTGGGAGAATCAATAAATTAAATCGCAATCAGGCGGTGAACAGAATAGGATGTCTTAGAAAACGACTCCACAGAGACGTTTCATCACACCCAAACCCCACCCCCTCTCCCCCAACAGACTGTGCAGGGAACGTGACTGCTATGCTATGACGTTGCCCAACAGGCTTTTTACCTTGAAAATTTCACAAAAAAAGTATAAATTCCGGCAACCAGTAACTGAAAAACTCAAGGATAAATACAAGTTTATACGAAAACCATTATAGTACGAGTATACTTGTGGTACTAATTTAAAGAATTTAATGTTGACCTCATTCGGTCGGCAATGGGACAACAGTTATATAGAAAGTACCATAAAGGAAATGATGTGATGGTAAAAGCCTAAATAGTATAAACAATGAAACATTTTATCAGTAATCAAATTTAATTAATGAAATTTGAAACTTCTAGTGAAAGTTACTTGTTTTACTAATTTACTGAATTAAAAATGGACCTCATTTGGTCAACAAAAGGTACGTTCATTTGTTTGCAAAGTGCCACAACAAAATGATGTGAATGTATGATTTAAAACAGTATACACAATAGAACATCTTAACAGCAATCATATTTAATTAATAAATTTTAAAACTTATAGTGAAAGTTAATTGTGGTTCTAATTTACTGAATTAAAATGGACTTCATTTGGTCAGCAAAAGTGACATTCATTTGTTTGCAAAGTACCACAACAGAGGGATAATGCACATCATAAGAATGTGACACACAGACATGATGTTACATAGTATACAGAAAATCATAGTAATAAACATTGTAGAGTCATGAAAACAAGGTTCTGGCATGTGGAAAAAAAGAACTAAGATAGAGCTCGAGGGGACTGCGTGTAACATAATAGGACCAACCTTCCAACTGTCAGCGTCAATTTCAGGAGTCACACAATTGAATGTCACACAGCCACAGCTGTACTGGCCAGAAGCAACTTTAGAGTTTTTGTCAAGGCAGAATCTGACCTTGTTAAAACAAACCCTGGAGTCAGGGCTGTTGAGATCCATAAACAAGTTCATTTCAGAACAAGATGGGTGCATATCAGCTGAACAGCTTGTGCAGCATGTCGCTCAATATAGGGAAAGGCAACGCCAAGTAACGATCATTTTGAGCACCTCTGTGCCAAGTGCCATCGCAGCCTTAACTTTGTTGTGTGTTGTTTTCATCCTGATCTGGCAGAGAGCCATTTCCAAGAGGAAATCGACAGTAGTCCAAATCCCAGTGGATTGGATACCAAGGGCATAAGACGGGTAGGTAAGGGGATGATCGAGCATTAATAGGAGTAGTCATCCAGTAAGGAATTTTTACATTGTGTCTCATGTCATGTGTTTTAAGAAATCTAGACCACATATAAGTTACCTAATAGTAGTAGTAAATATGCCATAAGTACGTGTCGACCCAAATAAATTTAATAGTAGTTAAGAGGTTGACCTGGGAAACATGTCTTTCTGAAGGGGGAATAATGTGTGGCACCACCATTTCAGATGGCGAAAGTTTATACCTTCAGGTGCAATATTTCAGAGTGCACGAGTTACAGCCAGGCACAGGCCTCTTGACAGTAAGTTACGCTCCCAGCGGTTGTGAAGTAGAATGGAGGCCTCATGGCCATAGAACCATTGAATAGAGTAAATGCAGCGCTTTGCATGGTGCATGTTACAGGCAGAAGGGCCCCCTACCTAGGTGTTACGAGTACATGACTTGGAGCCGTGCGTTAGCAAAACAGAAGTGCTCAGCTTCATAGAAATAGGTGCCTGTTCACTAACAGGGCATTCAAGTGTGACAGCTGTCCTGGACGGCGAGGCAAGTCACACCACTGGCTACATGCCGCAGCAGATGGTGCGCCAGCGTTCAGTCCTCAGCAGGTCACCGGCTTGACCCTCTGAGGCCAACGAGGGGTCTACAGCCATCCAGCAGCTGGCCACGCCATGGCTCGCTACTGTGGACAGTCTTGTTGGCTCCCAACACACGCCGGAGGCATCACGAAGCGAGGGCTGCAGATTTGGCTGTCAGATCGCAGGTACTTGTTGTCGCCACGATCCTAACCACGACGGCAAAGAAGCATGCAGCAGGCCGCCCTGTGCTTCCCAGCGAGCAGCGCTGAGCAACGGGGGCAAAGCCTGCTGAGTCGGCTGCCGGCACATCCTGACGTTGTCAAAACTCTGTGGCCGCACAAGGCCGACACACCACAGTGCACTGCACGGGTCACTGAGACAGCCATTCCGCACCAAGCATTTCACAGACAGTGAAGTGGTGTCCTCAGCATTGCGGACCTGGTGATGCTGTCTAAGATGAATGGGGGCACTGTAGCTGGTAATAACATCTCACTTGGGAAACTCGGACGAGTTTTAATATGGCACATTCTGACAACTTATCCTCGTCCAACATTCCGCCATCTACAATAGATAAGGAACAGCAAAGGCCTACCTAAAACACTACCTTGGTGAACGCCAGAAATCACCTCTGTTTTACTCGATGACGTTCCGTAAATTACTACGAATTGTGACCTCTCTGACAGGAAATCACAAATCCAGTCACATAGCTGAGACGATATTCCATAAGTACGCAATTTCACAAAAAGCCACTTGCGTGGTAAAGTGTCAAAAGCCTTCCGGAAATCCAGAAATACGGAATCCATCTGAAATCACTTGTCAATAGCACTCAACACTTCATGTGAATAAAGAGCTTGATGTGTTTCACAGAAAAGATGTTTTCTAAACTCATACTACCTTTCTTGAATACTGGTGTGACCTGAGCAACTTTCCAGTTTTTGGGTACGGATCTTTCGATGAGCGAATGGTTGTATATGATTGTTAAGTATGGGGCGAATGCGTCAGTATTCTCCGAAAGGAAACTAATTGATATACAGTCTGGACCAGAAGACTTGCTTTTATTAGGTGATTTAAGTTGCTTCACTACTATGAGGATATTTACTTCTACGTTACTCATGTTGGCAGCTGTTCTCGATTCTAATTCTGGAATATTTACTTCGTCTTCTTTTGTGAAGGCATATCAGAAGGCTGTGTTTTGTAGCTCTGCTTTGGCAGCACTGTCTTCGATAATATCTCCATTGCTATCGAGCAGAGATATTCCGTTGTTCACTGCCACTAACATATTTCGCATATGACCAGAATGTCTTTGGATTTCTGCCAGGTTTCGAGACAAAGTTTCGTTGTGGAAACTGTTATAAGCATCTTCTCTAAAAGATCCCCAGTCTTGGGGATTTTGCTTCTGTCTGAATTTGGCATGTTTGTTTCGTTGTTTCTGCAACAGTGTTCTAACCCGTTTTGTGTGCCAAGGAGGATCATCTCCGTCGTTTGTTAATTTATTTGGTATAAATCTCTCAATTGCAGCCGATACTATTTCTTTGAATTTAAGCCACATCTGGTCTACACTTGTATTATTAATTTGGAATGTGCGGAGATTGTCTCTCACGAACGTGTAATGTGAATGTTTATCTGCTTTTTTGAGTAGGTATATTTTTCCCTTATTTTTCGGGGATTTGGGGATTACAATATTCAATCTCGCTACGACAACCCTGTGTTCACTAATCCCTTAATCAGTTTTGATGTTCATTATTAAATCATGATTATTTGGTGAAGTGTGTTTTTACAACCGTTTACTATTCCCTTGGGCTCATGCACTAACTGTTCGAAATAATTTTCAGAGAATGCGTTTAGCACAATTTCGGATGATATTTTATGCGTACCTCCGGGATTAAACGTGTATATTCGCCAACATATCGAGGGTAAATTAAAGTCACCACCAACTATTATTGTACGAGTCGGGTACGTGTTTGAAATCAAACTCAAGTTCTCTTTGCACCTTTCAGCAACTATATCATCTGAATTGGGAGGTCGGTAAAAGGTACCTATTGTCATTTTATTCCGTTTGCCAACAGTGACCTCTGCCCATACTAACTTACAGGAAGTATCTGCTTCAATTTCGCGACAAGTTAAACTACTTCTAACACCAACAAACACGTCACCACCGACCGTGTTTATCCTATCCTTTCGGAATACCGTTAGGTTCTTCGCAAAAATTTCGGATGAGCTTATATTCGGCTTTGGGAAACTTTCGGTGCCTATAACGATTTGAGGATCAGTGCTTTCTATTAGCGCTTGGAGATCTGGTACTTTCACAACACAGATACGACAATTTACAACTGTTATACCAATCGTTCCTGTATCTACGTTCTTCCTGTGTTCAGCCTGCACCCTTTGCGACTGAAGCCATTCTTGTGTTTTCCCAAGACCATCTAACCTAAAAAACCGCCCAGCCACGCCACACAACCCCTGTTAATCGTGTAGCCGCCTCCTGCGTATAGTGGATACCTAACCTACTCAGAGGAACGCGAAACCCAACCACCATTTGGCGCAAGTTGAGGAATCTGCAGCCTACAAGGTCGCAGAACCATCTGAGCCTCCGATTCAGACCCCCAACTCGAACTCTGTACCAGAGGTCCGTAATCGGTCCTCTCGACTGCTTTCATCTTGCAAGCAAGACTGACAACCTTTACCAGTTCTAGAATGAAATTTTCACTCCACAGCGGAGTGTGCGCTGATATGAAACTTCCTGGCAGATTAAAACTGTGTGCCGGACCGAGACTCGAACTCGGGACTTTTGCCTCTCGCGGGCAAGTGCTCTACCGACTCAGCTACCCAAACACGACTCACGCCCCGTCCTCACAGCTTTGATTCCGCCAGTACCCCGTATCCTACCTTCCAAACTTCACAGAAGCTCACCTGAGAACCTTGCAGAACTAGCGCTCCTGGAAGAAAGGATACTGTAGAGACATGGCTTAGCCACAGCCTGGGGGATGTATCTAGAATGAAATTTTCACTCCACAGCGGAGTGTGCGCTGTATTCGCTGAAGACTGTTGAAGAAATTTAGAGAACACACTTTTTCAGCTGGCTTTGGAACGATTCTACTGCCGCCAAAGAGCATTCTGGATACGGCCCGTGTAACAGAAATCAGGGTTCGAATGGAGGCTTAGAGGCAACAGTCTTTTCCTCGCCTTGTTTGCGAGTGGAACAGAAAAGGAAATGACTAGTAGTGGCACGATGTACCCTTCCCAACAAATCATATGTGTCTTGCGGAGTATGTCTGTAGATTTAGTCGTCGATGTAGAGTAACACCGCTGTGCTTCTTCAAAATATTGAAAGACTGGGGTCTTTCTCCTGATCCCATACTTATCGGTGATGGTCCTCAGAGGCAGAGCAGAAGTTTGCTGGACACAGTGCAACTCCACTCTTCAGCAGTTCATTCTTCCTGGTCGCAGCAACGTTCCAAACGCATGTGTTTGTTGTTTGTAATGTGGTGTTAAGAGGACACTCTGTGTGGAGGGAGGGAGGGAGGGGTGGGGGTGGGTTGGTAGTTCTCTAGTCTCGCTGCTGCCTGGTCTCCGGCCAATGATGTGGGTTGACACTGAATGTTGCTGGGAGCTCATTAATTGTTCTCAGATGGGTGGCTCAGGTATGAAGATGTTGTGCTGTGGCTGGTGGAAAATACGGTGATCCTCCCTTGCGAGGGTCACGTGTGATCGACCGGAACCCTGACGAAGAGTATGCCCGCTCTCACTTTCCCAAGCAAACCAACATCGGGCCACTGTCACAACCGAATGCCCCGCAAGTCAAGATATTGCAGCATTCGACCAGCCAGCCAAATGGAGACCCACAGTGAAGCCACTTTCAAACATTTGCTCATAACGCTGTTTCGCACGAGTACATGGCATCTCCATCTCCCTGACAGCAATCACTCAACAGCTGACCCTGTTCTCACCACATATATACCCTACCAGGCCTCGTAAAATCGCTAAACACGAGCAATATCAATGCATTCTGGTGCCTGTTCTGCGTGACACATGGGAGTGTACGCGCACGGAATTACACTGATACCTGACTATGACTTTCAGGTACTTTAATTTCTCTGTCAGGTAGTGTATTTCGTACAGCTTCTCTTTAATGGTGTTAGGAAGGCCATATATAAATTCCTTCTCCCTCACAGTGACACTCGAGTGTAATGACATAGGCCTATAAACTAACGTAGGAACGGACGTCTCCATAAAGTGAAGCCAATAGTCTGACAGGGCACTAGGATAGCGACAGACCGCAACCTCATTCTCTGCTTGAGCTGTCTGTGGATACTAGTGCCGCAGGGACCCCACGTAAATCCGCAGCTGTATTCCAAACTGCGTTAACAGCTTTTCAGTAACTAGGGTCGAACCAGAGTCCTCCGTTTAGCAGTCTCATATGTTGACCACTATGTAAATGATGCGAATTACCTTGTTTGTTGGGAGGGGTCTTCAGTTATCTGACTGGTATTATGTGAGCGGCACCTGTAATAGGGCACTTTTCTTGCAGATACATATTACGCATCTTTAATACCATGGTGTCCATTGCTTTCTGCATCATACCGATGACTATAGCTAACTGATGTCCCGTTTAGGGCTATTTTCCGACCCCAAGGGGAAAAGCCGTTCCATGAAACCCTCTCATCTTCTCCGCTCTCTTTGACAATGCTGTTTGTAGATGATGATGACTTCTTACACCGGAAATCAAGCTTCGTAACGCACTCTTGAGCCTTAAGTATCGTTCCACCTTTCTCACTAATATTAAAGGTTTACAATATTACGTATGACGCAGATACGAATACTCGTTAAAAGGGAAGAACGCATTGGTACACTTATAGAGAGTGTAAGGGAATTAAAAATGCAGTGTAGAGAATAGTGTCTGCAAGCTACGTAAAAACTACCTGGGGATTAAAATCGCCAAGTTCTGAGTCTAGCTTTCCAACATAGAATCAAAGGGTGAGCCAGTGTATATTTTCTCGCTTCATCTCTCACGAATGGCTGCGTAGTATCGATATATGCATGTGGAATTGTGATGGACATTGGGTGAAGAAATGACGTCAGAGCAAATTTCCACGGAAACCACGCTTAGCATTGTCACACTTCTATATAAGGAAAGACGCTGAGAGGCTTAGACAGAGTTTCAGAAACACGTCGCTGCGAGTAGACTGCATGCTGCAGAAGCGGGCGTATTCTGATGACGCCACCGCCGTATACAAGTCGCTGGATGCGCTAAAGTTGATGAGGTGGTGGCGTCGGTGCTGTATATGGACTATACAAAGGTACGCCGCGGATCCTGAAAACGTACGAGCATTCACGATTCGCAGTAAAAGTTTTTCTCGTGTACTCTTTTACGAGCATCCAAGATTCGCAGTAAAACTTTTTCTCATGTACTCTCTTTTTTTTCCAGAGCCGTATATTTGAGTACGAAGGGGATTCCGCCGCCTAATGCAAGTCACTGGAAGGGCAAAAAACTGAGATGACGGTGTCGATGCTGTTTGAGAATGATACGAAGGTATGCTGTGGTATCTGAGCACTTATATGCTCCCACGACTTGTATTAAACTTTTGCTCATGTACGTTTTTTGTTCTGCAGAGCATTGGATTTGTGTCAATACGACGAGGATGCCGCCACCGTTTTTAGCTGTCTCCTATTCTATTTATTGGGACTGACGCATAGTCGGTTAACTCCACTCAGTGTTCGTGCTCTCTAGTTTTGTGTTGGGAGCGTATCACCCCATCTGTTTTTCGCGCCCTAAAGCAAAACAAAACAAATCGTGTGCAAGTCGCTTCATGCGCAAAAGCTGAGGAGATGGCTGCGACGAAGATGTTTGCAAAATATTCGAGGGTATGTCATGATGTCTGAGCTACTCGCAGGAGCTCTTGCTCATATAATAATTTTTTTTCCAGAGCCTCACATTCGTTTGTGAACAACGATGACGACGACGACGACGGCGGCGACGACGACGCTTTCGCCGTTGTGTCAAGTCGCTGGAAGCGCAAGAACTGAGTAACTGTATGCAAAGAACACGAACGGGCACCGTGGCATCTGACAGCTTAGGCCATTACAAGATTCAAGAGACATGGGGACGACAGAGGACAAATCGAACCGAGTTTTACCTAGCGAGCGTTGAAGATGGCGCGAGTGGGCTGTATTTCTAGATTCAAAGACAAAATAAAATGAAACTGAAAGAAGTAAACTGATCTTGTTCTAATTGCTATAGCGGTAGACACATGGAATACATACTGGCTTAAAGCTCATAATTTTCACCAGAGACGCAAAACGTTATTTCCTCTCACCCTTACAATCCAGAGACGCAAAACGTTATTTCCTCTCACCCTTACAAACACATAGAGCCAGTACGGGAAATATACCATCTGAAGCTCACAAAATCCTACAACCCAAACAGAGGAATAGATTTTTATATAATATGTTGAGCACATCTGTGGCACTAATTTGCGACCCATTCTGAATGTTTCCCCTTGCGTACAGAAAGCTATATATTGCTCAGAGAAATGTGTGTTCCTTTTGAACAAGCTCCTTTAATTATATCCATTTCGCGTATTAAGCCAGTGTCTTCCGCTGCAACTCCTGTACAAGCGCCATATTAAGCTATTGTCCAACGTGACACTTGAGATAATGCACAGCTCTGCTTCAACGTAACGAACGACAAACTGTACTTAGAACTTAGAAACTACTTAGAACTTAAAAACTCTTATGTGGATGGGAACTGGCGTGCCACCTCTATACTTCTGGGTCACTTAATTTAAATGGCACTGACAGCTCATACGACGACGAAAAGAGACCATGGTGGGTAGTTTCCTCAGAAAAGGAATTTTTTCCTCTCTCTGTGGAGCTCCCTGTGTAACTTGCGGCCAGCGTTGCTGTTCGCGCAGGGCAGTGCAGTCAGTATCATCAGCTCATGTGAACGGACGGATAGCAGTATTACACTGCCACGACATGAGAGTTAAGGGCACTAAGATATCAAAGGAAATGAAAAGGTCGTAGTTCTCGCTAAGAGGACTATTCACCATCGAACAAAAACATGACCGTGTTAGACGAAAAGACCGTCTTAAGGAGGTATGACAGAAAATAATTCATGGACTACATCAACTTGGGAGGAGGTATTACACAGATACACAGCAATGGTACACCTTTGGAATGCACGAAGGAAAACTCCTCGCCATAGTTTTCTTGTCTCCGCTTTAATCACTGGAGATTCATGTAGTACCAGTATCGTCTACTGTGGATTGAAAGACTCCTGTGTGCCTGTGCTGCGAAGGATAACACAGAACACATCAGTGTCGTCGTAACTGCCGTCTGCATCACGTCTGCTGTGCAGCGAGCTACGTTAATTTAAGTATTAACTGTATTTTTCTTACTTGTCACTTCTTCCGTGTGTTTTTGCTTTTAGGGAGATTTAATTGTCGAGTGCTAGTAATAGTGTTCCACAGATTTCGTGTTTGTTTTGAATACAGTCAGAGAGAGTCCCTTTAGTCAGCCATAGTGCCAGTAGTGTCAGGTGTCGTCGTAACTGCCGTCTGCTTCACGTCTGCTGTGCAGCGAGCTGCGTTAATTTAAGTATTAACTGTATTTTTCTTACTTGTCACTTCTTCTTTCGTGTGTTTTTGCTTTTAGGAAGCTTTAATTGTCGAGTGCTAGTAATAGTGTTCCATAGATTTCGAGTTTGTTTCGAATACAGTCAGAGAGAGTCCGTTTAGTCAACCATAGTGCCGGTAGTGCTAGTGTTTGTTTTCAATACAGTCCAGAGACAGGTAGTGTTATTTTCATTGTTTTCTACAAGGAGTGTCTCGTGACCACAGTTTAGTCAACTATCAGCTGCCTTTAGTGAATTAGCAGTCTAGTTAAAAGTTGATTAACTCTCTACAGTAAATTGATTCCTTAGGATGGATAGGATGTGTGACTGCTGTGTACGGACGCAGGAGGAGCTGGCCACTGTTCGCGAACAGCTGAGCGTGTTGATGGCCGCGGTCAGCCGTCTTCAGGCTGCTGCCTCGGAGTGTAGTGGCAGCGGGGAGTCTGGTGCATCGTATGGTACACCGCAGGTGTTCATGCTTTCCCCACTGTCCCTGCTGTCGAGACATCTTCGCGGGTACCGAACGCGGTTGGGCCACCCTCTCCCCAAGGGGAGTGGCGGGTTCAGCGGCGTTCGCGGCGCACGAGGCGGAGGGTAAACGTGGAGGCTGGCCGTGTGGCATCGCCCGCTCTGCCTGTGAGTGGACATGTGGCCGCTCCTTCAGCAAGGTCCGAGCAGGCACACGGGGGGAGGGATTTATTAGTTATTGGGAGCTCCAACGTTAGGCGGGTGATGGAGCCCCTTAGGGAAATAGCGGAAAGGTCGGGGAAGAAGGCCAGTGTTCACTCTATCTGCTTGCCGGGGGGTCTCATCCGAGATGTGGAGGAGGCCCTGCCGGCGGCGATGGAGAGCACTGGGTGCACCCGACTGCAAATTGTTGCTCATATCGGTACCAATGACTCCTGCCGTCTGGGTTCAGAGGTCATCCTCAGTTCGTACAGGCGGTTGGCGGAACTGGTGAAGGTGGAAAGCCTCGCTCGCGGGGTGGAATCAGAGCTAACTATTTGTAGTATCGTTTCCAGAACCGCTCGCGGTCCTCTGGTTTGGAGCTTAGTGGAAGGCTTAAACTAGAGGCTCAGACGATTCTGCGGAGATCTGGGGTGCAAATTTCTCGACCTCCGCTATCGGGTGGAGATATGTAGGGTCCGCCTGAATAGGTCAGGCGTGCACTACATGCCGGAAGCGGCTACAAGGGTAGCCGAGTACGTGTTGTGATATTCGCTATTTTTGACTTCATTAAAATAGCAAATAGTTAACACTTTCAGCCAGAAGCCAAATACTTGTTTATAAAGAATAATTAATGTATAATAAGGCGTCGCATAGCGACGGTGGAATTTTCTAAATAATGTAATTCGTCGTCTTTGGGCGGCAATATAAACAGAAAAATACGGATAGATATGCGATCCTTCACTATTTTGTTCGCTGGAGAACAAATGAAGCCTTGAGCGCTAAACACTTGTACTGTTTTTCTTAAGTAAGACGGACACAGATTTGTGGAGGTCTGATCTAATATTTTACTAAATAAATAAAAACGTCTTCCGTCTAAGTTTGAGTGGAGTGTGAAAAGAAGAACTGTTATAACTTATCGTGTCAACGCACGAGCGACTCAAGAGGACATTGGTTATATAAAAGAGCGCTCAATGGACATGAAACAGACATAAAAATCTACTGTCATTGTAGTTATAATAAATATTTGTTCTGGGAATACTGAATCATTTAGCAGTGCTCATTTCTATCATCTCCTCAGTACTATTTTCATTTTAACTATGCATTTTGCTAAGATTACAGACACCAAGATCAGCAGTCCAATGTGCGTGTTACATTGATAGAAAGAAAACTGTTTTATCGTCTTCTTGCATAAGCTTTAATATTGAATTTCCCTTTTGTGTGATGTTACGGTTGTTTTTGCGCCCTTAAAAACTTTCTGGTCCCTTAGGAAATTGTTTTGTCATAAGAACAACTTCACGACCGAGTATGATCGTATCTACGATCATGAAGTAAGTAGAAAGACGATAACGCATTGTCTTAATCAATAGCACGCTAACTGTGACTGCTTCAAGCCACGCGAAACTGCAAGTAAAAACTATTCACATTTCATAATGCAATATTTTATGACAATGGGCAATCCATGGTTCTTACGCCAATTGTGATTGATAAAACAGTAAGCGAAATCTCAAACTCGAACTTTTCAATTGAATAACAACATCACTTTTATTCCGTAACATCACATTTGGCGCCTGAACAGAGACCTGACCAAAAATTAGTTCAAATACTTGGAAAATTTTCTATGTGCTTATGTTAATAATTGTTCTGTCGTTTCATGTACACATCATCCCTCTGAGAGAAAGACGGAAAATACGCTGGTCCAAAACGCAGTTTAATTAGCGAGAGAAAAGAAAAGAGACGCGAATTTGCTGAGACAACATAGCGGTAACCAATTAAAGGTCCTTGTTGGAATCCTTTCATGTTAATTCCTTAAATCTGTTGTCATTTACGACATAAATTCCTCTTCTAAATTTACTGTGGTGTTTCTGACTATCTGGGAGGAGACTGAGCAGTGGAACATGTTACTTTTACACATAAACAAGAACGACCTGTCACACTACTACACTTTAAAACAAAGTCTATATGTAATTCATGTCACACAGTGTCATACGGAACCTACATCCACTTTCTTTTATATACTATATATGACAAGATACTGTCATCCTCCTTCCCTTCTGTGTGAGAGGATGAATGAGCAAATGTATTTCTAGTTGCATGCTTGATGGTAGCAGACAAGCCTGACTGCTAGAGAACAGTAGGACCAACGTCTGAACAGGTAGCTACGCTTTCTAAAAGCAGAGAGGTTTCTATTCTTAGTATGGTCCTGTCCGTCCCTTGTCATGTTGGTATAGGAAGCTGCCTCTCTGGTCACTCCCGTTTGTATTTGTGAGGCACCCCTCAGGAGGGACCCAGGTCAGTCTGTCCGCAGCGAGCGTCTGAAGTGGTAAGATCTCCAACTAAGCGCTTGTCTGCTAAGTCCGTAGGACAATGGATTTCTTAAGTTCAGCCTAACTGAAAATTTAATCACCTTTACTTCAGGTTTAGCTCTAAAATATCTAATGTTATCTTAAATTGCAACGCAGTGTATTTCGAGTGTGAAGTTCAGAGTATCTTCCGCTAGTTGCTTTGTCACTGCTTTGTGAGTAAAGTGGAACCACGTATTGATCAGTAACTCTAACTAAGATAATCAATCTTAAATGCGAATGTGCGTGAGATTATAACGTCTCGTCTTGACAATATTTATCAATATAGCAACTTTTCTTTATGTTCAACCCACGTGCGGTGTACTTTGTGAGACCAGTACCACGTACTTGTACAATTGTTTGACCCATCAGGTTGATAGTAAGACGATAGTAACCAGTTCGTGGTTTTTCTTTTGTAAATTGCATTCCGATGTAATCTATTTTAATTATCAAAATTATTGTGGAGCTACACTCTTTGTGTAAACCAAGTTGACCACGTGAAGCTTGTGGTCTAAGCATCAAAGTAGCCCTCAGTTATTCTTTTCGGGAAGATTTCACAGAGAGTTAGTATGAATTTAGTATACCAGTGTGTGGTAATTTCATGACGGACAGGATTGCGCTACAAACGTAATTTCTCTGGGTGAAAATTGAATCGGTTGGTTGTGGTTAATTTCCTCTTGCATATGTTTCAACGTTCTTCGTGTGTTATTTTATGAATGCAGTGTCGTATGCAGTCTCCCAATCTTGGCTCCATATTTTATGTGTTCCGTAAGATTACAAACTCACATTTTCACAGTCCTAAATGAGGCACCAGCTTAGTTATGACTCAAGTTTAATATGCTGAAATTTCAATGATCAATGTTGAAATAAATTTCCAAATATAAACTGATTTATTTCTTTTTATTTAAATTCTCTTATATTATATATATATATATATATATATATATGTATATATATATCACTGGTTGTTGTATGACTATTAAAATATTATAATTAATGTTAGTCTGGTTGGGAATTTGGTAAGCTAGACTGGATACCTGGTGAAACAGTTGCTCAGTAATGCAAGGTTAACTTCCCCAGACAGCTCACAGCTTTTAACCCACTTTTATGGTCTTGAACATCAGCACCGCTTTCAGAACAAATTAATGCAACAACTTTACACCAAGCCATCGACAAGTAAGTCAGAATTTTGCATACGCAGTGTAGTGCTTCAGTAGCAACGTTGCTTTTCCAAGTCGATCCACATCCCTTCTATCTCCTTCCCGCTATAGAAAATCTGCTTTATTTTATCTTTCAAAGTAAAATTCTTCGTAGTCTGATAATAGAAATTGTTTTTCTCCATTGTTAGTACAGCTGTATCACATTTTCAACATGGTGGATATTGTGTGCAATTTGCAGTGAAGAGCATCTTCATTCATTTGTCTGAAATGTTTAGGTTCCATCTTGTCTTCTCGCCAGATAGAATTTCATTTGTTGCTTACGCGAGAGCGGTGCTCTTAGCGGACTCACCACGTCACTGACAAACGGCGAAAGCCTTGCGTAGAATGTGATTTACTGTGAAAATGTCAGATAGTAAACAGAGACAGGTGACAACAGGAGACGGGAGTGAAGACGTTAACAGTATTCCATACCCTTTACGATCGCGAACGGTAGGTTCCCGTGTGGAAACTGAACTAACCATGTCTGTAACAGGGGAATGTGACCCTCAAGCCCAAACTCTTCCCGCTGCAGCTACAAATGACCTCGGTGCGTTAATGGAAATGCTGAAACAACAGTTTGACGCAGTACATGAGACTATAAAAGCACAGAATGAGACTGTTAACGCCCGATTAGATGCTGTAAGCGAATCAGTAAAAACACAGCTAGGCACAATCAAAGCAGATCTGCATAAAGAAATTACGGCTGAATTAAATACCCAGTTGGGTGAAGTGCAAACTAAGATCAGTGATCAAATTCAGAAAATGCAGAAACAGGTGAAAAGTGAAATAGCTGAAGTATCTGGAACATTTAACACAAAAATTCAGGCGGCTACCAATGAAATAAAGTTAGAAATGCAGTATCTGACATTGAAGGTGTAGTGGAGGATCTGTCGAGGCAGATAGACTCAATCAATATTGAAGAACAGGTTAAGAGCACCGTGAAAGCACACGCGGAGGCATTGTCGGAACACTACGGTGAATGGATAAGGGGTAAAGATATTTTTATCGAAAAGAAGGTCAGGGAGGAGCTTAGGGAGACTGCCAAGGATGTAACGTATGAAATCTTAACTGCTCCTGGTAAGTCGGGAGACACAGTGGTTTCTGAATTGGGACAGATTCGGAGGACACTTACACGGGATCTTCCCGAGTGGAAGCAGCAAGTAGTAGACGAAGTCAGAATGCTGAGAAACCGGGTAGAAAATCCGCACACGCATACGCAAACTATAGGGAACAACTCTTTAGACGGTGACGAATGTCAGTCAACTCCTTATCGTTCACCGCCTGATTACATGCAAAACAACAGTCCTGTTGAGCCCCGAGTGGTGAAAATAAATGATCCGCCCACAATTGTGAGTTTAATGCAAGAGGAAAGTGTGATTAAGCATCGCACTTTTCCTGTTTTTGATCCGCAGAAGCGAGAAATACACCCCATCGTGTTCCTAAAGAATTTATCCGGCATATTTCCCAGGAGCTGGACAAACAGACAGCGTATTCAGTTCGTCACTGGCTTTATTTCCGGTGAGGCAGCGTTATGTAGAACTGAAATGGTAGACACGTGCAGGAATTATAAAGAGTTTGAGAAAATGTTCTTAGCAAAATTTTGGAGTAATGGGGTACAGCAAAGATTAAGGAAGGAGGTGTATGGTGCGGAAATTTTCAATGAGAAGCATGGAAGTCTCCGGCGATACTTTGAGAAGTATCTAGCAGAAATTAAATTCTGGGATTCTCCGATTTCTTCCAAGGACGTAATTACGATTCTCAAAAGCAAACTCCCTGTGTCAATTAGAGAGAAACTAGTAAATGTGTCCGAAGAAGACACGGATGCATTCCTTTCTGTGCTGGATTCCTTAGATTTAATTAGCGAGGATGTGCGCTCCAAGGTTGGCATACGGCAAATTCTTCCCTGGCAGCCAGCGGAATGCATCGCACGCTGACAACAATGCGCCGAAGGAGAGAGCGAGCTACTGCGATCGCTGTTACCAACCTGCCAGCCGTTGTGAAAACACAAACGGCAATAACTTTAAACGGAAGCAGAAAACCAATTACAGTAATCAGCAGAGATACCACCCAATGTACAACCACCAGGTACAACATCAGAACGGAAACCCACCCTTTAATTCTGCGCCTGAGCAGTATGGAAATTCTCCACAAACGAGTAATAATTTTTCAAATGGGCCAGTGTACAATCAAAGTTATAGGTGGAAAAATAGCAAGTGGCATGGGCAAGGTGGAGGCCACCCAGCACAACATCAGAACAACTTTTCACAGGATAGAGGACCGCGCAACAATTTTCAAACGGCACCAAATGCGAACTTTCCTTCACAAGGAAATGGTTCTGCCGGCAACCAAAAGATCAGGCGACAGCAGCCGTCTGAAGTATTCTATTCACAAGTGAATGCACCCAGTGGATTTTACCCCATTACACCGGCATTTGTACCACATAACCAGCACCAATATGAAACGGAACAAACACTTAAGGCCATGAATGACAAACAGACTAAACATCCTGCGGAAAATTAGAGGCAGCGCCTTTCAGCCTCCTAGAGGTCGCTGCCGGTTCGAGTGGGGGTACTAACGAATACTCTGATTTTTAGTATGTTAATGCGATACGGTACGACCATGAGACCGACTTACCTGACAAAGAAGCTCAAGACATTAATGACATTTATGATGAACAGGTCCAGGCTTCGATTAAGATTTCTATTGCCAACATTCCTGTCACAGCCATTGTAGATACAGGAGCAAACATCAATGTCATGTCATCATGTCTTTTCAGACAGGTGTCTTCTGTTTCAAAAGTTTTATCATTGCCGATTCAGGGTTGCTCCATATCGGGAGCGATTGGTCCATTGAAACAGAGAGTTAGTTTACAGACACAGCCTCAACTGCAGATAGAATCTGTTTTGATTTCTTGCCTCTTGCGTACTGGAAATTTCCTTGTGTGAACTGTTGTTGATAAGTATTGTGTTGAAAAGTGCCCGGACCACATGGTAACGGTTGCTACATGGAAACTTTAACTATTAAATGTTTATAGTGATGGACATGAACTGATATTTCTTCAACAAGCTGAAGCAGGAAATTGAGGTTGCAGCAAGAATTTCAATTTAACTTTAAGTTAGTATAAAAAAATAAAAAAAATAAAAAATGCTTGCGAGGTGATTGACCGGAGCTATATAAATATGTAAAGGTGAGAAATGGAGGAGGATACGTAAATAAGCACTTCTCTCAAGGTACAAGAAGATTTATAGATCTATTTTTAGTAATGTAAGTACTTGAAGTTCTGTTGTAAAACCCCAAATTATCTGCTTAAAAAAATATATGTTCAAAACGTCCAGACAGGGAACAGGAGTGGAGGAAATATCTTAGCTACAAGTTCAGTTAAAGCGTACTGTTAAATGAGAAAACAAGTGGTAACCCACATGTGTTCAGGCAAGGGGACAATAAGCTGTAGTAAACTTAAGTCGAAGTACAGTACAAAAAGAGAGGCAAACCATGAATCTTGAATAATGCAGCGTAAGTACTCCACGAGGCCATTAATTGCTATCAGAGTAAACTGTTTCCCTGTGATCTGAACCCAATCTAAAGAGTATATGAGGAATGTTAGCTGACGAATTGATTTTAGTAGAATCAAGGTACCAAATAACCACACAGCAAGCCCCCTGTATCATAAATAAGTCCAAGTAAAGATCTTCAGAAGTTTTGTAGTGTAATCTAGCGACCATTCAATGCCCTAATTGATGGCTAATCTAAGGAACAAGCAATGCAGTAATATTTAAACTTAATACTGACTGTAACCAGAGTAAGACGTAGAAGTAGCAAAGCATACTGTAATGAAAGAGATTAAATATTTATATATGAGCCTATGTTTATAATGATAATTTTATATACATGCAGATTTTATTGTAAAAATGTCTCCTAAGACACTCCTGTTATGAAATCCATTATCCTTGCGCCCGTTCCTTTTGATCCTGGTTCATTAACCTAGACCAAGGGTCGACTTGTAAAAGGCACGTGTGCTTCGAGGCAAAGCAGTGCTTATGAGAAATGAGACACGTAGCTCGATGAACTTCGCTAGCTTTGGTAATGTTTGTTATGGACAGGTTGCGTAAACCCAGTGAAATGTGGGTAATTCAATTCATGCGAAAATTGGTAGACATGCGTTACCCTATTTTTTTTTTTTATTTTTTATTTTTTATTTTTATTTTTTTTTTACAGAGAGCGATTGCTGAGTACATGAAGCGAAGAGGGAGACCTATTGTTATCCAGTCTGCCCTCAAATATATATAAAAAAAAAAAATTGGCAAGCACAAAGGAAAGCACAAAAGAAAAGATTCAGCGTTAAATGCGTACTCATTAAGTAGTAGATATGCTACGTGGCAGTAGCAAATGATCTTGGGTGCACTAAAAAATAAATGCAACGAGTGTTGCGAAATCTGTAGTTTTCTTAATGAGGAGATGAGCCCTTAAAAGAAAATTTGAAAGAATATTTTTAGATTCACTAGTGAAAGTAAACCTTCAGATATAAAGAGTCCATTCATAAAGCAGTTGTTCATTGGAGTTAACAAAAGGAGTGACCATTAATTGTAAATATTAGCTCGTAAGTGATCTTTTGTAAATAGTAGAATATAAGTCTTTCTGTAACAATGGAGGAAACCTGCAAAATTGATTGTTTTGGAAATGAACGCTATCGACGAAAGAACTGAGCACGAATGCTGTGTGAAGATGCACACTAAAGTGCGACGTGCGTAATAACTGTTCAGTGTGTATTAGTGGTAGTGTTATCCTGCAAGTGTAAAAATAAGTTAAGACTACGACAATAGATGCAACGCAAAGCCTCATGGGAGGCAGCTGACAGGGAAGTATGGAGGCAGCTTCAGTGTCCGGCTCCTCCGATGGAAAACGCGCGCGAGGTGTGTGTACCGATGCACTCGCGTGATACGAAGTTCACAAAAAAAAAGGGCGAACGACGACCAGCGGCTCTGTTACAGCCTGAGCGCGAACGGATACTGAGTATTGGAGCTCACGCAACACTGTGCAGCCGCTGTGAGTGGCTGACGTGTATGACGAAACAATCCAAACTTTAAACTACTAACCGCCATGACTTCAATCGTACATACTGGAGGGAAGACTTGTGAGACTACATTTTCATACGTAAATTAAGCAATTTTCTTGAGTTGAAGTGAGTGAGAAGTAGATCTTTAGATTACTCAGACCTTAAAGCAATTAATACCGGCACTCCTGAGCACTGCTAAAATGAATTATAGTCCTGTCTCTTGATGGACAAAGAAAATGAATGTGCACTATGGGAAGATCCTGAACTCCAGACCAGCCCCGATCCTTAACAAATGTATCCAATAGGTTGTAAGTTATACTAATAATTTTCCACTTCTTCTGTTTCATATTGTAAATAAAAACCCGGGAAGCCACTTGAATTCCTGGCACCACAGTGGAAAGGACAGATGTACTGCATGATGAACGCCGTAGACAGCTAACACAGAAAGTGAAAGCATCACGAAGTGTAGTGCTACGTTATTAAACTGTAATTGAACCACAATGAGTCAACAGAAGCTCGAACATTGTCCACTCTAGTTTAGTGAAAATAAGCACTCACTGTACTCATGTCTTAGTTGTTAAGCTCAAGAGAATGTAATTTCTGAATTCTATCCCATGAAGTGTGAAATGAACGTTTACTTATTGTTATAAGCAAATATGGACCAAACTTAAATATGCACATAAATGTTAATCTTGGTATTATGGAATGAAGTGACTGATGAAAAAAGAGTGAAAAACTTTATTTTGAAAAATGATAAACATCTGATATATTCTTTATAAATGTAATTTCAATTTATGTACTTGGTACGCCAGTAACATTATGTAAATGTCACACCAAAAATCACGAATATCTCATGAGGACATGAGGATCGAGGTAATCCTTCGGCATTCCCTCTCTCCTCATGGGAGGCGATGTGATATTCGCTATTTTTGACTTCATTAAAACAGCAAATAGTTAATACTTTCAGTCAGAAGGCAAATACTTGTTTATAAAGAATGATTAATGTATAATAAGGCGTCGCATAGCGACGGTGGAATTTTCTAATTAATGTAATTCGTTGTCTTTGGGCGGCAATATAAACAGAAAAATACGGATAGATATGCGACCCTTCACTATTTTGTTCGCTGGAGAACAAATGAAGCCTTGAGCGCTAAACACTTGTACTGTTTTTCTTAAGTAAGACGGACACAGATTTGTGGAGGTCTGATCTAATAGTTTACTAAATAAATAAAAACGTCTTCCGTCTAAGTTTGAGTGGAGTGTGAAAAGAAGAACTGTTATAACTTATCGTGTCAACGCACAAGCGACTCAAGAGGACATTGGTTATATAAAAGAGCGCTCAATGGACATGAAACAGACATAAAAATCTACTGTAATTGTAGTACTAAGCTTAAGGTACGATATATGTTTTAGTTATAATAAATATTTGTTCTGGGAATACTGAATCATTTAGCAGTGCTCATTTCTATCATCTCCTCAGTACTATTTTCATTTTAATTATGCATTTTGCTAAGATTACAGACACCAAGATCAGCAGTCCAATGTGCGTGTTACATTAATAAAAATAAAACTGTTTTATTGTCTTCTTGCATAAGCTTTAATATTGAATTTCCCTTTTGTGTGATGTTACGGTTGTTTTTGCGCCCTTAAAAACTTTCTGGTCCCTTAGGAAATTGTTTTGTCATAAGAATAACTTCACGACCGAGTATGATCGTATCTACGATCATGAAGTAAGTAGAAAGACGATAACGCATTTTCTTAATCAATAGCACGCTAGCTGTGACTGCTTCAAGCCACGCGAAACTGCAAGTAAAAACTATTCACATTTCATAATGCAATATTTTATGACAATGGTCAATCCATGGTTCTTACGCCAATTGTGATTGATAAAACAGTAAGCGAAATCTCAAACTCGAACTTTTCAATTAAATAACAACATCACTTTTATTCTGTAACATCACAGTGTGGAGTGCACATGGGGTTTTTTTAGGTTAGAGAGTTCCCTCCCTAGGCCCGACAAGACGCCTCCTGAGATGCGGCAGGGTAGGAGTAGTCAAAATGCAACAGGGAATAACAATATTAATGTTCTAATAGTAAACTGCAGGAGCGTCTATAGAAATGTCCCAGAACTGCTCTCATTAATAAACGGTCGCAACGCCCATATAGTACCAGGGACAGAAAGTTGGCTGAAACCAGACGTAAACAGTAATGAAATCCTAAACTCAGATTGGAATGTATACCGCAGAGACAGGCTGGACAGTGAAGGGGGAGGCGTGTTTATAGCGATAAGAAGTGCAATAGTATCGCAGGAAATTGACGGAGATCCGAAATGTGAAATGATTTGGGTGAAGGTCACGGTTAAAGCAGGCTTAGACATGGTAATTGGACGTCTCTATAGGCCCCCTGGCTCAGCAGCTGTTGTGGCTGAGCACCTGAAGGATAATTTGGAAAATATTTCGAGTAGATTTCCCCACCATGTTATAGTTCTGCGTGGAGATTTTAATTTGCCGGATATAGACTGGGAGACTCAAACGTTCATAACGGGTGGCAGGGACAAAGAATCCAGTGAAATTTTCTTAAGTGCTTTATCTGAAAACTACCTTGAGCAGTTAAACAGAGAACCGACTCGTGGCGATAACATATTAGACCTTCTGGTGACAAACAGACCCGAACTATTTGAAGCGGTTAACGCAGAACAGGGAATCAGCGATCATAAAGCGGTTTCGGCTTCAATGATTTCAGCCGGAAATAGAAATATTAAAAAAGGTAGGAAGATTTTTCTGTTTAGCAAAAGTGACAAAAAGCAGATTACAGTGTACCTGACGGCTCAACACAAAAGTTTTGTCTCAAGTACAGATAGTGTTGAGAATCAGTGGACAAAGTTCAAAACCATCGTACAATATGCGTTAGATGAGTATGTGCCAAGCAAGATCGTAAGAGATGGAAAAGAGCCACCGTGGTACAACAACCGAGTTAGAAAACTGCTGCGGAAGCAAAGGGAACTTCACAGCAAACATAAACATAGCCAAAGCATTGCAGACAAACAAAAATTACGCGAAGCGAAATGTAGTGTGAGGAGGGCTATGCGAGAGGCGTTCAATGAATTCGAAAGTAAAGTTTTATCTACTGACTTGGCAGAAAATCCTAAGATATTTTGGTCTTATGTCAAAGTGGTAGGTGGATCAAAACAAAATGTGGAGACACTCTGTGACCAAAATGGTACTGAAACAGAGGCTAACAGACTAAAGGCCGAAATACTAAATGTCTTTTTTCCAAAGCTGTTTCACAGAGGAAGACTGCATTGTAGTTCCTTCTCTAGATTGTCGTACAGATGACAAAATGGTAGATATCGAAAAAGACGACAGAGGGATAGAGAAAAAATTAAAATCGCTCATAAGAGGAAAGGCCGCTGGACCTGATGGGATACCAGTTCGATTTTACACAGAGTAAGCGAAGGAACTTGCCCCCCTTCTGGCAGCGGTGTACCGTAGCTCCGTAGAAGAGCGTAGCGTTCCAAAGGATTGGTCGCGCGGTTCCAGACTGCACCGCCTAGAACCGCTCGGCTACTCCGGCTGGCGAGTGAGTTTCTTTGTGAGCTTTAGTGACATGACGATTGTTTGTGTATCTACCTCTAAATGTACATCTATACAATGGAGACTACTGTGAAATGTGTCACAAAGGACATCCAGTTGTGCCAGTCATTAGGGCTTCTTCTCTCTCCATTCGCGTATGGAATGTGGGAGAAATAACTGTTTGAACGTCTCTGTGTGCGCTATAATTAGTGTAATCTTATCTTCATGGGAGCAGTAACCTCATGGGTTGTAGTTAGTGCTGGTTTAAGGCCCAAGCTACACAAGCAGCATCTTGCAGCGCCAAGCTGAGAGGGACGCTAAGGACACACAACTGTGAGATTTCTACGCGGGACGTACCACAAAGTGATCAGCGGTCACTTGAGGCGCCAAGTTGAGAGTGGCGCCACAGACGGCGAAGTACAAGATGTGTGTATAGTGCGTATCATAATTAGTTGCGAAACTGACAAGGGCGAAAGTGCACAAGGAAAAAAGGTAGCGGGAGTGCAAATTGATTAGCCGCGAAGAAAATGATCTCAAACCTACTCTGGTTGTAGACATTCCTGAATCGCTTAGTTAAAGTTTGTTCTTGGGACTTTATAAGCAGGCTTTCTCGGGATAGTTCACGTCTACCTCAAGTGTCTGCCGTTTCAAATTCTTCGGCATCTCAAAGATACACTCCGAGGGGTCAGACGAACCTGTGACCATTCGTGCTCGCCTACTTAGTATACGTTCGATATCCACTGTTGGTCCTATTTGGTACAGATGACAAACATTAAAGCAATGCTCTAGGTTGCATCCTATGAGTGTTTTGTAAGCAATCTCCTTTGTGTATATTTGTACGTCTATCTTTCCTGGTATTCTACGAATGAACCGAAGCGTGTCACCTGCTCTATCTACAAATCAGCCGATGTCATTATTCCATTTCACATCCCTACAAATTGTTACACCCAGGTATATGTATGAGCTGACTAATTTTAGTTGTGAATCTTTGATATTGGCATCAAAGGATACTACATTTTTTCGTTTTGTGAAGTACACAATGTTTCATTCCTGAACATTTAGAACAAGCTGTCTCTCTTTGAACCAATTTGAAATCCTATACAGATCAGACTGAATATTTGAGCAGTTTTTTTTTCAGGAAGTATTTCCTTACAGATAACTGCATTATCTGCGAAACATATTAGGAATATTAATACCTCCAGTCAGCAGAATATAAGAGTACAACGAGTACAACAAAGGTGCCAACATACTTCTACGTTTGTACTGATAAGAGACGGTGGCTACGGTGTCGCAAGTTCGAATCCTGCCTCGGGAATTGATGAGTGTGCTGTCGTTAGGTTAGTTAGGTTTAAGTATTTCTAAGTCTAGGGGACTGATGACCTCAGATGTTAAGTCCCATAGTGCTCATAGCAATTTAAACCATTTTGAACAGACGGTGGGCAAAAGTATGGAAACACAAAAAACACAAAACCTTTCCTTTTGTATTTGGTTCATCCGTCTTCTGACTGATTTGATGCAGCCCCCTGGACTGTGAGGCTTGTCCCGGCGGAGGTTCGAGTCCTTCCTCGGGCATGGGTGTGTGTGTTTGTCCTTAGGGTAATTTAGGTTAAGTAGTGTGTAAGCTTAGGGACTGATGACCTTAGCAGATAAGTCCCATAAGATTTCACACACATTTGAACATTTTGATGCAGCCCCCCCCCCCCCCCCCCCCATAATTCTTCTCCTGCCCTAACTTCCTCATGTCAGAGCAGCACTTGCATCCTGTGTTCTCTATTATTTCTCGGGTGTATTCCAATCTCTGTCCGTCCACAGGTCGTGGTCTAGTGGCTAGCGTTGCTGCTGCCTCTGTATCACGGGGTCCCGGGTTCGATTTTAGAGATGTCCACTCCTCTTCACCTGAGCTGCAGTATCCACATACTTAGCGAACTCCAAACGCGTCTCGTCTTCCCTCAGTACTTCAGTATCCCACTTCCTTCCACAATGATTCTTTTCGGCTATTCTCTTAAACGTTTGTCTACTCTCCATCATTACTGAATTGTGATCTCAGTCTATATCTGCAGCTATGTACGCTTTAAAATTCAATATCTGACTTCAGAATCTCGCTCTGTCCGTCATGTTAATGCAGCTGCAACTTTCTCGTATTGCCGGCCTGAGTGACCGAGCGGTTCTAGGCGCTACAGAGTGGAACCGCGCGACCGCTACGGTCGCAGGTTCCAATCCTGCCACGGGCATGGATGTTTGTGATGTCCTTATGTTAGTTAGGTTTAAATACTCCTAAGTTCTAGGCGACTGATGACCTCAGAACTTAAGTCCCATAGTGTTCAGAGCCATTTTTGAACCTTCTCGTATTTCTGGGTCTTTTACGAGTACAACTCGTCCTCTTGTGATTCTTGAATAATGTATTTGCTGTTATATCTGAAACTTATTGCAGAATTCCGTTAGTCTTTCTCCTGTCTTATTATTACTACCAAACCCCTATTAGCAAGTAACCCCTTCTTCTGCTTTCCCCCCTACAACCACCTTCCCATTCTCCAAGACTACTAGATTTTCATCCCCCTTCACATACCGAATTACACGGTCGATATCCTCACATACTTTCTCTCTCTCTTCGCCCTCTGCTTCCTACAATGGCATGTATACCTGAATTACGATGATGTGTGTTTGTTTGCTATCGATTCCGATGAGAATTGACTTATCAATGAACTGATCACAGTAGGTCACCATCTTTCTTCCCTTCTGATTCATAACGAGTCCTATACGCGTTATACTGTTTTCTGCTGCTGTTGATATTATCCTATATTCGTCTGACCCGAAATCCTTATCTCCTTGCCACTTCACTTCACTAATCCACCGTGTGTATTAAGCCACTGCATTTCCGTTTTAGATTTTTTAGCTTTCCTACTACGTTAAAACTTGTGACATTCCGTACTCCGACTCGTAGAATGTTATCTCGTTCTTTGCTATTGCATCTTTTTCTCGTGGTCCAACCCCCCCCCCCCCCCGCCCCCTGCCACCCTTGGCAGTCCTGGAGATCCGACTGGGGGACTAGTCCGGAATCTTTTGCCAATGGAGAGATCATCATGATACTTTTTGAGCTACATGCCACAGGTTGTGTGGATGCACATTACGCCTCTTTACACTGCGATAAAGAATGTGGAAGACGCTCGAATCCTACCGTGTCCTCAATGGTGCCTGTCAGAAAAAAACTGAACTGAGGGAATACATGCCATCTTATTTGACTACTGCTGGCTGCAGGGCTCTCGTTATGTACGATGGTCAACTGCAAACTTATTGAGGTTGTGAATAGGAAGACCATGTCCATTCTGAGCGTCTCCGACATAGACTGGTTCAGACGCCGATCGGAGATGTCAGTCTCCCAGCGGCGTCCATTGTGTTACCTGTCTTACGAATCTTCGGCGGAGCTGCCTGCTGCGTCCGCTCTGAATAAGTCGGCACCGGCGTCGACTCTTGTCTACGATGTAATGGATGATTGTCTGTCTTTCCTGCAGTCGCCAAGGACACTACACATTAGCCCATATGATGACTGCCTCCATCAGATGTGTGCACATGATGACATGATGTGCTGTCCTCCAGCAACCTGGCACCGGATGGCGCGGCGTCTCTGCACGCCTTCGTCTCTAGTCATCGTCCACCTGAGGGCATCGACCTTCCCCCACCTGCGTCTGGTGTGGTTGCTCCCCTTTCTCTGTCTGACGATGCCTGTAGGCGCATCTCTGATAGTGTTCCACGGAACTGACCTATGGATATGCTGATCTCCTGGGTGGATGATGTCGATGCTGAGGATGGACATTGTGCAGTTTTACAGCGCAATGGAACCCCTTTGGTGGGGGCGGCTCCCTCGCTCTCCTAATGGGGAGTTCCCCATGTTCCCTCTGTGTCTGAATCGCCCACTTTCCTGGCGATGGCAGCTTTTCAAACAAATCGCATAACTATGGACACAGTCTGTACTATACTGTACTGACATTACTCCATGAAATGATGTATGCTGCAGACGTAGACGTTCACCCCTCCTTCAGGAGGCGCATGTTGCAACCTTTTGTGTGCCCTATGGCTATTACGCTAAAAGTCTCCCACGCTTCCCCTACTAATATTGGGGTGGCGATCCTGTTACATAATGCTTTCCTCGCTGATACAGTTGCCTATCTCCATGATGCCAGGCGTGGCGACAAGGTCATCGCCGTCAATACGCCATCTGGTTTGGGTTGCAGCCTCAAATATTCTACTTTCTTCTGTAAGGCCTTCACGTGTGTATTCCTGGGTCAGAAGGATGCCTTGATCATGGTAGGCGACTTTAAATCGGCCCAGGCGCCCAGATACCAACGGCCAGATCACTCTCCATGCACGGTGCTAGCGACAATTGTCCAGCACCTCAGCCTTATGGGCTCTTGGGGTCACGTTCATGATGATAGTCCAGCTTCTACGCATTTTCCTAACCGTTCTTCCAGGCACCTCGATAGTGTTTATATCTCCCGCGATACTGTCGGTGGGGTGCAGGCTATTTAAGTGTAGCCCATTGCATTCTCTGACAAAGATGCGTATGTCTGTGCCATCAGTCTCTGACGCAAAATAGTGTGGGGCGGCCGGGGTCCATGGAACCTGAACACGATCCATCTTACTTCCCCTGACAGCTGGCACTCATCGAGACCACGTGGACAGCTTGTCACCAATGCTGTCATGCATATCAGTTTATCCTGTCATTGTGGGCCCTCTGCGCGTACCCTTCTCTCCATGAGGCTTTTATCAGTTATGGAAGAAAGTTCCTGAGGTGTCAGCAACGAACTAATGAATTCTACTTCACCATTCTCTGGGAATGTACTATGATGCCATATCCGCCTGAGCAGCAGGCGATGATGGATCATGTCAAGGCAAAGACCACTGCCCACTCTCGACGTCACCTTGAAGGAGCTATGGTTGGGGTTAGCACATGAGCATCCACTTATGTATCACGTTATAGCAGAATAGCGCCACTGCTGGAGGACTTTGATTAATGTTCTTATGGCTGACGATGGGCGGCGGTTATATACCCAACGTGATATATGGTATGCCCTCCATGCACATTACGTTATGCTGTACTCTGAACAACGTCACCACCCTTCCAGCATTACGGGGGTCTCCAGACTAATGTTTGGCTCGGTTCCTGGGTATACAACAATGGATCTGCTTGCTCACGTCACCGATGAAGAAGCCCATGATGCTATCCAGGAGGACAGACTTGACAGCCTCCCACTAGTGTTTTATCGGACATTTAGACCCCTCCTGGCGCCGGTGTGGACGGAAATTTGTCAGGACCTGATGTATCCTAACGTGAAGATCCCAGGCGGTTTCCTTGAAATGGTGTCCTCATTCCCATCTACTAGCCTTGGGGTACATCACTGATATGCGATTAATATCCTTTGACGTTGCTCAACAGCGACACGGAGATCTTACCCGACTCTGTTGGCTACACGACTTAAACAGAAGGTCCAGTATGTGGTTTACCCTGATCAAACTTCTTTGAGATGTGCCAAAAACATACACATGTCCTCTGTCGCTAACGAGACATAATCGCTCTTGCTCGTCGTGTTACTGGACTTTAAAGCCAGGCGTTCAGTTGGGTCGATCACGACCATCTGGAAGGGGTGCTCTACAATATGGGATACTCTGATGCTACCGACGACGTCGTAATGCGTCTCCTTCACGGTGCGACGTCCCATGGATTCTACAATGGCCATCTCGCTCCTCCCATCTTGGTCCGTCGTTTAGTGAGTCAAGGCTGCCTGCTCTCTACACTATTGTATGCTTTCGCCATGGGACTGTTGCTCTGCAGTCTCCGTCAACGACTGTCTGGGATGTCAGTCGTTGGCCATGTATTCAGCTGCACTGCTTATGCGGACGATCTTGTCGTCGTTTTTCATAGCGGTGTTCAGGTCAGGGAGTCTTTGGCAGGGGATACCACGTACAGTGAAGCTCCTGGTAGCTGCCTTAAGATCTGCCAATCGAGCGCTATGGCTATAGGCGCGGGGCTTCCCGTGGACAACGCTGCTCCATTGCGTGTGGCTGCTACAACTATCTGGTGCCCAGGATTCGATTTCGCGTGTGATCTGTGGCTCACGATTGTCCTAAACTGCCGTTTCCCATTGTCCCAATAACGAGCTGGGCATCTAGATCGTCAATTACAATCTTCTCCAGTGGACACTGTGTTCAAATGTATATTTGGCATCATGTATCTTCCACATGGCACAGGCACTGTCGATTCCGCCGTCCATAACTCGTCACATTGTAGTGGCAATAAGTTCATGTGTGTATCACTGCTTGCTGTTCAAGATGAGGTACGAGACCGTCACCCTTCCTCAGTGCAGGGGCGGTTGAGGCCTGTATCATGTCCCTGACAGCTCTTTTCGTCATCTTTCAAATAGTACTGTGTCGGTATTGTCCCACGTGCCTTGTCAGCGTGCTGGAAGCCATTGCATCACGCTCTCTCTCAGCCACTATGCAGCTTTCGGACGTCTCACCGCTCTTCTTGTGCTTCCGTCATTTTTTCCTCGAACTGAATTATGGCCGTCCAGCGATATTGCCAATGCGCTTCATGTCAACGAAGGCGATCTAAGGCTTACTTGTTCAGTAGAACAGTCACTGAAGTTGGTTGAGGGGAAGCATCCCCAGGCCGACTGACATGCTGTCTGGCGATCGGTGTGCGCTCCATATTTTACCACTAACGTCCAATCGCTTGATACCCTTCAGTCAATGATAAGCGAGTACGCCGGTCACACCTTCACAGGATTCACCTTGCAGACACCATGTGTGTGTCGCCTGAGAAGTTTTGGACACGGGCGAGCATCACATGGTCTGCGGATCGGCAATTGGTATCTGCTTCTTGGTGCGACAGATGCTGGCCTTAATTATTCGTACTACTCTTCATCTCTTCATCAGAAACCTCCTCATCAGCTGAACTTTCCCGACTCGGGATACTTTCGATAAAAAAAGACGTACTCGTTGAGGTGGATTTGTGGATAAGCAGTTCATTACCTGTTTGCTGACAGCGACGGAAATATCCTTAATTTTTGGCACTTCCTTATTGAACGACATTGTGCATTTGTCCGCAATCCCAAGTAGAGACAACTTTTCTCCAGGTTTTCGTAGTGTCTTTGTTAACCTACCATGGAGTTGGTGTGCTGCTGCACCGAAAGTTGATTCACGCCTTTTTCACTCTTAGTACCGGCTATTTTTTGGCTATGGGAAATATCAGAATGTTTTTCTTCGACAAACTAACCGTCGGTTGCCTACCAACTGTCGTGACTTGCTGCACCCCTTTCCTTCCTGATATGCTCCACGGCATTAATATAAAAAGTACGGGTGAAGGAGAAGGCAGCCGGTCGCTGTGGTCGAGCGGTTCTAGGCGCTTCAGTCCGGAACCACGCTGCTGCTACGGTCGCAGGTTCGAATTCTGCTCCGTGCATGGATGTGTGTAATGTCCGTATGTTAGTTAGGCTTAAGTAGTTCTACGTCTAGGGGACTGATGATCTCAGACGTTAAGTCCCATAGTGCTTAGAGCCATTTGAACCATTTTTTAGGAAGGTACTTAGTGGCCAGGCCTCTGCCCACTTCGCTGTTACCCCTTCATTTGGGCACGAGGAAGATTCCCTTGGGAAAAAGGTGTAGCCTTTTGCATTACTGATCAAAACATCCTGGATCCCTGGTTCGAGCCCCTCCGCAGCTTAAATTAAAAAAAAAAAATCATCAGCAATAGTGGCCGAGAGGTTCCAGGATAAGTGTCACCTTTGCTCTGCCAAAGGCTTTGTCAAAGAAGGCAAAGGAGTGGCAGAGTTTCTGGGCTTTCTTTTGCCCTTGGAGTGGGCAGTTGCTATTGAAACGTGGAAAATCAGCCATGATCAACAGGAAGAGGATGCAGAAGGCAATGGAAACTATTGCATTACACTGAGGTGACGAAAGTCTTGGGATAGTGACATTGCGGTAGTATCGCGTACACAACGTATACAAGGGCAGTGCATTGTCGGAGCTGTCATTCGTACTCAGACTCAGGTGATTCATGTGAAAAGGTGTCCGACGTGAATATGGCCGCACGACGGCAATTAGCAGACGCTGAACGAGGAATGTTAGTTGGAGCTAGACATACGGGACATTCCATTTCGGAAATCCTTAGGGAATTCAATATTCAGAGACCGGCAGTGTCAAGAGTGGACCGAGAATACCAAATTTCAGGCATTACCTCTCACCTCGGACATCGCAGTGGCCGACGACCTTTATTTAACGACCGAGACCAGCGGCGTTTGCGTAGAGTTATCAGTGCTAAAAGACAAGAAACACTGCGCCAAATGACCGCAGAAGTCAATGTCGGACGCACGACTAACGTAGCTATCAGAAGAGTGCGAAGGAACTGGTGCTGCTTCTTTCTGACAACTTTATTTATTTTTTGTAGGATAACGAAGGACCTCTCAGTGCTACTGACAACTCCGTCTCAGAAAGAAAAGTTGACCATCTGTATTGAGTCTAGACACACGTTAGAAAACATACTACCTCTGTGGCACTCATCTTCCTAGCGACACTTGCACCCTCATTTAAAATCATCCACATTAAAATATGTTTTCATTATACTTTGGCCTACTGTTTGTAAATAACATGATTGTTGGAAATCTTACCTCTGAAATAGCAGAAACTGGAAGAATTCAAACTGCCAGTACTTCGTTTCCGATCACTGCCACTGATAACAATATTAATAATCGTAATAATAGTGAAAATAAGAATACAGCGTAGAAGCTACTGCAGTGTAGTGGTCAGCCCGTAGTTACTGTTGCGATGTGAATGCGAAAACACTTTGTGGTCTATTGTGGAACCTACGTAAAACTCGGAGAAGTCATTTTAATGAGATGATGTGATGTATATCTCTTACTTTTACGGTTATAGATGCGTCGTATAAACTGCAGAAGTGCAACGAGCATATAGACGGTCTATACAAGGGAGACGTACTTGAGGGCAATATTATAGAAATGGAAGAGGACGTATATGAAAATGAGGTGGGAGATATGACACCGCGTGTAGAATTTCACAGAGTACTGAAAGGCGTTAGTCAAAACCAGACTTCAAGAAGAATGTCATAATTGCAATTTCAAAGAGAGCAGTTGCTGACAGGTGAAAATCACCGGACAGTCATTTTAATAAGTCATTGTTGCAAAATACTAACATGATTTTTTTTACAAACGAATGGCAAGAACTTATAGAAGCCGACGTTGGGGAAGATGAGTTTGTATTCCGGAAAAACGTAGGAAAACTCGAGGCAATAGTGACTATACGACGTCTCAGAGAAGATAGGTTAAGGAAAGGCAAAGCTACGTTTACAGCATTTGTAGAGAGAGAAAGCTTTTGACAATATTGACTGGAATATGTGTTTGAAATTTTGAGGGTAGCAAGGGTAAATTACAGGGAGCGAAGGGCTTTTTAGAACGTACAGAAATCAGATGCCAGTTCTAAGAGTCGAGGGGCATGAAAGGGAAGCATTGGTTGACAAGGGAGTGACACATGGCAGCAGCATACTACCGGTGTTATTCAGTCTGTACATTGAGTAAACAGTAAGGGAAACAAAAGAAAAATTTGGAGTAGGAATAAATGTTCACGAGGAAGAAATAAAAACTTTGAGGTTTGCCGATGATATTGTGATTCTGTCAGACACAGCAAAGGACTTGGAAGAGCAGTTGAACGGAATGGGCAGTGTCATGAAAGAAGGATATAAGATGAACATCAATAAAAGTAAAACGAAGGTAACGGAATGCGGTCAAATTAAGTAGTGGATGAGATTTGCTGTATGGGCAGCAAAATAACTGATTATGGTCGAAGTAGAGACGATGTAATATTAGACTGGTAATGGCAACAAAAGAGAAATTTTTTAACATCGAGTGCAGATGTAAATGTCAGGAAGACTTTTCTGAAAGGATTTGTGTGGAGTGTAACCATGTATGAAAGTGAAACATGTATGATAAGCAGTTTAGACAAGAAGAGAATAGAAGCTTTTGAAATGTGGTGATAGAGAAGACTGGTGAAGATTAAATGAGTAAATCACATAACTAACGAGGAGGTACTGAATAGTATTGGGGAGAAAAGAAATTTGTGGCACAATCTGACTGAAAGAAGGGATCAGCTGGTAAAACACATTCTTAGACATCAAGGGATCGCCAATTTAGTACTGGGTTGAAGCGTGGAAGGTAAAAAACGTAGAGGGAGACCAAGAGATGAATAGAGTAAACAGATTCAGAAGGACATAGGTTGCAGTAGTTACTCGGAGATGAAAAGGCTTGCACAGGACAGAGTAGCATGGAGAGAGTCATCAAACCAGTCTTCCCACTGAAGATCACAACAACAACAACAACAACAACAACTACTACTAGTGACAGACTCTGATGTCTTTTCATTTCACGGCATGAGCCCTTTGGCTGTCACCCGCGGCATCCTTACGGCACAACGGTACGTCGACTACGTTCTACGCCTCGTTGCGTTGCCCTTTGTGGCAAAGCATCCTTGGCTGGCATTTCAGCAAGACAATGCCGGCCCGCACCCGACGAGAGTTCCTGTCGCTTGTTTTCGTGTTTGCGAAATTCTACTTGGCTAGCACTGTCGCTGGATCGCTCCTTAATTGAGAACGTATCGAGTATTATGGTCCAAAACACCTCGGGATTTTGACAATATAAAGCGCCAATTGGATAAAATTTGTCATGATATCCCCCAGGAGCAGATACGACAAACCTATCAACCAATACCAAGCCTGCTTGCATAAGGGCCAGAGAGGGTCAAACGAATTATTGACTTGCTGGATTTGTGAATCTCTTTCTGCTGAGTGAATCATCCTATTTTTCAAATTGTAATCATTAATTGGTCTGTGTATGTACATCACATCTACCGATTTCCGTCTCATTCTGATAATGCCATCGTTGCGGTTCTTTTTTTGTGCCTTCAGATGTATGTTGCAGAATTTATAATTTAAAACACACACACAGCTTGCTGAAATTAGTTTGTTAGTGACAGTTAAGAGATGTACCCCAGCTATTTACACAGCCACTGACTGGTTGAGATGTGTCTCTAATGGGATATTGCACAGCACAAAACATGTAGGATAGTGATTGTAACAGATGGATGAGGAGCCTACGAGGGAATGAGCTGCAACAAAAACTAGGAATAAAGATATCCGCTGCCGATCGCACACATTACAGGTGTTCAAATATCGGCTTTATATGGATATTTAATCGATGTGACTAAGTGAAGCAGTACTAATGTTGTATTACAAAGTTGATTGTAAATTCTGTCTAACAAGGAATGTGTTTGGGCTGGAACAACTACAGATAGAGAAAGCAGTATTATCATGTACACAAGGTGTAAAAACACAATGCATTGTGGAGCTGTCATTTGCAGTCAGGTAGTCATGTTGTAGGGAAGCAGCCTACTCACGCTGTAGTAAATTCACATCAGTTTCCATTGAGTGTCAGCCAGTCTGCTGTAACTAGCTCTGACGTCATAAATGTTGCGCAATACCTTAAAAATCAAGCAAATGAACTAAAACTTTTCTAGCATGTCAGAAATAATACTAAATTAATGTGAGTTAAATATCAGTTCGATAACTTCAGCCACTTCCGAGATTTGGACGTTTTTCTGGAAAAATCATTGGCGCAACAGAAAAGAGCTAGAGACTTCAAAATTTATATTTAGATTCATCTTTCATAATGATTTAATAAAAACAGTACTTTGGATTTCACATATTAAGATTTTAGTGGAAATTCATGATTTTCTGGTTTTCGTCTCAAAACTGAAGGAAGCAAGATAGATTAAGTAGGCTAGTAAATAAGGCTAGGATGTTTAGATTTAAATAGGTTGGAGGTCCGCTATGATTATGAAGATGTGTAAAGTTTCTTTTTAATACCTATAAAATTATAGCGATAGCGGATCTCAAAAGGGACAGTTCAGAGCTCATCTGCTGCGTGCAGTGTAATTTAATTAATTCTCTCGCTCAAAGTATTTAACTTAGCCACGTCAAAATTTTATTATCAATACTTACCTGCGTGCTGAATGCACGTGTAAATTAAGAGCTTCTTCGGCCATCAGCCAAAGAAGCTATAAATTATTATGTAACTTGAAGTGGTGCGTTACTAGCCCAGCGGCTAGTCGGGAGAGCGGATTTAATCAGGCGTTCCCTCAGCCGTCCGCACCACGGCTTTATATATAAGAACACTGCGCGAGGAAGCAAGGCCCCAGTTCTCTCCAGACGCTAAATGACACGCCATCTGTGTCGGTAGTCGCGTCGCATCAGTGTATCTGCTACAAACAGCCTCGGGTGCCGTATTAAGTTGCTAGAGATATGCGGAACCATGAAAACATTTCATGTGAAGTGTTAATTCTGGAATGATCTTCATTATCTAGCTTCAGTTTGCGTATTGTCGTAATTTTCACGTGCCGTCGCGGGACAGACATTCTACCAAAAATTTAGCGTGGCGTTTGATGAAATATTTTCATCAAATTATGGCGAGCATTCTTTTTAACATTTAATTCGGACATTTATAGTTGCATCAGCGCATTAGACTCCGAACTGCTCTGTTAGTTAGGTTGTAGGGATACTTGTGGTTTTTATCAGTGAATTTCAGAATATACTCAACTATTTTGGAAAACCGTTTTTGATTAGAAATCCCGGACAATCTCCTAATTCCTCAGAGCTATAAGCTGCAGCTATAAGAACATTCTCAGGTAAAGTGGGCACTAGGATATCTATTTACTGGCTCCAAGTTTTATTAAATCACTTTCTGGGGGCCACGAAGTAAATAGCCAGTGTTGAGAACGGCAAAAGACAGCATTAACAACATTCTAAAAGCTAGAAACTGATTCAACACGCAAACGTTTATACAACAGTAGATTTACTATTATTACAAACTTATACATCCGCCGCCCCACATATGGTGCATCGGCCGGGAAAACTCAACTAAGTGAAAGTGATTTTTAACTTTTCGGATTCGCGAGTGAAATGCGACACGCAACTGAGTATAGAACAGTGAATGTGTTACGTGAGCATATGGACGACGCAATTGGATTAACAACGCATCTGGATTGACGGAGCTGGCACTGAGTCTAGCGGTGCTGCCGGCATCGCGAGAAGCCAGTCTCGCCGCACCGCAGTCGTCCCCTGGAGCAGCCGGCGCAGAGCCTGCAATTGCGGGCCACGCAAACACACAACAGCCGTCGGAGAGCCGTCTGCAGTTCAACGTGCCACGTCGCATCAGGAATCCTGGTACGCCGCGCCGGCAACGCCATACGTCGTGCAGAAGGAACTAAGTTAAGTGAAAAGCTGTTAAAAATTTTACTAACCTGTACTAAAAGACTGTCGGCGATGGAACCGCCAAAAGAAACTGAGGTTAAACTTAAATCAGAACCTATGTCTGTTGAGGGAACTGTAAATACAGACAACGGTTCAAGTGTAAGTCGTCCCCTGGAGCAGCCGGCGCAGAGCCTGCAATTGCGGGCCACGCAAACACACAACAGCCGTCGGAGAGCCGTCTGCAGTTCAACGTGCCACGTCGCATCAGGAATCCTGGTACGCCGCGCCGGCAACGCCATACGTCGTGCAGAAGGAACTAAGTTAAGTGAAAAGCTGTTAAAAATTTTACTAACCTGTACTAAAAGACTGTCGGCGATGGAACCGCCAAAAGAAACTGAGGTTAAACTTAAATCAGAACCTATGTCTGTTGAGGGAACTGTAAATACAGACAACGGTTCAAGTGTAAATATGTTTGAAAGTAGTAATGTTAAGGTGAAATATGAAGTATTGTCTCCTGACAGTAGTGTGGGAAGGGGCAATGATTCAATAATAGAGACTCCTGTAGTAAAGCGGAAAGTAGAAATGGTAAATTTATTGGATGATAGTTTCTCTGATGAATTAAAAATAAAACAGTCATCAGAGATGGTAGAGTTTAAGAAGGAGCAGTTAGATATGACTGATCAATCAGAAGTTTCATTTAGTTTTGATGATTCTGGTATTGGAGCTAGTTTTTCGTCACCTGAGTGTGATAAAAAGCCAGCTAGTGAGCAACCCAAAGATGCTGGGGCTGTTGATCTAAATGTTATATTACAAGCAATAGCTGCCAGTAATGCTAGAATGAATGCTGAATTAAAGGCTGAAATAAGTGAACAGGTCAAAAGCAGTAATGCTGAATTAAAGTCTGAGATTGTGGCCAGCCAAACAAATTTTAATAAACGATTGGAGGTAATGGACGATACTTTCAAGGCTGGTTGCAATAAGTTGAAAGAGGATCTAGACAGTTTGAATTATAAAATTGATTACAATCATGAAGATATTAAGAAAAAGGTTGCTCAACAGTTTTCTGAAATGTATAAGACAATAAAATCCGAAGTCGCTGAGGTTCACAAGGACTTCCAAATGGAAGATGCGAAGCTGGAGCACAAGTTAACAGAAAAGATCGAGGCGGAGTCTGAACTGTGCTCAGATAGATTTAAAGATGTTAATATAAAAGTAAACATATGTCAAGCAGAAGTAAAAGCAATCAAAACTGACACTACTCATATTGTACAAAGAGTAGATAATGTTGAAATGAAAGTAGAAAATATAAGTACTAACATTGCTAACATTGAGAGTAAAGTAGCTTCAGTAACTTCTGGTAATGGTAACATACAACAAGTGGTAGCTGCAAACGCCGCTTTTATCGGGTGTCGGCAGTTCTTGCGGTTCGATCCAGATAAAAATATCCACCCGCTAGATTTCTGGAACGATTTTGAAGATGTGATTCCACCGACTTGGTCTGAACGAGAGAAAATCTCATTTATTAAAAGCCATTTAGCAGGTGACGCCATGCGTTGGTCAGCTGATGTTATGTTGAAGTGTAAAACATTAGCGGAGTTTAAAACAGCTTTCATTAATGAGTATTGGTCTAGCAATAAGCAAAATGAAGTGTTGAGAGAATTTTGGAGTGGAAAACGCTTCAATGCAGGCAAGGAATCTATTAAAGAGTTTGCTAGGTCATGGATTTCACGTTTGTCACATTTGGCGGAAAAGCTAAAACCAGAAATGATTATACTAGGTCTGGAAGCTAAACTGCCATGGTACTGGCAAACTAGAATTATATCAGCCCCTAGAGACAATCTGGATCGTTTCATTGAGTACTTGGAACGTGTAGAACGTGTTGCTGCCAATGAGGAGCAAGCACGTAATAATAGAAATGCTAATAATAATGGTAGTAATTTTAGGAACGATCAAAATGGCAATGTAAACATCAGAACAGTAGGTGTTCGCCATCCTAAGAGAGGTATGAATTGGGGAAATAATTATCCGAACCAACAATGGCGTCCAAGGGATAATAATTTGGTTCCAAACAGAAATATGCATGTAAACAACAGTACGGAAAGTAATGCCGTGTCAGTCAACTATAATGAAAATAAAGGAAACAGTAGTAGGCCGAGGCAGGAAAACTAGTTCCCGTCTATGAGGACACTGGCGCTCACCAGGCGGTTACTTTTCCTAAGCCAGTAGTTAAGGGAATTGGTAAGACAGATCAGAATACTCAGACTGAACATGTGGATGAAGAGTCGGTAGCACCTAAGGATACAACAGAAATATTAGATCACTCACAGTATTTGATAGATACCGTGTTAGAGACGCTTTCTAAGTGGGAAGAAAAAGAGAAGGCGCAGCAGTGTAACGATAGGGACGAGCTACAAAATACTGAATTGACAGGTGAAGAAGCAGAAGAAATTCATGCTTATATTTACGATGAGGATGATGTGCTCTTATCTAAAGTGCCTGTGCAGGATGTTGATAATGTACTAATAGATTTAGGACAGGAGATAAGTGAGAATGTAGAGGGTAGGCTGTTGGGGGTCGATGAACCTAGTAGCTGTGACCAGTTGTCACTTGAGAAGGAAACCGACGATAATGGTAAAAGTGGTTTAGCTGTAACTAGTATTATGCCCTGTCTGGAGGCGCAGAATCGCTCAGACTACAGTAATTTGGGTTATGTTCAGCAAACTAAATGTAATGAAGTCGTGCGGTGTTTCGATTTAAAATTAATAGACCGACTGGAAAAAGCAGCTGAGAATGTAATTCAGGAAACCCCTACACACTGTGACCTAAATGTAATGAAGACAGATGTCGATTACTTTAGTTGGAGACAAATCCAAAAGGAACTACTAGATGAATGTGAGGAACCACCTGTACAACCTAGAATAAGCCACCCTATAATAATAGTAAATATGTTGGGTATCAATGTACGTTGTCTCTTAGACAGTGGAAGTGAGGTGAGTGCAATATCTCAGTCCTTCTTTGATGCATTACCTGGTAAAGACAAGCTTACAGTAATGAGGGTATCAGGACTAAGAATAATTGATGCTACTGGCAAGGTGTCAAAAACGGTAAAGCAAGAAGCTTTACTGCCCTTTAACATTAATGGTAATTTAATTGATCATCCATGTTTAATTGTAAACAATCTCAGTATTGAGGTTTTAATTGGCATAGATTTCTTGTCAAAATATCAGAGTGTTGTTGACTTTGAAAGAAGCCAATTAAAAATGGTCTTGCCAATAACCGGAGTAATTACAGTCCCTTTTAGTGATAAACATGTAGTAACTGATGATGGAACTTGGGAGCTGCCTATACGAGTTCTGAAAAATAGGAGGTATTGGGACGAGGATGTTAATCTTGGTACAAGTAAGCTAAACACAGAAGAAGAAGAAGAAGAAGAAGAAGAAGAAGCAATTATGTTAGACAAGATAGAAGCTAAATTGCAGGAAATCTATAAGATTTCAGACAATACAAAGGAAGAACTGAGACAGGTTCTAAAAAGGCATCATAAAGTATTTTCAGATCGACGTGGCAGATTCATAGGTAGCCAATGAATGCTGTAGGGAGGAGGTTGTTCTTTAACCTCTACACAGTGTGGCAGCTGTGCAGTCCCAGCTGTGTGAGATCTTCTTTCCCTTTCAGGTCTCACTCATTCTTCATCTTTCCTATCCACAAAAATTTCGACCTCTTCTTTCATACATTAAATTTTCCGGTATGACTATCAAGTCAGCATTAAACTAATGAATACTGTAGGGAGGAGGTTGTTCTGTAACCTCTACACAGTGTGGCAGCTGTGCAGTCCCAGCTGTGTGAGATCTTCTTTCCCTTTCAGGTCTCACTCATTCTTCCTCTTTCCTGTCCTCAAAAATTTCGACATTTTCTTTCCAAATACTAAATTTTCCGGTATAATTATCAATACAGCATTAAGCTAATGAATGCTGTAGGGAGGAGGTTGTTCTTTAACCTCTACACAGTGTGGCAGCTGTGCAGTCCCAGCTGTATGAGATCTTCTTTCCCTTTCAGGTCTCACTCATTCTTCATCTTTCCTATCCCCAAAAATTTCGACCTCTACTTTCCAACACAAAATGTTCCGTTATGATAATCATTCCAGCATTAAACTAATGAATGCTGTAGGGAGGAGGTTGTACTGTAACCTCTACACAGTGTGGCAGCTGTGCAGTCCCAGCTGTGTGAGATCTTCTTTCCCTTTCAGGTCTCACTCACTCTTCATCTTTCCTATCCCCAAAAATTTCGACATCTTCTTCCAAATACTAAAATTTTCCGTTATGACTATCAAGCCAGCATTAAACTAATGAATGCTGTAGGGAGGAGGTTGTACTGTAACCTCTACACAGTGTGGCAGCTGTGCAGTCCCAGCTGTGTGAGATCTTCTTTCCATTTCAGGTCTCACTCACTCTTCATCTTTCCTATCCACAAAAATTTCGACCTCTTCTTTCCAGACATAAAATTTGCCGTTATGACTATCAAGGCTTGAGTTATGTAACCATTCTATCTACCGATTAGTGAAGAAAAATACCTAATGTGACAAACCTAATAGTGACAAACAATAGAGAAGTATGATGTAATTAAGATATAAAATGTATTTGAGTAACAAGTATGTATAGTACCCTGGTAATATAATAAGTACAAAGTGTTGTTTTATTGGACATGGTCCACCAACAGTAATTTAAAAAGATATATGAATTCATGTACAAGCAGTATCTGAAGTGGTAGTGAAACCTAGTGTATGCTGTAGAGCTAACTAATTAGTAATAAAAGAGATTGCTTAGTGTTATGAAAAATATGCAGATAAGTTGTAAGATTAAACTCACCTGGTGTAGCAAGGAAAGGCAATGTAATAGAACTGAGCAGTGTTTGTGGTTGAGACGTGAAGGACACGTCCCTGAAGTATTTATAAGGTTGGAGCTGGCCATTATTTTAGTGTAGTGTGTGACAGGATACACCTACACGTATTGAGGTTATGAGTTGGAGGCGTGAATGCGACCATAGGTACCCTTATGTTAGATGAGACAGAGCAGCTCATGGTGTCCTATAGGTTTAAGGAATTTAGCATTACGTTCGTCCATAATTACTTGATGCAGTTTAGTGGTAGGTCCGAGAGAGACTACCTGAGGTTTCAGCGTCCGATCGAGTGGAAATGGATTGCCACGTGAGCAAACTAATCAACTACAATACACTATGAATATGAAATAAATGTGCTGTCCTATGCTTTAAATATTATTGGAGTGAGTATTACTTAAGTTCATACACTAGCAAAGTAAGTAAGTACGTAATTGCAGATGTGGAACTGACCACAGCTGAGGACCAATAAGTGGATTTAGTAGTCAACTAAACGTAGTGTGTTTTGAACACTCACAACTGTACTATTACCAAAAGTTACTCACATGTACAAAGAAGCTGAGAAAACAACCACTAATCATACTCATACTATCTCTAAGAATAAAGTAATCAAAGATGAGTCAGTTAAGTAAATAAAATGCAGATTTGTCAGGAATGTACCGAGCATTGGTTCAGTGTTCCGGCCCAGAAATAATAAATTCAGATTAAATATGATTTATGACTGTATGCCTTAGGAGCATAAATTTTCTCTAGTACGTCACTAACGGCGTTTTGAGCCATTTCTTTACCGATTTCATGGCATTTAAGTAACCGTGAGAGTAAAATTGAAAAAGTTCTGTTAACTTTGCTCCAGTAACATATTGGAAGAGAAAACGTATATATCCCCATTTCATTGTGACCCACCCTTAGATAATAAGTGAACAGAGTCTGAGGCACTCTTTTTGTTTGTTCTACAGGACAAACCAGATAATGGCAGCCTGGTAGCTGCGTGAAAGCGTGGAGTGACTTGGACACAACTCACAGTGACCCCTCCCCTTTCCCCCGTGTAATTTAGAGTGATCGAGAAGGACGCACACCATAGCAACTTCCCCTCCTCTACCCTTGTGAATGGAGGTGTAGGACGCTAGCCAAAGCGGCTACAACCACGTGTGTAAAAAATTATTTGTGAACTTTTCTTTCAGGTTTAGAAAAGACTGCTAAGAGATAATCATCTGTTTATGTATCATGTTATTTTCTTTGAATATGTGTATGTAAAAATGTATTTAATGTAGTTAAGATTTTTATAATTTTTCAATTTGTATGTGTTTGTTTGTCTAAGGCAATATGTATGCCAAAATATTTCATTGACTTTGCTTAAAATTTTGAGTAATGACATTGTTTAAAAGGCAGTGAACATGCCTACAATTTAAATAATTAATGTAGGTAATCAGTTTTCTTTATGTTTCTACATGTTTATATTTTAATTTTGATTTTTCATAGGGAGTTAAACTGTACTCTTGCTTCCCTTTTGTAATTAAATTTTTTTTTCATTCATTAACATTCATAAACAAAAAATTTAAGTAGAGGGTGATGTAGGGAAGCAGCCTACTCACGCTGTAGTAAATTCACATCAGTTTCCATTGAGTGTCAGCCAGTCTGCTGTAACTAGCTCTGACGTCATAAATGTTGCGCAATACCTTAAAAATCAAACAAATGAACTAAAACTTTTCTAGCATGTCAGAAATAATAATAAATTAATGTGTTTTAAATATCAGTTCGATAACTTCAGCCACTTCCGAGATTTGGACGTTTTTCTGGAAAAATCATTGGCGCAACAGAAAAGAGCTAGAGACTTCAAAATTTATATTTAGATTCATCTTTCATAATGATTTAATAAAAACAGTACTTTGGATTTCACATATTAAGATTTTAGTGGAAATTCATGATTTTCTGGTTTTCGTCTCAAAACTGAAGGAAGCAAGATAGATTAAGTAGGCTAGTAAATAAGGCTAGGATGTTTAGATTTAAATAGGTTGGAGGTCCGCTATGATTATGAAGATGTGTAAAGTTTCTTTTTAATACCTATAAAATTATAGCGATAGCGGATCTCAAAAGGGACAGTTCAGAGCTCATCTGCTGCGTGCAGTGTAATTTAATTAATTCTCTCGCTCAAAGTATTTAACTTAGCCACGTCAAAATTTTATTATCAATACCTACCTGCGTGCTGAATGCACGTGTAAATTAAGAGCTTCTTCGGCCATCAGCCAAAGAAGCTATAAATTATTATGTAACTTGAAGTGGTGCGTTACTAGCCCAGCGGCTAGTCGGGAGAGCGGATTTAATCAGGCGTTCCCTCAGCCGTCCGCACCGCGGCTTTATATATAAGAACACTGCGCGAGGAAGCAAGGCCCCAGTTCTCTCCAGACGCTAAATGACACGCCATCTGTGTCGGTAGTCGCGTCGCATCAGTGTATCTGCTACAAACAGCCTCGGGTGCCGTATTAAGTTGCTAGAGATATGCGGAACCATGAAAACATTTCATGTGAAGTGTTAATTCTGGAATGATCTTCATTATCTAGCTTCAGTTTGCGTATTGTCGTAATTTTCACGTGCCGTCGCGGGACAGACATTCTACCAAAAATTTTGCGTGGCATTTGATGAAATATTTTCATCAAATTATGGCGAGCATTCTTTTTAACATTTAATTCGGACATTTATAGTTGCATCAGCGCATTAGACTCTGAACTGCTCTGTTAGTTAGGTTGTAGGGATACTTGTGGTTTTTATCAATGAATTTCAGAATATACTCAACTATTTTGGAAAACCGTTTTTGATTAGAAATCCCGGACAATCTCCTAATTCCTCAGAGCTATAAGCTGCAGCTATAAGAACATTTTCAGGTAAAGTGGGCACTAGGATATCTATTTACTGGCTCCAAGTTTTATTAAATCACTTTCTGGGGGCCACGAAGTAAATAGAGAGCCAGTGTTGAGAACGGCAAAAGACAGCATTAACAACATTCTAAAAGCTAGAAACTGATTCAACACGCGAGCGTTTATACAACAGTAGATTTACTATTATTACAAACTTATACATCCGCCGCCCCACAATGTGAACAGGTTTCTGACGTGATTCTGGATGCAGGGCGAAAATTAACAGATTTTGAACGCGGAACGTTAGTTGGAGCTAGAGTACTGAACATTCAATTCTGGAAACCGTTAGAAAATTCAATATTCCCAGATCCACATTGTCAACAGTGTGCTGAGAATACCAGAATTCAGGCATTACCTCTCACCACGGACAACACAGTGGCCGACGGTCTTTATTTAATGCCCGAGAGCAACAGCTTTTGCCTAGAGTTGTCCGTGCCAATATGTAAACAACACTGCGTGAAATAACCGCAGAAATTAATGTGGGACGTACGACGAACGTATCCGTTAACACAGTGCGGCGAAATTTATCGTTAATGCGCTGTGGTGTGCAGACGAAGGACGCGAGTGCGTCGACATCGCCTGTAGCGCCTCTCCTGGATTCGTGACCATATCGGTTGGCCGTAGACGACAGGAAATTTGTCGCCTGATCAAATGAATCATAGTTTCAATTGGGAGCAGCTGATGCTACCTTTCGAGTGTATCGCAGAGCCCACTGAGCCATGGACCCAAGTTGTCAACAAGGTACTGTGCAAGCTGGTGGTGGCTATGTTTACGTGGAATGGACTGGGTCCTCTGGTCCAACTGAACTGGTCATTGACGGGAAGTGGTTATATTTAGCTACTATGAGACCACTTTCAGCCATTTATGGACCTCACGTTCCCAAACAAGTCAACGGGCCACAACTGTTCATGACTGGTTTGAAGGATATCCTGGTTCGAGCGAATGATTTGGCCAATTAGATCGCCCGACATGTGTCCCATCGAACATGTATGGGACATGGTCAAGGGGCCTGTTCGCGCACAAAATCCTGCACCGGCCACACTTTCGCATTTATGGACGGCTATAGAGGAGCGGGTCTCCATATTTCTGCAAGGAACTTACAACGATATGCTGAATCTATGCCACATCGAGGTGCAAGAGGAACACCGCCACGATATCAGGTGGTTTCCCATGACTTCTAACACCTCAGTGTACTTTGCGATTAAATCTTTGTAAATGAATGGCAAATGTAGAAATTATGTCATTCAAATGTGCTCATCTTTCTGACCCTGCTTTGTTTAGATATGTAGGTAGGTTGGTACAAAAAAAAAAAAATTAAAACCGGCGTACTTCAGACTTGATAAAGACTAAAAACTGAAATCACTGCATCCCAAGAGAGAAGTCTGAATAGTTCAGCGTAAGGGTTAATTTCTGACTGAATGCATACAAACGTAGGACTGCAGAATGAAGGCTTTCACGACCGGGTGACATGGCTGTTGATATACTTTCCGGGATGTGAGGTCGTGAGGCTATGAAAATCATAACTTCGTTTACAGGAATCATTGTGAATGACACAATGTCAAAACTTACAAGTTATGATTTTCATAGCGGATATTTTTCCAGAAGATTTGACTGTTCTTTTCAGACATTGTCTTACATCAAGTCAGTTCCAGTGGGATAATGAATTTTATGAACAACTTGATGGAGTAGCAATGGGTAATCCATTAGGCCCTGCGATTGCCAGTCTTTATATGGAGAAGTTTGAACAATCAGCCCTAGACAAAGCTAATAACAAACCATCTCGTTGGTATCGATACGTAGATGACACGTTTGTGGTTTGGTCCCATGGCAGAAAGGCCTTGGACGATTTCTTTGATTATCTAAATAAAATTCACCCAAAAATACAGTTTACCATGGAAATAGAAAAGGATAACAGAATATCTTTCTTGGATGTCTTAGTTATGAGACGGTCCGATAGAAGCTTGGAATATAAAGTTTTTTGGAGGGCAACACAAACGGACAGATATTTAGATAAAAATTCTAACCATCATCCTCAACAAAAAAGAGGTGTCATAAAAAGTCTTATCGATCGAGCGGAACGGATATGTACACCTGAACATTTGGATGCTGAAGTGAAACATCTGAAGCAGGCTTTTGAAAAAACGGCTACTCAAGGAAAGAGATAAATAGAATTTTGCGTCCAAGGAACAGAAACTCAAAAGATAAGAATGAACCACAACGACAGAAAAATACAGTAGTTCTCCCTTTTATTAAAAAAGTAACAGATCGGATCGGTAAGATTTTACGAAAACATGACATAAAACGGATCTTTAAACCAACAAAGAAAATAAGTCAAGTACTACGATCTGTGAAGGATATACGCCCTCCCCTGTCGACATGTGGTGTGTATAAAATTCCATGTACCTGTGGTAAAGTTTACATTGGTACTACCAAAAGAAGCGTAAACACGCGACTGAAAGAGCATAAAAGTCTTTGTCGACTTGGAAAAATAGAAAAGTCAGCTGTAGCGGAACATGGTCTTCAACCAGGCAACCACCAAGTGAAGTTTTCGGATACCGAAGTTTTATCTACAACGTTAAATTACCATCCACGGCTATATAGAGAAGCTATCGAAATTTATAAACATCACGATAATATCAATAGGAAAGAGGAGGCTATGAAACTTAGCGATATATGGACAGTGGCTCTACAAAATTGCTAACAATTTTTATCTTGGACAAGGTGGTAATCGATAGTCAACCGTTCTTTGCTACGGATTATCAGTGGCTCTACAAAATTGCTAACAATTTTTATCTTTGACAAGGTGGTAATCGATAGTCAACCTTATCTTTGCTATGGATTATCACTGCTCATCACGTGTCACCTGAACCACGCCCCCCTTTCTCACAGTATATAAGTCGCTCTCAGACACCCGACCAGTCAGTCGGCAAGACTCAGTGGAGCAGCGCCTCTGAGGAAGTCCAGCGCAGTTCTGGACGAAACGTAAGGAGCAGAAAAGTTCTTGGACCACGACCTCACATCCCGGAAAGTATAGGACTGACAACAACAACATTAGAAGCTGTCACTGTGAATGAATTCATAGTGTGGGTAAATTGCAGCAGTTCAGAGGACAGAGGCAGTCCTTAACATGCATTTATGTGCATTCGACCAATATGTTTTCGCGTTCCGACATGATTGCGTAGAGGCCTTTGATTCGTAAAGGGCTGCCCGCTATACCTGCGCCCGCTCACTATTGGAGCTCTGCGAGAGACCGAAGCCGCTGTCGCGTTTACCGTGAGCTCCTTGTCCGCACCATGAAAGCGTTTTCCTTCTCTGCGTTCGGTGCAAAATTGTGCAGTAATTTCGATTTCTTGGATGTCACGGTGGCTTTTTAGAACTACTAATTTCGCTCCATTTTATGATTTGTGTCACTCTCCAGCAAACATTTGCAGATTACATGCGTGTGATGTTTTTAAAAGTGACGTCGCCCGACATGAATCCCATCAAACATAAATGACGTAATCGAGAGGTCAGTTCGTGCACAAAATCCTGACTGGTAACACTTTCGCAATAGTGGCATTATGGAGGCAGTATGGCTCATATTTCTCCAGGGGACTTTCAACGAGTTGTGTCCGTGCCACGTCGATATGCCGCACTACACCGGGCAAAAGGAGATCCGATGCAGTATTAGGCGCCATCCCATGCCTTTGTCACCTGAGTGTAAAAGCACAGTCTACAGTGCTGCGAATCAGACAAATGGCAGTTAAGTATATGATCCTTGTTCACGGCAATGTTTAACTGTACCTGACAGGTGTGTGACGACTACCAGTATTGTCGTACATTCACGTGAGAATGTAATATTTCTTCTAAACACATTGTCTAATGCTGCTCTCTTATTAGCTGCGTAGAGTCCAACAGCTGTCACACCCTCTTTCGTTGCCGTCACGTTTCATATCTGACAACATACCTGCACGAAACATTAAGTACTCCACTGGCACTGTTCTAAGCTTTTAACCACGTCATCGTCATTTGGGCCACATATGTTAGTCCATATGTTAATCAGATTCGTGTTGTTGTACCCTGGAATAATCCCAAGCCAATGAAGCGCTAATATTTAGGTACGTGTCATGTGTTTTGGGAAATAATTCAAATTTTCGATTATAATTCAAGATGTACATGAAGTGTATTCGCAGTTGCTAAGATGGACAACCATCAGTTGACTCGAACCCAATCTCCCGTTTATCGCGAGCTTTCGCCTTACCATTAGGCATTCGCAGCACGCTCCACGGCCAGACCCAGGCATCCATACATCGTCAAGGATGTGTCCACAACTTGCCATTCTGGACAGGAGACCCATTTTAATTTAAAGTTGCTTGCGCGGTATCGACTCATAAGTACAATACTGAACTGCCTGTGTTATTCAGAAATACGATGCATTCATGTTCGAAGGAATAGTACACCGCATTTTTGTAGAAAACAGGTACAGCAATATCATATATATATTCCAGATCTTTTCGAAGTGCTCAGTAATATCACAGTGAGTTACAGATGCATTCAGAAAATCTGTTCACGGTGGAGTTAATCAGAATTTGCCGCGAGATCGCAGATCAGTACTTTTATAGAATTTCACTGCCCAGCCAAGCCCGGTTCCCTGGTATTAATATTGGTCTCTTGAGTTCGCTGCAGCGGTGACCCGAGCACGCACTGTGGGTGTGACTTAGCGGCCGCAAATTGGAGCGGGGAAATTCCGACAGCTCTGTACACAATAAAGGTACAGATTGAGTACAAAAAACTTACTGGCTCACCCGGAAAAAAATCGTTGGCGTGGGAGTGAGAGATGTGTATCGAATAATCAGGTGAGAGGAAAATTCCAACTGGATCTGACACGCAGGTGCTGGACACTGGCACACCTGAAGTTCATGTGAAAATTAGGTGACCTGGAATGGTACCCTTATAAAGTCTGAAACTACATCAGTGAGAGAGAATTCATAGTATGTGAAAATTCCAGCACATTGAAAGATGATACGGTTTATGAAACGTACTACAACACCTGGGTGATATACCCTAGGGACTTGAATGTTGCCCGTATAAAATTAGAACTTAAAAGTGTATCTGACATGGATGACGCAGACTTCGATAGCACGAATGTAAGGGCTAGCCTGCTGAAGGAACGGCCTCGGATGTATGTTGCATGGGAGAAGATGGCCTCCCTCTTTTTTTAAATGAAGACACATTTTCTACAACCCATAGTATATAGTGATGTTCCATTTTGTAATTTGTGTTCTCTGGCAGGAATTTCTTTACAGTTAACAGTGTACATATGTGGTTTCTTAATGTCTCATACTTCATAATTGCTGAACGTGGAAATCAGCTACAATAATTAACACAGTCATCGTGTGGTAATAACGCATTCTTATTTTCTCTCGCAGTTTCCCACTATGATTATCTTGAATTATTTTGATCTGTGAAATGCCAATTGGCCTAGTTTAACTGCATCAGTAATAACATCTTAGGTCACATTTCTGTTATTATTCTGTCTGGTTAGCTTTTCTGATCATAGGTAATAAATCGTTCCAATGTTTTTAACGTTATACATGCTTCCTGGCGATTGTTTTAGTATGAACATAGTGTGCCATGTTATGTGAGGTGTGAGGTGTTTTTCCGCAATTTAACATAGAATCAGCGTAATTTTGCGTCAATTCGAGTAGCTTTTCCCCTCACTACAGGGAGTAAAACATGAATAATGGGTGGGTATGCAGAGCTTGGGAGGCTTAGAGCAAGTGGGGGTGGAGATCTGATAACCAATTTTGAGCCACACAATTCGCCTACAGAAGTAGGGGATATTGTAAGGGAGGGTGAGGTGAAGGCGGGGGGGGGGGGGGTGACCTTGCGCTTGGGGTTGGAGGGGTGTGAGGTGACCTTGACCTTTGGTGGGAGGAGAGGAGGTGGGACCTGACAATGAAAGTGGTTCAGGTATGGGATAGGTCCAAATTGAAGCTTACATACAGGCAGAAGAGAACTGAACTCCTGAATGGAATGTAACTGTTTTTGAAAACATCGTACATTCCGGAATGTGATACTCAATAATCCAAGGACATTCCAGAGACGACAAATATTAAATAATAAATAAATCAGTAGAGCGAAAAACCAGTCCAAGTTGCCAATTTTTACTTTTTATACATTCAGTGAATAGTTTCGAGTCGAGGCCAATTTTCGAATAATCATAAAATAGTCGAAAATGGCATTTTCAAAGATGTCAAAAATGTGCAATGAACATTTACTGTGCGTACGGTGCATACAGTTGTCTGTAGGCAACGTAAATGTTCACTGAACATTTTTGACATCTTCGAAAATGCCATTTTCGACTATCTTATGATGATTCGAAAATGGTCCTCGACTCGAAACTAGTCATCGAATGAATAAAAAGTAAAAATTTGCAAGTTGGGCTGGTTTCTATTTCTATTGATTGACAGTAGTTGCTGACCCACGCTACTCCAGCATGATGGTAGTTTGTAATAAGTAAATGCTGATGGACAGTTTGAACTGGTTACCTACAGAATATCAGACAAAGGAAGATAACCACTACGTAGCATTTGATGCACTAGAGCTCACAGTATCCCTTCCTCTCTTGCAGCAATACAGACTCACTGTTTCAGAAATCCAGCAAACTGGATCTAAATCATATCAGTGGTCTTCTGTATGGCGGCATTCGCGGATCCCCTGGTACTCCTGTTACATCCTCTTCACAGTCATGGGCGTTGAAGTTAGCCCCTCTCGTCGAAACTCACGATCGTCGAATGGGTCTTCAGGTTCCTTGAAGCTGCCATCGTGAATTTGCGCTTCTCGATGTCTTCATACGGAGAAAAGGATGAAGTCTCTGCGGTTATGTCTTCTTGATGAAAGGTCATAATTGACAACTTCATATATGACGTCGGAAAAAAACGACGAAGAATATGATACGGCCAAAATTATCGCTCTAGTAACCTTTCCGATAGTCCTACTTTCTGCACAGGCGCAAAACTCTAAACTAATTCTCCTGGGCCGTATCTCACTGGCTGATCGTTATCCTGGGCGTCAAGGGTTTGTATATGAGCCAGCTGTCTTGCTTCCTCAGTTTTGTTCGTGAGGTGTTTCATAATGTAATCTGGTCATGTGGTTGAAACGGGATAATGTATCCTCTGTCGTTTCAGCCCCATGACTGAGGAGGAGAAGGAATTATGTGGAACCTGTAGTGCTATCCCTCGTCGTATTGTATGTGAATCACTCAGTGGGCGGTGTTGTAACCCAGTCTCTCTTTTCCACACCAAGAATTACATCTGTCAATGCCTTAAGAACGCTTACTGAAATCTGCCTAGCAAGCAAGAAGATCCGGGTTCGAGTCCCGGCCGCTGCACAAATTTTAATACATTTCTTCTCCTTTAGTCACGTTACTAAAGCGTTCTGTGGAGCTATTCGTCTATGGATGTCATGTAGCTGCTATCTTGTGGGTCATGTCACAACGTGGACTCACCTCTGATACTAGTCTTGACTAGAAAACTTCTCCACTATCAGAATCCTCACATTGGATGTTCCATATTTCAAAATGACAATTTCTGCAAAGTGCTTGGCAGTTTAAGATCTTCAGCAGTCGCTACAGCTATGATGAAGCACAGCAGGTGAGGTAATCCATGCAGACTATTTCACATCAGTTCCCGTTCGTCGTCTCCGAGAACATCCCCAAGAAGTCGATTCTGCAGTCTGCTGCAGACTAAACTGGTACCAGACGCCCCAAAGGTAACTATGGCACGTGTTTCCATCTCTGGCATTCCTTACAGTGTATCACACAGGCGCATAACAAATCGGCAGAGACCTGGCCAGTGATAAGAATGTCTGGTTCTATCTAGATCCTGCACGATTCCCAGATGAACAGATGTTGGAGCGTCAAGCAAATATCTAAGGATAGGCTGGCCGTAGGCGATCTGAGCTGAGAAGCAACCATTTCCGTCCCATTCGATCATAGTTGTTTTTGTAGAATTCTCCGTTAACTAATTGGCAGTTTCCTCCATCAAGAGTTCTATGGTTTGCAACAGTGCTGGATAATAGCTCTGTTGTGCAGGAAAGTCATTTAATGTAGGTTTTGCTTCTGTGGGAATCCAGAGTATCTAAGTGCTTGATGAAAGAATAGGTTGTTCGTTGTAGTCTGCTGTGTGATTTATTAAAATCGTGCTATTAGATAGGCTACAGCGCTTAGAGTACATTACCATGGAGTACGACTTCTGGTTTTACATATGTGACATAGCAGAATGTGATGAGCATGATATGTAATACCTGGTATAGCAGATGTGCTTGATAATGGGTCAACGCCGAAATGAGCTGACAGCATGATTCTAATAAAGCACAGTATTGCCTACAACTGACAATGTATTCTTTATTTCAATATAGTCGTCGTGTTGCGGAAGCCTTTAGGCGCTGACGCCACCCTGCAACACAGATCCGCTAGGCGGGCTGCAGCAAGCAAGGCCCCTGAGACTCAACGATTGCACGGTCCAGCGAGAAGAGAATTTTTGCAGCTCGACCCGCAGAGGGCCTTCGCGTGCAGTAGACGCGGAAACAGGTGGTGTGCACAACCGCGACGGACGTCGCTCGTGCTGTGGATCTTTTGTTGCATCTGCCGTGTCATGTAAGGCCAACTGAATGAAAGTATACCACGGCTGTGCGAGTGTTTGGGATCACACTGGCCCCGATCCAGGAAACTCCGTTGCAGCCAGTCAAAAGATGCCTTCTGCTATTGAGAAAACATTGCTTCCGATAACACGTAGCTTCGCGTCCAGCGTGCAGCGCTAAGCTTAGGAACATGCTCGTGGAAACTGTTTGTATAATTCGTTTCTGTCTTACTATTCCGGCGAGATTGATGGGACTTTGAAACTATTTCGGTCTTGTCACGATGACATGTCTCATCAACACACTGCATTAAATTCCTACAAACTAGAGAAAGAGAAAAAAATTATAGTGCAGCTCTCAACGAGACACTGTATAACAACCACCCTCAAACAGATAACCTTCAAAAATTAGACAAAATTGGTTTGGTTTTTAGTGGGAGACTGTACGAAAACGTTTACGGGAGGCAGGGAGGTGCTGTTTCGTAATAAGATGTCAAACATAATGCCTTTGTGGTCAGACCTCTAATCCTATGGAAACAGAACACAGATAGTAGATAATTGTGTTCTTTAAATTTTTACTAAAGTATTTTGCTCATAGATGCAGCCGCTTTCCGTAAAAATGCGGAATGTTGGTTTTTGCCATCATTTTCCGATATGGAGGGCCAAGTTCCAGTTCGGTCGGTGGGGCCTTTAGTATGTTGTTTAGAAAGGTATAGGGAAGGTTCGTGCAAAAATCCAGCTTATTACCAATTATTCCCCTAAACTTCATAATTTGGCCTAATTTAATTGGGTAGACAGAGAACAATGGCGCATGTGCTTTTCATAAGCTTTCTTGTTCCTAGTGTCCTGCAGACTCACAGGATGTTCTATTTTCGTCGAATTTATCCACTCGTCACCACGCTAGTTGCAGCTGGGCAGAGGCAAGTACTTTTTCACTGTGCACATTCATATTTTTCATCTGTACCTTGTTTTTACTTCGGTGAGACAGCTTCTTGCAGACAGTATTATAGGATATTCATTTGGTTCACCGAAAGCTTTATTTTGTAGTATTTGCCTGTGTGTCTGCGCACTCGTAATTTTCTCCACGAGAACTAGCATTTCTTTCGTTTAATTCTGTGTATCGTGATAATCATTCTTTACAAAGTACTTTCACATTCTACGTGCTGGGGTACACAAACATATTGAACTGTGGATATTGTTACCTACTGGGTACGTTTCCAGTTGGGTAATAGAGCAGTCGGAAACCTACAACTTGGCCCAATACGCTAAAGAACAAAAATAATTACCCAGATAGTGTTAGAACGCCTTGCTTTCCAGATCCGCACATAACATGATTTATCAAGCCCGTGAGTGACACAAACGATGAAGGTACAAAGGAAACTCCCTAACTACTTCACATTCTCAAACATTCACAAATACAGCTCATGGGTCACTGTGGGATTTGATACCATGACAAGTATAAAGAAAGTAACTGATACAATAGCACAAGAAGAAGGAAAATCATTACCAAAAATTCTAAAGTGTATTAGTAAAAACATATTTTAATTAACTAAAACTCATGTAACCATTTCCTTTATCTTGCTACTTAAACTATGCAGTTTCAGTGTGCGTAATCTTTTGCACTGGAATTTTAATGTACATACAATGCTCCGCTATTAGCAGAAGATCCTCAGTTCTATGTAGTGCTTATCACTAGGTCTTTCTATAGCAAATAGATTATGAAAAAAATACTGGTTTTAAGTTCTATCCAATGTTCAGACTCCTGCTGAACAAATATTTTCACTGTTTAACACAAGATCAATCTAATATCCAAATCGGTACTTACGACCGTAAAAAATTAACAAAATCAGCACTAGGTGGCGTACTAGCTACGTGTATTTCTCATTACATGACTAAACTAGGTCGTGGCTTGGAATCTGCTTTCGTAGATATGATCATCCAGTTCAGGGTAATCAGAAGATCTTCATGTTAACAGACGGTATATTAAAACATTAGATTAAATAACGGTTTCAACATTCAATTAGCTAACGTGATACATCAATCTATATTACATTTCCATGAAATTCACGGCCTTTCAAATCTTGCAATATCCCTTCATAGTTGTTATAAAACAAGAACAACATATCACACCCTGGAGCAGGTTGCTCTCCTAAGAGTCGTCAGAGCCTTTTCTCTTGTGTTTCCGCAGCATGTCATTCTCAATGGGGAGAAGTCTTCCGAAGGAAGAATGATTGCAAGTGTGCCGCAGGGGAGTGTCGTAGGACCGTTGCTATTCACAATATATATAAATGACCTTGTGGATAACATCGGAAGTTCACTGAGGCTTTTTGCGGATGATGCTGCAGTATATCGAGAGGTTGTAACAGTGGAAAACTGTACTGAAATGCAGGAGGATCGGCAACGAATTGACGCATGGTACGCAAGCCAGCGTAGCTAGCCATCCTTTATGTGTTCGACAACTTTCTCGAATATTTCAAAGATAGCTCTTGTCTCATTTTTGCACACTGTTGTATGGAAGTCGTCAAACATGGCCACTTTGGCACCGTGCATTGGCAGGATGGAGCGTCGACCGTTCTTCTGTTAGATAAATGAGCAACCATTTCGTCTATCTGTATTAGTCAATTACTGATGCAGAGCACAGTTATCGAAAGAGTGAACTCCAACTCTGTGAATAATTATCTTTTAAATATATGACGTTCTATGAAATTTATTTACGACAAAATTCGGGAAACCAGAAAAGATGGAAATGGAACCGGATACAGAAAAAATGTCCTGTCGACGGCAACACTTTCGATCCCAATGTGGAAGAATCAGATTTTGTAACTGACACTTCAGAATCCGCAGTTGTCAACATTAGTGATTTGTTGGCAGAGGCTGACCTACAACAGCAAGTTTGTGCGCAAGTTACCCCGAGCAGACAACCTCCAACGTCGTTTGATGGTTTATTTGAAAGACTGACTAAAATGATGACTTCTTGAGATGCTAAATTAATTAATAAAATCGATCACGTAATAAATGAACTATCTTCTAGGTTGGCTCATAGGCTAAAAGTGTTACGGCTTAATATCAGCTCCGGCACGCCAGTCGGGAACGACAGGAAAGAGAAGGCTGTGAGGAGATGTCAGCGAATCGCACGCTGTCTGACCTCCCTTTCAGGACGACAACGCATCAGCAGCAGCCCCTACGTGAAGAGGACATAAGCATCGCGCCCGACTGGTGACGCCCACTTCTATAGCAGCATCAACGTTAGACACTTGGATAGCGACTTCGTTAGGAATCTCTACCTTGCACAGACTTGTATTTAGCTGTTCTGAAGAAGTCTGATTGTTTTGTATGTCACCCTTTGTTTGCGACACATCTGTGAAAGTTAAGTATTGTAATTGTCTTATTGTAATGAAACTCGTTAATACGAGTTGTTTGATTGTTTGTCTAGCGAACCGAGCAAGCAGGATTCCTATACACAACAAAAAGAACAGTCCTCTAGAATGAATGAAAATTCTTCTCGGGTTGCAAAGGAACAGTTCACTAGAATCGATCATAAGTTGAAACCACAATCCATTGCGATGTACAAAAGATTCGATGATGTAGTTAAAGATGTAAATAATCGTATTATCACCATTTTACCGTGAAAACAGAGTGTAGCAAGCCAATTTTCTGAGGATGTTCATAAATTAAAGAGCACCAGATTATAATGGAAACTAATATGTCAAAATTGACGCTTTAACAAAACCCTCTCTGCTCACGTTGAACAGTTTAATAAAGCATTCAATGAATGGGTTTCTGGAAAAGAGACTGGAGTTATTGAAAAACCCAGAAAGAAAACTCGTGCAGCAGTACAATCCGTTGGCTGGGAAGTCTTGTCTGAACTGGGGAATTCAGACGTAACAGTACGAAATTCCCCCGGTCAGGTAAGCCGGATATTAACCTGTGACTTACCTGAATGGCGTGAGAACGTTAATTCGCAGGATGTCTTCAATTAAAATCGATATAAATAATTTTATATTCAAAAAGGGTGCAATGTGAGCACTGCTCCTGAAGCTGAAAGCGTTTCTTTGTTGGGTTACGTTATTCATCGTCGTCAGTCGTACGTGATGTGTCTTTCTCCGCTATAGGATGTGCTGTGATTCTGTCCGCGACCGTATCCACACAGCCTTGGATGCCGCTGAAGAGGGATGACATAATAGTGTTTCGATCTAATTACATCTCGCGGATATTTAGTGAAGATGTGTAAAAGTGAAGTTGTGAGAATTAACGATTTTCCTAAAAGCCTGTGATTCTGTTTCGATGTTTTGTTTTGTGTGCCACCACTGCGTCATTAGAAAACCGCGTGGCCAGTGCCGCAGTGGCAATTAGCTGTATTTAATTAGCAAACAGAGCAATAATTAGCAATACTTGGAACTTCGAATGAAATTTGTCTCTTAACTGTGACGAGCGTTGAAAAACATAGGAAAACTTTAATTAAATGCAGAATTATTCTTGTGTGTGTGAATTGTTACCAGACTGTACTGATTCATTAAATGACAGTAGTATTTTATTTATCGTCGTAGTTCCTGAGTTCTCTGAATTATACTTAAAGGCCCGCATCCCGTGGTCGCGCGGTAGCGTTCTCGCTTCCCAAGCCCGGGTTCCCGGGTTCGATTCCCGGCGGGGTCAGGGATTTTCTCTGCCTCGTGATGGCTGGGTGTTGTGTGATGTCCTTAGGTTAGCTAGGTTTAAGCAGTTCTAAGTTCTAAGGGACTGATGACCATAGATGTTAAGTCCCATAGTGCTCAGAGCCATATGAACGATATACTTAAAGTATTACAACATTTTATTTCAGTTTCGGCAAACTGAGTTGTGCACTTGTGGGCTGGATATTATGGGCAGCACTTTCTCTGTCGCTTTCTGGTTGTCCACACAAATAATATTCAAGCTCTTCTAAGCAGCAATTATACTTACGAATCACGCACAGTGTCATTGCTTAGTTTAAATAGGAAGCCAAAGGAAATGGTTCCTTAGGTTTTACATAATTATAATATGTTTTTACTAATCCACTTTAGATTTAGATAATGATTTTCCTTCTTCTTGTGCTATTGTTTCAGTTATTTTCTTTGTACTTGTGTTATCATGGTATCAAAAGGCGAAGTGAACGATGAGTTGTTTTTGTAAATATTTGAGGATGCGAAGTAGTTAGGGAATTTCCTTCATACCTTGACTGTTTGTGAAACTCATCTACTTGATGATTTGCTATTTTATATCTTATTCCGAAAAGTTAGGTATCTTAAATCATGTTGTGCGTGGGTCTTGAAAGCCTGGAGTCCTAACATTTTCCACGTATCTATTTTTGTTCTTTAGAGTATTGAGTCAAGAGCAGGTGTCCGACTAGTCTATTTCTCAATTGGAAACACAACCAATAAGTAACAACATCCACAGTTGAATGTCTGTAAATACCCTACCATTATACTTCTAAGGTGGTCATGTCATTTAGTTTTCGTACGTTATCGATGTGCACCTCAGTGAGACAGCAAGTTGTTACTGTTAAACAATCCCTGGTCTTGTTGTGGTACAATCTTTGCCCCTGCTCAGTCCGATACATTCTTAGTTGAAGTGTGGTAGATAATGGACGTACACTCCTGGAAATTGAAATAAGAACACCGTGAATTCATTGTCCCAGGAAGGGGAAACTTTATTGACACATTCCTGGGGTCAGATACATCACATGATCACACTGACAGAACCACAGGCACGTAGACACAGGCAACAGAGCATGCATAATGTCGGCACTAGTACAGTGTATATCCACCTTTCGCAGCAATGCAGGCTGCTATTCTCCCATGGAGACGATCGTAGAGATGTTGGATGTAGTCCTGTGGAACGGCTTGCCATGCCATTTCCACCTGGCGCCTCAGTTGGACCAGCGTTCGTGCTGGACGTGCAGACCGCGTGAGACGACGCTTCATCCAGTCCCAAACATGCTCAATGGGGGACAGATCCGTAGATCTTGCTGGCCAGGGTAGTTGACTTACACCTTCTAGAGCACGTTGGGTGGCACGGGATACATGCGGACGTGCATTGTCCTGTTGGAACAGCAAGTTCCCTTGCCGGTCTAGGAATGGTAGAACGATGGGTTCGATGACGGTTTGGATGTACCGTGCACTATTCAGTGTCCCCTCGACGATCACCAGTGGTGTACGGCCAGTGTAGGAGATCGCTCCCCACACCATGATGCAGGGTGTAGGCCCTGTGTGCCTCGGTCGTAGGCAGTCCTGATTGTGGCGCTCACCTGCACGGCGCCAAACACGCATACGACCATCATTGGCACCAAGGCAGAAGCGACTCTCATCGCTGAAGACGACACGTCTCCATTCGTCCCTCCATTCACGCCTGTCGCGACACCACTGGAGCCGGATTGCACGATGTTGGGGCGTGAGCGGAAGACGGCCTAACGGTGTGCGGGACCGTAGCCCAGCTTCATGGAGACGGTTGCGAATGGTCCTCGCCGATACCCCAGGAGCAACAGTGTCCCTATTTGCTGGGAAGTGGCGGTGCGGTCCCCTACGGCACTGCGTAGGATCCTACGGTCTTGGCGTGCATCCGTGCGTCGCTGCGGTCCGGTCCCAGGTCGACAGGCACGTGCACCTTCCGCCGACCACTGGCGACAACATCGATGTACTGTGGAGACCTCACGCCCCACGTGTTGAGCAATTCGGCGGTACGTCCACCCGGCCTCCCGCATGCCCACTATACGCCCTCGCTCAAAGTCCGTCAACTGCACATACGGTTCACGTCCACGCTGTCGCGGCATGCTACCAGTGTTAAAGACTGCGATGGAGATCCGTATGCCATGGCAAACTGGCTGACACTGACGGCGGCGGTGCACAAACGCTGCGCAGCTAGAGCCATTCGACGGCGAACACCGCGGTTCCTGGTGTGTCCGCTGTGCCGTGCATGTGATCATTGCTTGTACAGCCCTCTCGCAGTGTCCGGAGCAAGTATGGTGGGTCTGACACACCGGTGTCAATGTGTTCTTTTTTCCATTTCCAGGAGTGTATTTAGTAGTTCTGCATGGAGTTGCGATTGTATCTATTAGATGAAGAACCGACAGCAAGGATGAATATAATATGTACATTGCACGATGAGAGTAATATAAAATAATGTAATTATATTCAAAGAGAAGACGCTGGAGGTAAGACTGCAGCATTGGGCAGCTGGGAATGATTAACGTCAGCCAGTTAACTTGCTCAGAGCTAAGAGAAAGACCACCGCACTTCCCAGAGTCATAGATTTGCATATTAATTGATTAAGCTGTTGGATATTTATCGAAATTCTCTGTTAACTTTGTATCTTTTTTACATTATTGTTCACTGAGTTAAACATAGCGTTGTTCAGACCAATGTTATGTGCGAAAATCACGCGAAGTTTTCACTCTGTCTTTTTTAATACATTATGCATGCTAAAATCGTTGTCTCGGAACATCATTTCGTAGGAATAGTTACTCTCCCTGGGGCGGCGCGCTTCAATTTCATCCATTACCTGCAACTACCAGTGAACTAGTTGCAGCTGATCGCCGGTAGGAAAGCCGAGCAGAAACCTTCCGTACTGCAACTCGCCCCGGGTTGCATACAACGTAACTGTTCTAAGAATCAGGAAAAGGTCTTAATTTTGAATTAAAGGTGGAAATACTGGCAAAACTTCGGTAAATTCTGAACACGTTAACTGCCAAGCCCGTGCCAGTCTTAACAGTCATGCACAAACCTTTTTATTCACGTTAGGAAGTTTATGGTAACGTGTTTCCAGAAATCTGAACAGCTACTAAACATGGATTGTTCTTAACTGAAAATTCTCGCCATATATTTAGTTTATCGCTGTCTAATGCACTCAAGTTTTTAGTCACCGATCTGCTCAATATGCCAAACGGCATTACCGTTTTTCGTTTTTTCTCAGACAGAAAATTACTTTAAAAAATCCGAACATTCTAAAAAACACACCGGAATAAATATGCCTTCACTTCAAAACACTTTTAAAACATGTAGCACAACTAAAACCGGCAAATTATAACTTCCTTTGGAGGTCATACTACACACGGCGGTATCATTGAAAGGCTGGCCTCCGACTACTTTAGACTGCTGTATGCAATCTATAACTTCAAGAGAAAAGTCGCGCGAAAAATACACCGTTCTGATTGGTCAGTTTTATTTAAGGCCAATAGAAAAACATTATTCTCCTGCGTTAGTCCACGCTTTTCATGATTAACCAATCAACAAATAACACACTTCCGGACTGTACTTTTTCCTAAAATATAAATTTAATATTCTGATATTCTGTTTACGCTTGACTTTATTAACTATTTTCATTTGCACTCTAATTAGCTTTCCCTTTACCCTAAACTTACTTAACATATTATGATACAAAATTTCCCGACGCATGCATTCACACTGTCTAAAAACATTCTCACACTAGTTCTCACAGCGTTCATCAGTAGACCAATGATCTATATATTTACTTTAGACCACATTCGCGCATCTTTCACACTACTACAAGTATATATAAAACTGTACGAACATAAATAAACAAAAAAGCGCCGCGCGAAGTGGCCGCGCGGTTTGAGACGTCATGCCACGGACTGCACCTACCCTCCCTTGGGCATGGGTGTGTGTGTCATTCTTAGCATTAGTTAGTTGTAAGTAGTGTGTAAGTCTAGGGACCGGTGACCTTAGCAGTTTAGTCCCGTAGGAATTCACACACATTTTGATTTTTTTGAACAAAAAAGCCTTCAAGAAATAAATATAACAATTCACGAAAACATTCTCTTGACCTGTTTCCTGAATGTCTCTGTGCACCATTGGTTTCTGGTGGTCAAAATTCTTAACTACATTACAGTTCTTTCTGTTTAGTCGTGTCCGCTACTGTCCTCTAGCAGATCATAATTAGAACTACATACGCAACTGAATCCACTTCAGACCATCTGTCGCTGTGGCTGTATGAATAATTCGCCCGATACACAGGCTCTTAGACAGGAGTGATTCTGTCCGCGAACGTATCCACAAAGCTTTGGATGCCGCTGAAGTGGGATGACATAAAGGTGATAACGTGCAACGCCTCACGCCCCCTATGATTATAAAGTTCTTTCCTAAAAATTTTAGAATTATACAAATTATCTACCTGGCTTCAAATTTTAAATCTTTATAAAAATTCTCATTCTTATAAACTAAAATACAAATTTCTTATTCCAGATTTGGCAGTCTACAACTAACGCAGTCTAATCTTTTAATTTCTTTATGAAAAATCAGTCCTTACTTGAAAAAACTGATGCAAATTTTCGATAGAAATTTTCAACATTTTAATAAATTTTTCAACATTTTTAAATTAATGTTTCATGAAAGTTTTTTGAAGTAAATTACTTGTACACTCTTTTATTTAAAGGCACTGCGATTTATGTCCTTCCATTTCATAATGGTATTTTATCCTTAGCACCAGCACATCACTATAGTGTTCTCATCACATACAGGGTGATTCAAAAATGCATGTAAATATTTTAAGGGTGTATTTGTGAGGTAAATATAAGACAAAAATGTTCTATAAATGTTTTTCCCTAAACGTTTAATTCCAGAGTTATCGTTAAATACGAAAGTCATGTCCGTATCAAAACGACGGCAGTGCAAGCAGCAGGATGCCATATTCTGGTACGTAATTCACATACGTATCTCCCAACAGTTGATTCGAAACTGCATGAATAGTGTTTGTTTTTGTTTGCACGTGATGTTTACTCCTACTGTACGGAAGATGGCGCTGATGTTGTTGGTAACGGAAAAGTACGTCCTGTCGTTCATTCATCGTCGGAAGGCTAAAGGTTTCGTGCACATGATGTACTCAAACAGTGAGTATGCTGATATGCACCTTGTGTATGGTGCAGCAGATGGAAATGCACTTGCAGCAAGACGAAGGTACAGTGAGCTGTTTCCAGGAAGACGGTTACCAAGTCATCAGACGTTTGTATCTGTGGACAGACGTATGCGGGAGTATGGCATTCGTCCTGGGCCACATTCAGGTCGACCACTTGAGCATGCAGTGAACGTCGAGGAACATGTTTTGGACCTGGTAGACCAAGATCCATCTATCAGTACGAGACAAATTAGTGCAGCTGTACGACTTCCACAATCTACTGTATGGCGGCTGCTTCGGAGACAACAGTTGCATCCATTTCACCTGCAAAAAGTGCACGAATTGACACCTGAAGACTATCCTCGCCGTCAGCAATTCTGCCAGTGGTTACAAGAGCGTCATTTGAATGATCCAATGTTCATTCGGCGGATATTATTCACAGATGAGGCCATGTTTACTCGTGCGGGTGTAATCAATTCGCATAATATGCACCAGTGGGCTGTCGAGAATCCTGGCGCGAGAATTGTGCGTGGATATCAACATCCAGTCTCCATAAACATTTGGTGTGGTATTGTGGGGAATTACTTACTCGGACCTCATGTTCTGCCTCCAAAGCTGAATGGGCATGCGTACTGCGAATTTTTGGAGGGAGAATTGCCTGGATTGTTACAGGATGTCCCTCTTGCAACACGAGCCACCATGTGGTTTATGCACGATGGTGCTCCCGCCCATTACAGCCGCAACGTAAGGGCGTACCTCAATTCTGCGTATCCACATCGATGGATAGGTCGCGGAGGACCAATTGCTTGGCCAGCCAGATCACCTGACCTGAACCCTTTAGACTTTTATTTATGGGGCCGACTAAAGACATTGGTGTATTCTTCTGCAGTACCGAACAGAGAAGTGCTACAGCAAAGAATTGAAGGTGGTTGTGAAATTATTCGTGGAGAGTTGAACGGACTGTGTAATGTGCAGAGATCATTGATGCGACGAGCACGGGTCTGTCTGCAAGTTCAGGGACAGCATTTTGAACATGCATTGCATTAAGATTTGTGCAAATACAGTACAGTACAGTACAGTCTGTAAAATGCTTCAATTTTCCTTAGTTATTGTGCATTGCTGTAGTTCAATCAACAGGACCTAAATTAATACAGTGTTCGCGAGGAATTGTTTCAGTTTGTTACGTCACGTTTATTTATCAGTTTGCGTTGTTAGTCCAAATGCACTGTAATTAAACTGTGAACACTGGGAATTAAATACCTTACGTTGTATTGAATGTATTATCCTGTTTTGTTCATAACTCTGTAATAAGCCAAGTATGGAAAAAATTGTATAGAACATTTTTGTCTTATATTTACCTCACAAATACACCCTTGAAATATTTACATGCATTTTTGAATCACCCTGTATATCTCCCTGGTTTTTGATTATGACAACTTCGCACTGTAGTGTCCATAACGTTCCTCTATTCTCCACATATCAGTCCTTCCAGAGTTCACATGCAACATTTTCCATGAAACCGTACTTCCGTCTAAGACTACTTTCTTTACGTAAATTCTAGTACCCAATCACTTATTATGACATGACTTTATTTACAAATTTTATGTTTCGTTAACTTGACTTCAATAAGAGTAAAGTAACAGAGTGTTGCTTCTTTATTTTAATTTAATTAGCAAGATCAAATTAACTAAAAAAATTATTTCAAGAATTTATTTCCTTTGGAAGAATGAGTTTTTTTTAAAAAAAACTAGTTGCTATTGATTGGGAATCTTAACCTTTTTCTTTGCTTTAACTCAACTTGAGTACATTTAATTGTGAAAAACACATTTCACTCAAAGCAATTGTTTACGAATATTTTATAATACATAGCTACCATTTTTATGCAGTGTCTCTTTGCATCATTTCTCCTTCATACTTTTTTTAGTGATCTTGAACTTGATTCAAATATTTTATTTACAGTAAATATATAATCTCCACATTCATTCATATTCATTTCATAATAAATGTCCTTCAGCTTTATTCAGGTATATGTTTCTTAATCCCGCCATGAACCACGGACCTTGCCGTTGGTGGGGAGGCTTGCGTGTCTCAGCGATAGAGATAGCCGTACCGTAGGTGCAACCACAACGGAGGGGTATCTGTTGAGAGGCCAGACAAACATGTGGTTTCTGAAGAGGGGCAGCAGCCTTCTTAGTAGTTACAGGGGCAACATTCTGGATGATTGAATGATCTGGCCTTGTAACACTAACCAAAATGGCCTTGCTGTGCTGGTACTGCGAACGGCTGAAAGCAAGGGGAAACTACAGCCGTAATTTTTCCCGAGGGCATACAGCTTTACTGTGTGGTTAAATGATGATGGCGTCCTCTTGGGTAAAATATTCTGGAGGTAAAATAGTCCCCCATTCGGATCTCCGGGCGGGGACTACTCAGGAGGACGTCGTTATGAGGAGAAAGAAAACTGACGTTCTACGGATCGGAGCGTGGAATGTCAGATCCCTTAATCGGACAGTTAGGATAGAAAATTTAAAAAGGGAAATGGATAGGTTAAAGTTAGATATAGTGGGAATTAGTGAAGTTCGGTGGCAGGAAGAACAAGACTTCTGGTCAGGTGAATACAGGGTTATAAATACAAAATAAAATCGGGGAAATGCAGGAGTAACTTCAATAATGAATAGGAAAACAGGAATGCGGATAAGCTACTACAAACAGCATATTGAACGCATTATTGTGGCCAAGATACATACGAAGCCCGCACCTACCACAGTAGTACATGTTTATATGCCAACCAGCTCTGCAGATGACGAAGAGATTGATGAAATGTATGATGAGATAAAAGAAATTATTCAGATAGTGAAGGGAGACGAAAATTTAATACTCATGTGTGACTGGAATTCGACAGTAGGGAAAGGGAGAGAAGGAAACGTAGTAGGTGAATATGGAATGGGGGGGAAGGAATGAAAGAGGAAGCCGCCTGGTAGAATTTTGCACAGAGCATACACTTAGTTCAAGAATCATAAAAGAAGGTTGTAAACATGGAAGAAGCCTGGAAATACTGACAGGATTCAAATAGATTATATAATGGTAAGACAGAGATTCAGGAACCAGGTTTTAAATTTCCAGGGGCAGATGTGGACTCTGACCACAATCTATTGGTTATGAACTGTAGATTAAAACTGAAGATACTGCAAAAAGGTTGGAATATGAGGAGATGGGACCTAGATAAATTGAAAGAACCAAAGGTTGTACAGAGCTTCAGGGAGAGCATTAGGGAACGATTCACAAGAATGGGGGAAAGAGACACAATAAAAGAAGAATGAGTAGCTTTGAGAAACGAAATAGTGAAGGTAGCAGAGGATCAAGTAGGTAAAAAGACGAGGACTAATAGAAATCCTTGGGTAACACAAGAGAGATTGAATTTAGTTGATGAAAGGAGAAAATATAAAAATGCAGTAACTGAAGCAGGCAAAAAGGAATACAAACGTCTCAAAAATGAGATCGTCAGGAAGTGCAAAATGGCTAAGCAGGGGTGGCTAGAGGACAAATGTGAGGATGTAGAGGCTTATCTCACTAGGGGTAAGATAGATACTGCCTTCAGGAAAATAAAAGAGACTTTTGGAAAAAAGAGAACCACTTTTATGAATATCAACAGCCCAGATGGAAACCCAGTTCTAAGCAAAGAAGGGAAAGCAGAAAGGTGGAAGGAGTATATAGAGGGTCTATACGAGGGCGATGTTCTTGAGGACAATATTATGGAAATGGAAGAGAACGTAGATGAAGATGAAGTAGGAGATATGACACTGCGTGAAGAGTTTGACAGAGCACTGAAAGATCTATGTCGAAACAAGGCCCTGGGAGTAAACAAAATTCCAGTAGAACTGCTGACAACCTTGGGAGAGCCAGGTCTAAAAAACTCTACCATCTGGTGAGCAAGATGTATGAAACAGGCGAAATACCCTCAGACTTCAAGAAGAATATAATAATTCCAATCCCAAAGAAAGCAGGTGTTGACAGATGTGAAAATTACCGAAGTATCAGTTTAATAAGCCACTGCTGCAAAGTACTAACACGAATTCTTTACAGACCAATGGAGAAACTGGTAGAAGCCGACCTCGGGGAAGATAAGTTTGGATTCCGTATAAATGTTGGAACACGTGAGGCAATACTGACCCTAAGACGTATCTTAGAAAATAGATTAAGGAAAGGCAAACCTAAGTTTCTAGCATTTGTAGACTTAGAGAAAGCTTTTGACAATGTTGACTGGAATACTCTCTTTCAAATTCTGAAGGTGACAGGGATCAAATACAGGGAGCGAAAGGCTATTTACAATTTGTACAGAAACCAGATGGCAGTTATAAGAGTCGAGAGACATGAAAGGGAAGCAGTGGCTGGGAAGGGAGTGAGACAGGGTTGTAGCCTATCCCCGATGTTATTCAATCTCTATATTAGGCAAGTATTAAAGGAAACAAAAGGAAAATTTGGAGAAGGAATTAAAAGCCACAGAGAAGAAATAAAAACGTTGAGGTTCACCAATGACGTTGTAATTCTGTCAGAGACAGCAAAAGACCTGGAAGAGCAGTTGAACAGAATGGATGGTCCTGAAAGGAGGATGTAAGATGAACATCATTTCATACAGCCTCCACTTTATTTTTACATATTTGAACTTTACGCTTTTCTTTCTGGGAGCTATTTAGGAACTCCATTTGTTTTTGCTTGCCCCAATATTCTTTAAAAACGTTTCTTTAAATTTATCTAGAGTATCGTACTGTTTAGTAGGGATATCCCCCGCCCCCCTCTCCGAAATTCTAGCCTCTGCCAAGCATTTAGATGTAATAAACCCTATTTTTTGTCTGTCTGACCACAAAGTAGGTAGAACACTTTCAGAGGCATTCTAAAAGAATTTTGGATGTACATTTCCTGTTGGGTCAAAACTTAAAAACTGCCTGTTAGTGACATATGATATTTCAGACGATTATGCTACAGAACTACACCAGCTACTGTTAGTTCCATGTCTGAGGTTAGTTTCAACTTGGCATAATCTACTTCTATGCTCATCCAACTTATTTTCAACCTATTATACCTGGTTAGTTAGCTGAAGGACATTGTCTTCAGACACACTCACTCGGGCAGACACATTTTTTACGTCATTCATACATTTTTCATATTCAGAACTGATTTTACCGTGTAACAATTTGTGATCATTTACACATATAGACTCTACCGCCACTATTTTGACCTATACTTTCTGCACACTTCCCTTAATCAAATCTACCCTTTGTTTGTTTCCAATAGTAATTTTTTTCATGGCATCTGTTAATTCACTTTTTACAATTATAATGAGCTGTTGGCAGTTATTATCAATTTGAAAAATTTTGCCATCCACTTTACTTTCTAACATTTTAAAATCAGTATTCCACATTTCTTTTTAAAACCGCAGTCTGTTTTTCATCAAATTTACTAATTTCCTGACCAATTGTTTCAGGCAAATCGGTATGTTGTTTGTTTCCACCTTTCATAGAACCCATTAACGCTGCAAACATTTCTTGCATTCGTCTAGGTTCTATTTTCTGCACTTCTGTTACCTGTTTACCTTGTTCCACCGGTACTATACCAAATTTGGTATCCACATTTGACACATTTGATTCAGTAACCCTACCAACACTGTCATCACACAATTGATTGTTATCGATTTCATTCTTAATGTCACTTTCAGGATTTAAATTATCCCCACTAGTTACATTAACTGACGTCCCTAAATAACACAGAGATATCGTCAAAAACCTCCTCTTTCACTTTAAGATCTACTCCTTTTTTTTCTTTATTGTGATTTCATTCCCCTGCCCCATATGGGCAGGGGACGGCTGTCAGCAGCACAATCCGCCGCTCTTCAGCCGAGTGACATGACAACTAAAACAAGAATAAAGTAATACATACATAAGGAGGTAAAAAAGGGGGAACATAAAACAGAGTAAGAGGAGAAAATGGACGTAAAAATACACTGACATGTAGACGTTCATTGGGGACAGTTAAAAAAGTCACCAGAAAGTTAAAAAACACAGTTGGCGATTCTTAAAACACAGAAGACACTGGATGCGCATGCACAGGTTAAAAGTTGGCCACAGTATTAAAAACACTCCGAAACAACACACTGAAAACCCACTTGGAGCACACACGACGAAGAAAACGACCAGGTGGGACCTGCCGAGGGAAAGGTCAGAGAGGACGGAAAAGGAGGGGAGAGCATGGGGCAGCTGGGGAAGCGGCGGGATGAAGAGAGGAGGGGCAACCGTGGGTTCACGAAGAGGCAGGAGACACACGGGGCGGTAGAGGCAAAGGGAAGACAGGGCAGGAGGGAGCGCAGAGACACTGAAAGAAGGCACAAGAGATGGAGGGGGAGATCTACTCCTTCTCTTTGTTTGGGCGTGCTAGTTTGTGAAGCACTTACACTGAATGAAAGTTCTCCCACTTTTATCGTATTTACAAAATCTTTATCACTTTCGATGTTGTTCAGTCTTTCACCGCACACCCACAAGTGTAACAAACTTATCTTTCCTTGAATGCTGCAGCCTCGGCGTGCTGAAACTGCGAGTCCAACCTCCGTTGCCTGCCGTACCAGTTTCAGGCTCTCCGCTCGTCGTTTAAGCTGGCAGCGCTGCCCTGCCTTACTGTTGCTCGTTGAAACCGCTATGACGCAGTCTGCTGCTTGGATGCGTCCTCGATGTTATTGTGACTGTTTAACATCCCCTTCTTTCTTGAAGGCTCTCCGGAGACTCGAATCGGCTTCCGTGCAAAATTCTACGTGTACCGATTTACTAAATTTTTCATTATAGTTCAATATGCGGTCTTTCACAAAATTTCTCTCAACCATGGATTCAACGTACTACGGCTTTTTAACTGTTTTCTCGGCACACCATGTGCGGCGGCTCCGTTCACTTTCGTCCATTACGTGAACCTGCCTTTTTTCACACACAAAATTAATGTAAAAATCCGTACTTTCTAAAAAAAAACACACCGGAATAAATATCCTTCACTTCGATACAATTTTAAAACATTTTGCACATCTGAAATCGGTAAATTTTAACTTCCTTCGGAGCTCATACTACACACGACGGTATCATTGAAAAGCTAGGCTCCGACTGCTTTAGACTGCTGTAAGCATTCTGTATTTCCAAGAGAAAAGACGCGCGAAGAATAATCGGTTCTGATTTGGTAAGTTTTCTTTAAGGCCAATAGAAAAGCGTTATTCTCTCGCATTAGTCCCCGCTTTTCACAACTAACCAACCAAGAAATAAATATTTAACATTATGATATTTTGTTTATGCTTGACGTTATCAACTACTTTCATTTGCACTCGAATTAGCTTTCCTTTTACCCTAAACTTACTTAACATATTGTTGTTGTTGTCTTCAGTCCTGAGACTGGTTTGATGCAGCTCTCCATGCTACTCTATCCTGTGCAAGCTTCTTCATCTCCCAGTGCTTACTGCAACCTACATCCTTCTGAATCTGCTTAGTGTATTCATCTCTTGGTCTCCCTCTACGATTTTTACCCTCCACGCTGCCCTCCAATGCTAAATTTGTGACCTCTTGATGCCTCAGAACGTGTCCTACCAACCGGTCCCTTCTTCTTGTCAAGTTGTACCACAAACTCCTCTTCTACCCAATTCTATTCAATACCTCCTCATTAGTTATGTGATCTACCCATCTAATCTTCAGCACTCTTCTGGAGCACCACATTTCGAAAGCTTCTATTCTCTTCTTGCCCAAACTATTTATCGTCCATGTTTCACTTCCATACAAATACTTTCAGAAACGGCTTCCTGACACTTAAATCTATACTCGATGTTAACAAATCTCTCTTCTTCAGAAACGCTTTCCTTCCCATTGCCAGTCTACATTTTATATCCTCTCTACTTCGACCATCATCAGTTATTTTGCTCCCAAAACAGCAAAACTCCTTTACTACTTTAAGTGTCTCATTTCTTAACATGATTCCCTCAGCCTCACCCGACTTAATTCGACTACATTCCATTATCCTCATTTTGCTTTTGTTGATGTTCATGTTATATCCTCCTTTCAAGACACTGTCCATCTTATATCCTCCTTTCAAGACTCTGTCCATTCCGTTCAACTGTTCTTCCAAGTCCTTTGCTGTCTCTGACAGAATTACAATGTCATCGGCGAAACTTAACGTTTTTATTTCTTATCCATGCACTTTAATACCTACTCTGAATTTTTCTTTTGTTTCCTTTACTGCTTGCTCAAAACTTAACATATTATGATACAAATTTCCCCGTCGTACAGCGTTCATTAGTAGAACAATGATCTACATATTTAATTTAGACCACATTTACGCATCATTCACATTACCAAAAGCATATATTAAACTGTATCAACATAAAGAAACAAAAAATCCTTCAATAAATAAACGTAACAATTCACGAATACGTTCTCTTGACCTGTTTCTTGAAAGTCTCTGTGCACTGCTGGACTACGGTGGTCAAAATTCTTAGCAACATGATAGTTCTTTACATTTAGTCCTGTCCGCTACTGTCCTCTAGCAGATGAAAATTAGTACTACGTAATCGATTGAATCAGCTTCATACTATTTGTCACTCTGCACGCATACGTCATTCTCCCAATACACAGACTATAGACAGGAACGATGTAAGGTGACAGGCCTCATCCCCGCCTCACTGTTTGTCAGTAAGCATTACCACATCTGATGGTCTGAATATCTATTTAGATACATAAATCTATCTTAGCTGCTGCCTGTTTGCTGTTGGCTGTTGTGGTTCAAAATGGTTCAAATGGCTCTGAGCACTATGGGACTTAACTGCTGTGATCATCAGTCCCCTAGAACTTAGAACTACTTAAACCTAACGAACCTAAGGACATCACACACATCCATGCCCGAAGCAGGATTCGAACCTGCGACCGTAGCGGTCACGCGGTTCCAGACTGTAGCGCCTAGAATTGGCTTTTGTGCTTTCGATAAATTTGCATCAATCCTTTCAAGATGCGATGTAAATGGAAATTTCAATTTGGGCCAGATAATTGCTTTATTTGCGTTGCGCATATAATACGAAGTCATGCTGCGTCCATAGTCACAGTTCAGTTCATATTAGGTTCTGTAAAGATGGGCTAAACTACAGACAGAAACAAATATGTAGAGCAACTTAAATACATTGTTAAAGGAAAGCATGTATAATGTGCAAGTACTTTGTAAGAATGATTACCACGATCCGGGGTCTGAAACGAAAGAAATGCTAGTTCTTGTGAAGAAAGCGACAAGTGCGCAGACACGGAAAATATACTTCAAAATAACTCTTTCGGTGAACCACATGGACATAATATAATAATATCTGCAAGAAGCTGTCTCACCGACGCACAGTGGGCCAGAATCTTGAAAACGTAGCCAAAAAGGGGAAAAAAAAGTTTAAAGACTGGGATTGTGGACTATCAGGTTGGCAGCAGCAATGCTGGGACAACTGAATGCCGGCTGTGGGGACGACCAGATGTTCATTTGTTCGGTAATATCTCAGGTTAAATGCGGCAGTTCATTGTTAGCGTGCGCACAGCTGACCAGGCTACAAAAACGGTCGTGTTGTTGAAGGAAGTTATTTACGTTTTGTGCAAGTGAAACCAATACTTTCAATATGGAATGTATTCCAGGAGGTATGTACTAGTGAAAAACATTTATATCACTATTAAATCATCAGTTATGCACGTTTACATGTCAATTAACGTACTATAGGGAAATGAATGACAAAATCATAAAATGCGCATAAAAAATAGAGATAAGTTTCGAATTCCACGACATTTCGATTTCTTTTGCGCTGTGTACGCAAGTATATATTATTACCTTTGTAAATTAAGCTTCAAATCCTGCGACTAGTTGCGACTCTGGCTTTGAGCCACGTTTTAAGCGACACTTGCAAAATGTCATTGTTCAGACATCTTCAAAAATGACAGTAGAATCAATTAATTATGAGTTTTATTTGTACAATTTAAATTACAGTTGACACGTAGAAGCATTGTAAAGAATAAAATAATTAGGAAAATGGCGAAAAGTGTAACACAAATTTTTTTTTTTTAATTTCAGTTTCAGCTGATCCAGCGTATTCCAGAATCGGATTTTCGAGGAAAGACATTTTTCTAATAACAAAAGAGAATTTGTCAAATGATTTGGAAGGGGTCACAGAACATTTGGAAAGGTCATTGACAGAAAAAAGTGGACATACAATTAAAATTCCCTATGATATGAGGCCTACCATTTAGATTTTGTTAACAAAGTTAAGAAGCAAGTATAAGGAAGCAACTCGGCGACAAGGATATTTTTTTCAAGAAGAACGAAACCTGGTTAAATACAATAGTATATATAACGATTGATTCGAAACCTGCAAGTGTGACTAAATCAACAGGCCGACCTGCAACAAAATTTGAAACATTATCTGACAGGTCTAAAAGAAGGAGAACTGAGGAGATTCGTACGAAGTTCAGTCCTGTCGAATTATCGTTCGCCGCTCAAATGAGTCTTCGATCTTAGGGGCACCCAGATGCTGCGAATATTGTGAAAGACGGCACACTCTCAAGTCCATCCAAGGTGAAAAAATACAAGGCAGGCTTGCGATTTTCAACATCTTCACCATCTTCATATGATGCAAATGAAGGTCTAGCACTCCTTTTCGACTTGGAATTGTCAAAAGAATCTTACCAGCATTTGAGAAATGGGGCTAAAGGCAAAGGCTTAAACACACTATATCCACCGTATTCAGCTGTTTTGGTAGTAAAAAACGCTTGCTGCCCTCCCGACGTAACCCTCACTTTTCCCGAATCAAAAGCTGAGGTACGGTTGCAAGATTTGTCAGACCACACTGTTCAACGTGTTCTACTGCTGAAACGAGACGATATTTTACATATGAGTGATTCGGAAATGTCTAATATGGCCCTTATTTGTAAGTGGGGCTTTGACGGAACCTCCGGGCAAAGCATGTATAAAATGAAGTTTTCAGATTCGAGTATTTCAGATGCAACTTTATTTTTCACTTCGCTTGTTCGACTGAAACTTGCAGGTGTAAATGAAGAAACTAAAGAAGAAAAGATCTTATGGATTAATCCGAAGCCGTCTTCAACCCTCTTTTGCAGACCACTGAAGTTAGAATTTACAAAGGAAACAGAGCAAACGTCTTTAAATGAGAAGGCGTATTACGACAAACAGATCGAACATCTCCAGTCGTTCGAAACAGTTATTCATGGGAAAGACATTTCCATTAAATGCAATTTAAGCATGACCATGGTAGATGGTAAAGTGTGCAATGCTATCACCAACACGAAATCTGCGCAACGGTGCTATCTCTCCAAGGCTACGTCTGCCCAATTTAATAACATTGACGATGTTTTGAAAAACAAGTTACCTCCGATTATCTGCAGTACGGACTATCAACTCTTCACGCCTGGATACGATGTTTTGAATGTTGTATTCATTTGGCATACCAAATGAAAACAAAAAAGTGGCAGGCACGTAAAGCAGAAGATAAAGAGGAAAAAGCAATACTGAAAGCCAACATTCAAAAAGCTTTCAAAGAGCAGCTTGGAATTGTAATTGACATGCCGAAACAAGGGTTTGGCAGTACGAATGACGGAAACAACGCTCGACGTTTTTTTGAAAACACTCCAACATCAGCGCTGATAACTGGAGTTTCCGAAGAACTAATCCACCGTTTCCATATAATTTTGCAGACGATTTCGGGCGGACGTCAGATCGACGTCGAAAAGTTTCGAGCATACGCCTTAGCAACTGCCAGGCACTACGTGAAAGAATACCCCTGGTACAACATGGCAACAGCAGTCCATAGATTGTTGATTCACGGTCCAGACATTATTTCTTCGGCCATTTTACCCATCGGTCAACTATCGGAGTATGCTCAGGAATCAACCAATAAGTTGATACAGCAATATCGCCTGAGTTTTTCTCGAAAGTTTTCAAGAGTTAAGACTATGGAAGACGTGTTCAGGAGATTGTTGGCAACGACAGACCCCTACGTTACTTCCATACGCAAATCTTCGCCGAAGAAACTGAAGAGTTTGTCGCCAGAAGCCGTTGCCCTCTTAGTTCCTGTGGCGGAAGACTATGAAGATTCAGATGCAGATGCAGATAATGAGGAAACAGTGTTTGAGGATGATGACAATTCAATTGAAGCAGAAGATGAAAAAGAATAAGAAAATGAAAACTTGTAAATTAAGTTATAAAAAATTTACAAAATAAATAATTGTAATTAAAATTAAATAATTTTTGTAATATTTTACACCATCTTGTAACCTATATGTGGTCCTTTCTTCGAATTTTCCACTTTTTTGGTTTATTTTTTAAGCATTAACTACAATAACCCCTAAATACTGACTTTTATATGAATAAAAATATATAAATATAAATAAATAAAAAGACACAGATTTTGACAGCCATCTTGGATCCACCATTTTTAAATTTTTTGAACTCTGTCATCATCAGTAACCTCGATAATTCCCTAAAAATTACTTTTATACGTAAAAAATTATAGTAGTGTACATAGAGCCTACCATCTTGGGTCCGCCATTTTGTTTTTTTCACTTTTTGATATCATATTCTTAATCAGAAACTCCGTAAACCTTTACATACTAAGTTTGGTACAAATTGAACAACTACTTTTATTTTGACCAGCTTTTTGGGATTCTGACCCACTGTGCGACGTGAAAACAAAGAGCAGATGAAAAATGTGAACTTGCACAGTGACAGTGAAAAAGTACTTGCCTCCACACAGTTGCAACTAGCGTGGAGACGAGTGATGAATTCGACGAAAATAGAAAATCCTGTGAGTCTACAGGATACTATTAACAAGAACGCTTATGAAATGTACATGCGCCACTGTTCTCTGTACACCCAATTAAATTAGGGCAGGTTTTGAAGTTTAGGAGAAAAATTAGTAATACGCTGGATTTTTGCACAGACCTTCCTTATACCTTTCTGAACGACATACTTAAAGTACCCAACAATCGAGCTAGAGCTTCGTCTACCATATCGGAAAATGATGGCAAAAGTCACCTTTTTGCATTTTTATGGAAAGCGATTGCATATGTCAGCAAAATACTTTAGTAAAAAATTAAAGAACACAAATTTATTTACTATCTATTGAAACGGTACAGTAGTTTCCGCTCCATAAGTAGCAGGTTTCGCTGCTCGCTCGCACCGGGAAATACAAACAGAGGCGGCTCCGTCGCCAGTTTTATTACACGACGCGGCCGGCCGCGGGTGCAACAGAACCCATGTGGACGGGTGGAAAGAAATGTGTCAGACTTCATAATACGTATTTATATGTGTCGTGTATTATGCATTTCTTGTACGTGAATGTGAACCTGCACATGAACTTTCCTAATCCTCCTCACACCTTTCCATAAAGCGTAGCCAAATCTTAGTTGGGAAGTAGTTCTGTAGTACAGTAGTGTCAACCTCACTCCTGGGTAGGGGATCAGAGAGACATCACAGGCAGGTAAAAGTCAAAGACGTTCCAGTGTCACAAGATTTGGGCTGGAGAGGTTGGTCACGGCCAAGTGGATCGACCACCCCCTCCACTAGGTCCCAGGAAGACTTCCGGGTGCCCGCCATATTCTGGGAGTGTAACAGAAGACGGGTAAGCGAGCAGACGTGCCCTCAGTGCGTCTGTCTCAATGTTCACGCATGGAAGAGAGGTATTTGAATATTTGTACTAATTGTTTTATTTCTAGCTTCAGATTGTGTAAGGAAATGAATGTGCTCGTTGAATTTCGGTAATTTGGCCCTCTGTGTTAATGTATCTGGTCCCCAGTTTGCTCGTTATTCTCCTCACATAGTGTCCGTCTTACCCGTAGAAATGTGCGTGCAGATTAGTATATAATATACCCGAGCTATAAGTTGTAAAATTGTAATATCTGTAAACTGAAACAATTGCTGCAATCGCTGTAAAGTCGAGTGATAATGTTTAAAATACACTCCTGGAAATGGAAAAAAGAACACATTGACACCGGTGTGTCAGACCCACCATACTTGCTCCGGACACTGCGAGAGGGCTGTACAAGCAATGATCACACGCACGGCACAGCAGATACACCAGGAACCGCGGTGTTGGCCGTCGAATGGCGCTAGCTGCGCAGCATTTGTGCACCGCCGCCGTCGGTGTCAGCCAGTTTGCCGTGGCATACGGAGCTCCATCGCAGTCTTTAACACTGGTAGCATGCCGCGACAGCGTGGACGTGAACCGTATGTGCAGTTGACGGACTTTGAGCGAGGGCGTATAGTGGGCATGCGGGAGGCCGGGTGGACGTACCGCCGAATTGCTCAACACGTGGGGCGTGAGGTCTCCACAGTACATCGATGTTGTCGCCAGTGGTCGGCGGAAGGTGCACGTGCCCGTCGACCTGGGACCGGACAGCAGCGACGCACGGATGCACGCCAAGACCGTAGGATCCTACGCAGTGCCGTAGGGGACCGCACCGCCACTTCCCAGCAAATTAGGGACACTGTTGCTCCTGGGGTATCGGCGAGGACCATTCGCAACCGTCTCCATGAAGCTGGGCTACGGTCCCGCACACCGTTAGGCCGTCTTCCGCTCACGCCCCAACATCGTTCAGCCCGCCTCCAGTGGTGTCGCGACAGGCGTGAATGGAGGGACGAATGGAGACGTGTCGTCTTCAGCGATGAGAGTCGCTTCTGCCTTGGTGCCAATGATGGTCGTATGCGTGTTTGGCGCCGTGCAGGTGAGCGCCACAATCAGGACTGCATACGACCGAGGCACACAGGGCCAACACCCGGCATCATGGTGTGGAGAGCGATCTCCTACACTGGCCGTACACCACTGGTGATCGTCGAGGGGACACTGAATAGTGCACGGTACATCCAAACCGTCATCGAACCCATCGTTCTACCATTCCTAGACCGGCAAGGGAACTTGCTGTTCCAACAGGACAATGCACGTCCGCATGTATCCCGTGCCACCCAACGTGCTCTAGAAGGTGTACGTCAACTACCCTGGCCAGCAAGATCTACGGATCTGTCCCCCATTGAGCATGTTTGGGACTGGATGAAGCGTCGTCTCACGCGGTCTGCACGTCCAGCACGAACGCTGGTCCAACTGAGGCGCCAGGTGGAAATGGCATGGCAAGCCGTTCCACAGGACTACATCCAGCATCTCTACGATCGTCTCCATGGGAGAATAGCAGCCTGCATTGCTGCGAAAGGTGGATATACACTATACTAGTGCCGACATTGTGCATGCTCTGTTGCCTGTGTCTATGTGCCTGTGGTTCTGTCAGTGTGATCATGTGATGTATCTGACCCCAGGAATGTGTCAATAAAGTTTCCCCTTCCTGGGACAATGAATTCACGGTGTTCTTATTTCAATTTCCAGGAGTGTATGTTCTTTCTTGGTCTGCCGTAGTGAGCAGGTTTTGTTCTTAGAATTAAACATGAAACAAATGTAGAAAAAATTGTTGTTACTATTCTTATCACAAGTTCTCCTAGTGTGGACATTCACATGTTTGTGCACTAATTAACACTGTTCCAGTTTGCTTTGGGTGAGATATCGAAGTCAACAGACCAGTGTGAAGAGACCTAACGGCGGTAAGCGCACTGCTTTCATTAATTTGCCATTGATCATAGGAAATCGTGGCCCTGAGAATAGATGCCGATCATTTTAATGTGCCTTGTTCTTATTAACAGCAAGAAATTCTTGTGAAGGGTTTGGTGATTCGTCTCTGATCAGTCCATGCTGTCGGGCGTCGATCTCGTCAATACAGGTCCCACTAAATAGTATTAACTAAGATGGTTGAAGAAACCTAGTTCCGGCATTTGTTAGTAACATATCTAAACTTTTACCGACGATACTACGTGGTCATACGATGCACAATAATGATGTTTTATTAAGGCCACTTTCCCACCACCTAAATTATGTGCTGCTCTCTCTGGCGATGGGTGCCTTTATTTTTGCTCAAGAATTTCAGTACTGTCAATTTCCACCAAATTAAATTGATCGCGAGTGGCGGGGAGAAACCTATTTCTCACTCGCCATCATAGACATACAATACAGCACTTGCTTCCCTCCACACTGCCACAACCGGTATGGGAATGCCTTCTCGGCATTACCAAGTGACTACTGATATGGCCACAATGTTCTAATGGTGTTATATAGATGGTAGTAGACCCCCAACTCGTGTTTATTTATGGACAATTCTAAAATTTTAGTTCATATTCAGACCTTGGACCAAACAGACGCCAGCAGCAGATGACAATTAGGTGGCTTGAGGAATGGGCACTAACAACTGGTTTTGAGTTTTCGACACGAAAGTCAGGTTTGACCACTAGTAATGGGCGGTGGTTGTACAGCCTGGATTATGATGGCTCCCAACATGATCAGAATCTATCGGAGTTCATGCCAAAGCGCGCTGCAGTTCTACGGGACAAAACGGTCTGCTACGAACTAGTAGCTGGTTGTTCCACTTCAGTAGCTCATGACTGAGTAACATGTGAGAGCAGGTTTAAAATTTGGCTCTTGCTCTCATATAAGGGCAACTACTGTAATTTCCAGAGTTGGACGAGGAAATCCTATTAGTTGTTTGGCTTCTATGTACTGCAGCCTTCATTCTCTATGCAGTAATGTAGCACGAACTGTAGTAAATTTCTCCATTCATTCAGGCAAATTTCGTCTTGGATGGAGAGTAGCAAACAGGATCCAAATTGGGAACTTCCAGTCAAGGAAACTATGAGGGTTAGATACACGTTGATTTGGTGTCTGATCGATATTGATGCAGACTGAATTGTGAAGAACTATTTCACATTTGTGTAACTGTTTGTGCGCGTAAACGGTAAGCTATTTTTTTTCTTCAACAAAGGAAGAAGGCAGTTTAAGGTTCAACGTCCTGTCGACAACTACATGAACAACAAGCTCGGTTTGGGGAAGGGAACTGACTGTGTCCTTTACAAAGGAACCATCGGCATTTGTGTGTAGAGAGTCGGGGAAAGGATAAACGAGTTCCACTTCGAGGCACTGAAGTGCATCGAGATGTCGACCGACCGCCGTGCATTAATCTGCCATACGGGGCCTTACAGATGGGATATGAAGGGGAATTATGGAGAGCGTGGGAAACCATAATCTGGATGGCCCGACGAGGATTTGGTGCTCCGTATTCGCGGATACGACTCCAGTGTATTGTCGCTGCGCCTATTCACTTGGTGAATCCCTCGAAAGGCACGACAGTGTTGACGTGATAACAATATTCAGGTCACAGTCCATGCCTTTCATTTTTACGATTCGATGAAGTTATCGGTTCCGGAAATCATCTATTGGACTGCGCACTGCCCAGAGTATATTACAGTGCTCTACATACAAAATGTTATGGAAAAGGAGTTATCTATACTTCGTTAATTCAGTGCCACTGAATTCGGAACTGACGTTAGAATTCGCATGTTACCTCCAGTATTCGAATTGTAGGCATTACCTATAATTAAACTTTTTTCACACATAATATCGGGTCCCATCTATAAGCAGTTGCCTGCGCTACCTCAGCAGGTCATTTTTACAAGGTCGCACCACACATGAAAGAATACATCCACGCACCTCCCCATCACGTCTCCCGTACCTTTCTGAGCAGATAAAAGCATTGCCGCAAGTAATATAAATAAGATTGTGGTCTTGTTTTGACGTGTTTGCATGTGCTCCTTTGACAGATATTTCGTGATATACTTCCAGCAGACAATCTTTTATTTACAGGCAAGTAAAAATGTCTCGTGATTGATAACTTCCGTTATATTTACGGCGAAGAAACATTTGCTTCGAGGAGTTCACTTACGCCTTCTATAAAAAATTGTATTTCTTATATTTTGGATGTAAGATAGGGAACCAGTATGAAAAATGAGCACCGAATGTATGCAGAACTCTGTGTTCGTCCAATCGGATTGCATGGAAGAATAGAAAGGGACGTCATGTGCCATCTGGAGTCCCGATGATTTTAAGGGACACTATCAACGATTCTACTAATTAATATTTCCGTATAGTTCCTCATAAAATCCAAGGAATCTCCATGATGAAAAAACATTCGCATGCCCTGAAATGCCTTCTGCAGTTTCCGCCCTACATCATGACAACGAACATCCTGCTCCTCTACCCGCAGAATAATTTTCTGTGAGCTATATGCAGATGGCAGTGCTTCCATAACTTAATATGAATATGTACTGTCATCAGCTTCAAAAGATGCGGACTTCTTTCCAAACACATCATCCGAAAATCACACGATGTCGTAAGGGGAGCTCAATGACCACATAAGGGACCTAGAACTTCTTAAAAATGAAGCAGAACTTTTGGCATCACGGTTACAAGAGTGGGAGTAGTCTACAACGTTTCGCACTAGAAATAAAGAGTTAGAAACTGAGGGGAACTCCACACACAGCAAAGACGTAATTGGTCTGATGGAGGCATTTAATATGAAGCACAGTCCTGATAAATGTCTTCGAAGTATCGGTGAACAGCCGTCAAGTGCTAAAGCAGTAGTTTTACGCACTGAAAACGAGATTTCCTCCATTCCTGTGGCATATGCCACCAATACAAAAGAAAAACTACGAATATGATAAACATCCTGATTGGAGTAGCCCACATGGGATACCAGTGGGTAGTGTGTTTTAAAGTTGTTTCCCTTGCGCTTGTGGCAGCTGTGCTAGAGATAAACACTAGTCTAAGAAACATTGGCGCATGAAACAATCATTAACTCCTGGAATGAAAAATGTGCTGCAGAACCGTAGATATAGCGAAAGAATGTACTGCTTATGAATAAATTTTTAAAAGATTTAGATACAAATATTTCTGCATACACTTATTTACTTCAAAATTTTCCCAGGTTCAGTTTTGGAAAACGTTAACGCAGGTGTTTTTATCGGTTCCCAGATTAGAGAAATTTATAAGGTCAATAAGTCTGAATTAGTGATAAATGATAAGTGGAAAGGAGCATGGCACTCAGAGAAGAATTTTTCGAATAGCTTCCTGGGAAATTTCAAAGCTGAAGATTTCAAAGAACTTGTGGATTACCTCATGTGTTCATATGCACAGCATAAAATGCCACCAAAAACGCACGTTTTGAAATCGCACCTCAATTTCTTTCCACCTAATTGTAGTGATGTGAGTGATGAATATGGTAAGCGGTTCCACCAAGATTTCAGTGATGATACAAAGATATAACGGGAAATGGAGTTATGCCATGCATACTGATTATTGCTGGATGGTGAAAAGGGTCGCTCCTGCAACACAGTTCCAGAGACAGGCGAATAAAGGACGTTTTTAAAGTAACTGATTCTTTTTCATGTTTGTAAGCCGGCCGGTGTGGCCGAAGAGTTCTAAGCGTTTCAGTCTGGAACCGCGCGACCGCTACGGTCGCAGGTTCGAATCCTGCCTCGGGCATGGATGTGTGTGATGTCCTTAGGTTGGTTAGGTTTAATTAGTTCTAAGTTCTAGGGACTGATGACCTCAGATGTTAAGTCCCATAGAGCTCAGAGTCATTTGAACTATGTTTGTAAAATAGATACATAATATATCATTATCTCAAAAACGAGAGCTAATAAATAAATTTAAACAAACATCACTCTCGTATTCAGTGAACATAAAAACGCACAGGAAACGTATTTAATTCACCATAAAATTCAGAATTTGCAACATGACAGAACAGTGTATGTAGAGCCGGCAGCGTATATGGAGATTACACCTGACTTGCTAACGATCAGTACTGCGGTTAAGAGCAGCACCAGGAATCATTGTGAATCTAGAATTACGCTGTGATACGCATTTTCCTACAATACCTGCGTCGGACCTGCAATATGTTAAGCCCTGGTGTGACACACTTCACAACTCAATTGAATAAATTGAATGGACGAAATGGAAAACTTCATAAGCTACATCCAGAGTGGATTACAGACTGTCGTTTTCTCCCTATATGGTGCACAACGACAAACGATAAAATTGCAGCTCAGGATTTTATTTGAAATTATTTAGGCCACGAATCTGTGAAATCGGTGTCCATTGCTGCTTTGTGCTGACCAGTGCAGTTTTGAAAAGTGTAAAACTCGTATTGAAACACTGTTCAAAAATCTCGGAGCTCAATTATGTTTAAATTTTTTATTTTCGCGTTGTCTCATTTTTAAAGCCATATCTTCGACTGATGCTCTCTTTCTTTTTATCCTGTTCTCCATCAAATTTTTCATTGCTGCATAACTCTTCCCAAAATCCTCTAATCTGTTTAGCATATTCTGGTGTTTGTCGGTCCCTGGTGTTTCACCCATCTACTGCTACCGGTTAAATATTCCTGGAAGCTATAGCAGACGCCCAACTAACCTGTCCCTTTGTCTGGCAATGGTCTTCCATGGATTTTTTTTTTTGTGGCAGTTTACCGGTTCAGATCCGGTCCAACTGTCTCGGTGGACAAGTGAGAGGGGACTCAAAGCAACAGCTGAATAACAGCTGAGCATAGCACGTTCAAGGTGTGGCGGTGGAACTTTAAGTTCCGTGCCACCCACCGAGGGTGGAAGTACAGAGGAGGGGTGGAGGGGTGCAGTAATGCACCAACTCTATGTAAAAAAAAAAATTGTGGGTGGACGGGAACAGGTCACTGCTAGTGACTGTACGAAAACGGACAGAAAAACGTGGTCGTATTGGGCCTATCGTCAGTCATAGCCCGAATCCGAGTCCTCCAGGATGGTGAGAGGAAGGGGGAGTCGGTTCCAGCGCCGTGGAACTGTGGTGCCAATGGTTTGGAGTCCTGCGACCGTGTCACGGAGGGCGTCCACTTTACTGTATAGTTGGCAGCCTTACGGCGAATGGTCGCCTTGAGAAGGGCTGTATTTGTCTCCTCATGCAGAGTGACAATCCTGGTGAACGGAGGGGCTCCACTTAAGAACTTTATTCTGTAGGCACTGGACCGTTAGCATCCGGGACTTACTAATCGTGACCCACGCAGAGGAACCATACATTAGTAAGAGTAGGACAACGGAGTGATACAGCTGGAGCTTGGTGTCTAAATTCAGCTCTTGGCTGGAGAAGAGCGGGTACAAGGCCGTTGTCAACTTTAACCCTTTATGGGTGACGTATTCTGCGTGGCGGCGGAAGAAAAGTTCTTATCCAACCAGACCCCGAAGTACTTGGTAGCTGAGGCACAGGTACCGAGGCGCCCCCGATTGAGATGTTGTGGTGGAGTATAGCACGCCGTTTAGTGAAATACACAGCCATTGTTTTGGCGGCATTGAGAGCTATTTTATTGGAGCGACCCCAGGTGACTGTTGCGTCCACTTGCCTTTGGAGGCGGACAATGAGGTGATCAGGACTGCAGTCGGTTGTTACATGTCATCGGTGTATTGCGCCGAATGGCAGTGACGGCGGACAGGCACGTCATTGATGTAGATATTAAAACGAAGAGAGGACAGCACAGAGCCTTGAGGGGTACCCTGGTGTACACTGGAGCGCTTGCCCTGCTAGGTATCAAGGAAGATCCTCTGCTGAAGGAAATCATCCACGATCTTAACATAGATGTCAGGGATGGGCGTTTGCGTCAGCATCTTAAACACCAGGTTGTCCTGCCAGATTTTATCATAAGCATTCTACACATCCAAGAAGACCGCTACCGTCGACATGCTGGAATTAAAACCCTTGCTGATGTGCTCTGTGATCTGGAGAACTTGCAGTTCAGCAGACAGGTGTGAGGTAAACCCAAACTGTTCGGGACGGATCGTCCTGGCTGCCGCCAGAGGCTGGGAAATGCGGTTTAGTATGAGAGACTCCAGGACCTTCGCCATGGTGTTCAAAAGGCTGATGGGCCTGTTGTTGGTGGGTACCGTAGGGTCTTTAGAGGCCTTTGGGATCGCAATTAGCTTTGCCTGCTTCCACTGTGGAGGGAAAAGGCCACTCTGAAGACAACAGTTCAATATCCTGGTGAAAAGGACTAGGAGCTTTCGCGGTAGCCGACAGAGATGTTCGTTGACGATACCATCCAGGCTGGGGGCCGAACTCCCTCGTTTCCTCTGGAGGATTTGGAGCACTTTTGCTGTGGCTGTAAGGTGAAGGGCTATTAAGTGGTGGTCTGTGCCAGAAGGCAGCTACAGCCCTCAGGATATCTTAGTCATCCTGAAGTTCATCTGGCATGGGGTCCAGGACGAGCAGCTGGGTTTGGGCCTCAGAGGCATCAGCCAGGGTTTCCACCACATTGAGGGTATCATACGTGAGACCAGCGGCCATATGGATGGGTGGTGGGTCTGTAAGGTGGTACGACGCAGGGCTCAGCCGACAGCCCAGTCTGATTTATGCTGGAGGAGAAAGGTGGACATCCTACCCTCCCACTGTTCCTACTTCCAGTCCGCTAAGCGGCGACCGAACTCCCGTTGGAGCTGCTTTAGGTAACGCTTGTCCTGAGGGTCACAGTATTGCTTCCACCGACATTAATTTTGGATTTTCAGTTCACATAAATGTGTAGGGAAATCATCCAGCGAGGTTAGTGCCCTAGGAATGTGGGAAGTAGAGACTTTAACCACTCGCTGGATTTTCACGGTGGGGTAGTCAACTGCACTTATAAGATTGGCAGTGGTCGTCAGGTCTATGTCCAGCTGGGTACTGTTGTTGAGGATCCTTACAAATTTGGCCCAATAAGTAACCATGACAGTAGAACGGACGTCAAAGGACAATGCAACATTGGTAAGATGTAGAAGGACTGGGTCATGGTCAGAAGTTAGGTCATGTACTGTTTCCAAAGAAAACTGTGCAGCAACATGTTTAAAAATGGCCACATCCAAAACATCTGGCTGATAGTTGGAGAGGCCTGGTCTGTGTGTAGGAGTGTGTGGGCCATAGACAGACAGTGCCAAGGTATCTTCCAGCTGAGGAAGGAGGAGACCCATGGGATTGGCGACATGAGAGTGAAGAATGCCACGCTGGATGTTTGGCACTGAGATCAGCCTCAATGATAAGTTTGTCAAATGACGTCAGCTTGTGGGGGTCAGCCTCATGGAGTGGTTGGTTTGGGCTCAAATAAGCTGCAGCAAATCTGATGGGTTCAAGGCAGGTGGAGACAGTGACAGCTGTGGCCTCTATGCAGTCCAGTGGCTGAAGAGCCTCTTGGATGTGGACCAACGTCCTGCGGAGGAACACAGCTGTGCCTAACCATGGCGATTGAGCTGGTCAGTCCGACAGCAGACCATGTTGCGAGGGCGAAACTCGTCGGTCGGCTTACGATGTGTTTCAGTAACAGGGAGAATATTCCATGGATTCTTTCCTCGCCTCTTATAATATTATTCCATTTCCATCTTTATCCACCTATTTAATTATTGTTCAAATGTGTGTGAAATCTTATGGGACTTAACTGCTAAGGTCCTCAGTCCCTAAGCTTACACACTACTTAACCTAAATTATCCTAAGGAGAAACACACACACCCATGCCCGAGGGAGGACTCGAACCTCCGCCAGGACCAGCTGCACAGTCCATGACTGCAGCGCCTGAGACTGCTCGGCTAATCCCGCGCGGCATTTAATTATTGGGTTGGTGCATAAGTTCATAGCGTTTTTCCATAAGTATTAATAAAGAAAACAGATACACATAACAGAGACTTTAGCCGTCAATAATACAGAGTGCCCCAAAAAAATGACCGGATTTTAACTTGTAATAATATTCAGACAAATGTCACTAGGTAACTGAAACAGCGCTAGATGTAACCGGCATGGTCTACAGTTTCAGAAAAAATCCGCTAGATGTCGCTATGAGCGCTGACCTGGAGTGTGCAGCCAGTCTCGCGCAATATGGCGTCCGCACAACAAAAGGCGTATTGTGTTATTGAATTTAGTCGTACTCAATCAGTGATCGCAGTTCAGCTGGCGTTTCATATTCGATTTCGTGCTAAACCACCAAAGAACATTCGGCGGTGGTATAAACAGTTTGAAGAAACAGGGTGCCTCTGTAGAGGCAAAAGTCCTGACCAGCCTCGCGCTCCTGAACAAACAGTGGAACAAATCCGACGAGCATTTGAGTGGAGTCCCCGCAAGTCTACGCGTTGTGCTAGCCGAGAACTTGCGTTACTGCGCATGACAGTGTGGTGTGTGTTACAGCGACGTTTAGCCCTCAAACTATACCGATTACAGCAGGTACAAACTCTTCGAGATACTAACAAAGTGAAGCGAGTGGACTTTAGCAGTGCTGTTCTAGAGGACATGGAAAAGACACTTTTATGTCACGGTTGATATTCAGCGATGCGGCAACTTTCCATATCAGCTGTAAGGTTCACTGTCATAATGTGCGTATATGGGGGCTACAAAATCCTCATGAAACAATTGATCACGAACGTGATTCACCAAGAGTGAATGCTTTTTGTGCTGTTTCACAAAGCAAGGTTTATGGACCCTACTTTTTTGAGGAAGAAACCGTAACAGGACAATCATATCTTGCAATGCTACAGAAATGGTTATTCCTACAACTTGACTCTGACAATTTCATCTATCAGCAAGATGGAGCACCACCGCACTGTCACAACAACGTGCGCAGTTTCCTCAATGCCAACGTGCCTCAACGTTGGATAGGGCGTACAGGACCACTAGACCAGGCTTTACACTCTTGGCCTCCTAGGTCCCATGACTTAACACCATGTGATTTCTTCCTTTGGGGATATGTTTAGCAATGTGTTTATGTTCCTCCCTTACCTCGTGACATTGATAAACTAAAAACCAAATTATCAGCGGCTGTAGCTTCAGTGGCAAGACACCTTACGATTAGTTTGGGATGAATTCGGCTATCGGCTGGTTGTGGTCCGTGCAGCCAGTGGAGGACATATTGAACATTTATGATGGATTTTAATAAACTTCTGTCTTTTCTGAGTAATTCAATATGCAATTTCTTGGTGCTAAGCCCTTTTTCCTAATAAATAATTCTATTTAAAATCGGGTCAATCTTTTTGGGACACCTTGTCTAACATATGATGACAAGAAGATAGAAGAGGTGGACAGCGTTAAACTCTTGGGATTACAGCTTGATAATTAATTCAACTGGGAGGAGCACACCACAGGACTGCTGAAGCGTCTTAACAAATCTCTGTTTGCAATGCGAATTTTGTCAGACATGGGGGATATAAAAATGGAAAAGCTGGCATACTATGCTTACTTTCATTCCATAATGTCATATGGGATAATTTTTTGGGGTAATTCATCAAGCCAAGCTAAAGTTTTCCGAACACAAAAACGTGCAGTAAGAGTTATATGTGGTGTGAACTCAAGAACATCCTGCAGAAGCCTGTTTAGGGAACTAGGGATACTAACTACTGCTTCCCAGTATATTTATTCCTTAATGAAATTTGTCATTAAAATATATATCACTTTTTCAAACCAACAGCTCAGTTCATGGAATCAATACTAGAAATAAGAATAATCTTCACAAGGACTTAAAGTCACTTAGTCTTGTACAAAAAGGTGTGCATTATTCAGGAACACACACTTTCAATAACTTGCCAGCAGCCATAAAAAGCTTAACAACTAATAAAATTCAGTTTAAGATAAGCCTAACGGATTTATTGGTGGCCAACTCCTTCTACTCCACTGATGAATTTCTCAGTAAAACCAACTGATATATATATATATATATATATATATATATATATATATATATATATATATATAACTTCTGCACAATTTCAGTGCAGTAATGTGTTCAATGTAAATAAGTATTATAGTAGTTGTATTACATGTTTATTACCTTATAAATAAATAAATAAATTTTTTATTTTAAATTCAGTGCCATAGTATTTGTAAAATGACTCTTTCATATAGTGTTCATTAAAAAATGACGATCATTCCACTTGGGATCTGTGGAATGGTACATTAGGTTATTTGTTTTAGTTGTAAATATTTGTCATGTATTGTTGTTTTTCTGACATGTTCCACATCCTGGAGAACCTCCTCACTACGGATCAATTGGAATGAAAGTAAATCTAATCTAATATAATATCCTCCTTCATTAATTACAGCAGTCTGCCAACTATGGTGTACTTTCTCGATTCCGCGACTGCAGAAATTACGTGATATTGAAATGAAGACCTCGTCGAGCTACGTATGTTGGAGCGGACTGTCATCCGCAAAGGAAGTTCCTTGAAATTTGGTCGATAAGGAGCGGTGAAGTATAAATCTGACGCCGCAAGATCAAGTGAATAAAGTGCGGAATGATTTCCCAACCCAACTGCTGTGTAATGTTTTTTGTTCGTCTAACAGAATGTGCGCGTGTGTTATCGTCGAGTAGCATCACTTTACCCACTCTTCCTGGTCGTTGTCCTTGGATTGTATCTGCAAGACGTCTCAGCTGTTGACAGTAAATGTAAGCAGTGACGTTTACACGTACGGGAAGCAACCCATAGTACACCACACCGTCACTGTTCCACCAGATGCACAACATTATCTTTCACTAATGCGCACAGGACTTTGTACATGGAGTTTCTGCTTTGTTTGGGCGCAACCACACCTTTTCTCGTCATCAGTAACGATACAGGATAGGAATGGTAGGTCTTGTTCACGAGCCAATTGATGACGAGCACGCAGAGAAGCTGATTTTTGTGGTTTTGGCTTAGAGCATGCAGTACCCACACACACGGTTTTTGAACTGTCCCCATCTCATGAAAATGTCACACGATGGTGAAATGATCACGGTTCATTACATTTGCCACTTCTCGAGTACTCTGAAATGGATAATTGTGGATTAATGTGTTTAAACGATCTTCATCAAACACCGAACATCTTCTTGAACGTGGATAGTCACAAATGTCAAAACGATCATCCCTAAAACGAGTACCGTGTCCTGTCCAGTGGCATTATCACCAAAAAGGCGTAAATATTTCAGGCTTTCTCCGCTGCTGTCACTCCTCTAAAGAACCCAAACAGACGAATATGTCTAAAATGTTCCGGTTTTTCCACTTGGCACTCCATTTTCTAGCGTCTACAGCTCCAGGCAGTATCTCCAAATGGCAAAATAGCGTTATGTAAACTCAGATAACAAAAGTGAACTTCAATAAAAAATGACAATCGATAAATAAATCCATAGCAACCAGAATACCAAAATGCAAAACAAAAACGCTGTGAACTTACACAGCAATGTTTCTAGGTAGCACCATGGTCTTATTGGCGACTTCTGTCATTTTTGTTTTGTGGGCATATTTCTAAGCCTAATATCCTGTCTTACAATACTGGAGACATCATCAGAGACTATAACGACTCGGAAACCAGTTACAATCTCAAAGATGTTTGGCAAGTCGAGCTCCATAACACACATGGACGTGACTCCGCGATCTGACGACGCCGCAAAGCGAAAGTTTCGAGATACGCTTGGAACACATAAGCGTATCCCGCAATGTTGGCTTTGTGGCGTCATCAGATCGCGGAGTCACGTCGACGTGTGTTACGAAGCTTGCGGGTGAATTCTAGTGTCCGATTCCATTCGTCGGCTTTGAACAAAGACGTCATATCGATGACAGAGACGCTACATAGAGGCAATCTTTGAAAGCAACTGATCATATTCGTAAACAAACGAATGTAGCATAGTATAAAATTACAAACACAGTTCATGTGATTTATTACTTAGCCGCCAATTATACCGAAAAGAATGAAAGGAAACGATAATAAATAAGAACAGAAAAAGAGAAGTACACATGCCTGAAATAAATTTTTATCGCAACTCATGTGAGCAAGAAAAGCACAGTTCTGCATAGCGCAAGGTGAAGTCATTATATTATGAATCAGTGTTAACTTTTAATACTAATTGTTAAATCTGACGGGACGAATACACAAGTAACGAAAATTGACAAAAAGTAGGGTCTGACAAATACCAGAATCAATAACTTTAGAGGTTAATTCCAGTTACCCATTCCAACCATTCCACGGTTCGTTATTTAGATCGTTTTAAAAACAAATGTGTGCACTAAAGTGTTAGAGGATTTCTACACATGCTGTAAGTATCTCCATTACTATCAAACGGAGAAAAATTTGGAAGCTGAACCTAAAATGTTTATTAATTTTTCGTAGTAGTTTTGAGATCAATAAGGTATCTAGAAATCCTACAGAACTATAGTCCACGGATTTACTGCAAAAAATATCCAAAATTATGAACCATCGAAAAGTTTCAATAGGTAACTAGAATTGACATCCTATATAGGTCAATTCTAGTTACCGATTCCAGCCATTCGATGATTACTTAATTAGATTGTTTTTTCAGCACGTGTGTGCACAAAAATGAAGGCTATTATGACTTGTGCATTTGTAATTGCTCTCTGAACTACTGAATAAAAGTTACTAATATTGGAATCGGGAAAATCAGGAATACAGAAATACAAGTCGCTGAGGAATGAAATAAATAGGAAGTGCAGGGAAGCTAAGACGAAATGACTGCAGGAAAAATGTGTAGACATCGAAAAAGACATGATTGTCGGAAGGTGACATTAAAAGCAAAGGTGGTAACATTAAGAATGCAACGGGAATTCCACTGTTAAATGCAGAGGAGAGAGCAGATAGGTGGAAAGAATACATTGAAAGCCTCTATGAGGGTGAAGATTTGTCTGATGTGATAGAAGAAGAAACAGGAGTCGATTTAGAAGAGATAGGGGATCCAGTATTAGAATCGGAATTTAAAAGAGCTTTGGAGGACTTACGGTCAAATAAGGCAGAAGGGATAGATAACATTCCATCAGAATTTCTAAAATCGTTGGGGGAAGTGGCAACAAAACGACTATTCACGTTGGTGTGTAGAATATATGAGTCTGGCGATATACCATCTGACTTTCGGAAAAGTATCATCCACACAATTCCGAAAACGGCAAGAGCTGACAAGTGCGAGAATTATCGCACAATCAGCTTAACAGCTCATGCATCGAAGCTGCTTACAAGAATAATATACAGAAGAATGGAAAAGAAAATTGAGAATGCGCTAGGTGACGATCAGTTTGGCTTTAGGAAAAGTAAAGGGACGAGAGAGGCAATTCTGACGTTACGGTTAATAATGGAAGCACGGCTAAAGAAAAATCAAGACACTTTCATAGGATTAGTCGACCTGGAAAAAGCGTTTGACAATATAAAATGGTGCAAGCTGTTCGAAATTCTGAAAAAAGTAGGGGTAAGCTATAGGGAGAGACGGGTCATGTACAATATGTACAACAACCAAGAAGGAATAATAAGAGTGGACGATCAAGAACGAAGTGCTCGTATTAAGAAGGGTGTAAGACAAGGCTGTAGCCTTTCGCCCCTACTCTTCAATCTGTACATCGAGGAAGCAATGATGGAAATAAGAGAAAGGTTCAGGAGTGGAATTAAAATACAAGGTGAAAGGATATCAATGATACGATTCGCTGATGACATTGCTATCCTGAGTGAAAGTGAAGAAGAATTAAATGATCTGCTGAACGAAATGAACAGTCTAATGAGTACACGGTATGGTTTGAGAGTAAATCGGAGAAAGACGAAGGTAATTTGAAGTAGTAGAAATGAGAACAGCGAGAAACTTAACATCGGGACTGATGGTCACGAAGTCAATGAAGTTAAGGAATTCTGCTACCTAGGCAGTAAAATAACCAATGACTGACGGAGCAAGGATGACATCAAAAGCAGACTCGCTATGGCAAAAAAGGCATTTCTGGCCAAGAGAAGTCTACTTAGATCAAATACCGGCCTTGATTTGAGGAAGAAATTTCTGAGGATGTACGTCTGGAGTACAGCATTGTATGGTAGTGAAACATGGACTGTGGGAAAACCGGAACAGAAGAGAATCGAAGCATTTGAGATGTGGTGCTATAGACGAATGTTGAAAATTAGGTGGACTGATAAGGTAAGGAATGAGGAGGTTCTACGCAGAATCGGAGAGGAAAGGAATATGTGGAAAACACTGATAAGGAGAAGGGACAGGATGATAGGACATCTGCTAAGACATGAGGGAATGACTTCCATGGTACTAGAGGGAGCTGTAGAGGGCAAAAACTGTAGAGGAAGACAGAGATTGGAATACCTCAAGCAAATAATTGAGGACGTAGCTTGCAAGTGCTACTCTGAGATGAAGAGGTTAGCACAGGAAAGAAATTCGTGGCGGGCCGCTTCAAACCGGTCAGTAGACTGATGAAAAACAAAAAAAAAAAGAAAAAACTAGAATTGATCTATATAGGAGGACAGCTGTAGTCACCAATTCCAATTTTTTTTATACACAGCAGTAGTTTTAGAGCGCAATAACAAATGTAAAAATGATATTACATTTCAGTGCATACAACTGCAAAAATAATTTACATATGAATCGTGGAGCGGTTGGAATTTCTAACTGGAATTTACCTACATATGTGTCCACCCCCGGCAATTGTGTGGTCAGCGCAACAGACTGTTAATCCTAAGGGCCCGGGTTCGATTCTCGGCTGGTTCGGAGATTTTACCCGCTCAGGGACTGGGTATTGTCTTCAGCATCATCATTTCATCCCCATCGACGCACAAGTCGCCGAAGTGGCGTCAGATCAAAAGACTTGCACCCGGCGAATGGTCTACCCGACCCGAGACCCTAGTTACACGATATTCATTTACCTACATAGATTAATTCTAATTATCGATTCCAATATTCTTTATTTTTTGTAGACATTTGTTTTTCATGTACTGACTCTTCTTTTAGAATTTAGTGTGCCGGTTTCTCCACATTTTATGTTACTGTTTCGTATTTGTTGTCAATCATTAATGTTCCCGTTTTTCTGACACATTTTAGCTTCTCCCTGCCCAAAACGGCCACTTTCCTGCGCTTCTCCCGTTAGATTCAATAATTAATATAAAATTAACGCTATTTTATAACAGTATGTCTTCACCATACGCTTTACGGTAATGCATTTTAAAGATTCTCTGTGTTTTTCTAGTCGCAAAATTTACGAGAATACTTCTTACCAGACATGAAAATTTGTTTTAATTAATGTTCTTCGTTATTTTCGTTATCTTCAGTTCGTTTCGATATAATTCATGACTAACTAAATAACTCCATGAATGTGATTCTAATTGCTACATTCGTTTGTTTACGAGTATTATCCTTTGCTTTCACAGATGGCCTAGACGTAGCGTCTTTGTCTTAGATATGACGTCGTTACTCAAAGCCGAGGAGTGGAATCGGGCAGCAGAATTTATGCGCGTTTGCTGTGGTGAAAAGTTACCGCTGTTTGATTTATTTAGCACTAAGGCCCACAGCTTGTCTAATTTCAATTCTTCTTTGCCGCTAAATTTGTCTCTGTGCTTTTGAATTCATGTGGCTCTTTATTCATCCGAACATAGTAACGACTGGATGTTGATAAAACCAGAGTATCGGAGAAATAAATCTGGTGGTTGCCTTCTCCGACTTCTAGTGTTTTCTTCTCTGGATATTCGGTGCGCTTCATACTAAATACTAGTCCTAAGAACATCAAAAATGACTTCGTGCAGCGACAAATTGTATGTTGGTTCCATCAGTCGACATCTCCTATCAGACTGCTGGGGTTCTGAAGTGACACTCTTTTAATATTCATTTTGCGCCAAGATGCCTACTTTCCTTAAACTTTCACAAAATCGCAAAGAATTCTATCACCTTCAATAATAATCATAACAGCACTCATGTAAACATTTCCGAAAAAAAATTAATTCGGTAGATAATTATCTGAAGAACGCAGAGTGAAATACGTAAGGCACAGAGCATTACGTGTTGTAATCGAGTGGTCGGGATTTGCAGAAAATTTAATTTTCACCGCAATTACTGGCAGCTTATCAAAATTTAAAATCCGTGAATAATCCCACGTACGTTAAATAAGGTGACTCTTTTTGTTTTATCTAGGTTATTAATCTGAAAGTGAGATGTGATTAATGAGGGGTGTAGTATTAGAACGATGAACTTAAGTTATTTTACAAACGCAGTGGTGAATAACATTAACTATAGATTAAAACAAAAAAGGGATACTTAACTGCAGCCGGCCGGCGTGGCCGTGCGGTTCTAGGCGCTACAGTCTGGAACCGCGCGACCGCTACTGTCGCAGGTTCGAATCCTGCCTCGGTCATGGATGTGTGTGATATCCTTCGGTTAGTTACGTTTAAGTAGTTCTAAGTTCTAGGGGACTGATGACCACAGATGGCTCAGAGCCATTTGAACCAACTTAACTGCAGAAAAACAGAAAATATAGCTCCTGGCTGAGAAATTTTGAGAAACGAAATTTTATAGTCACACGGTGATCGTTTAATCAGTGCAGTCGAACTTTTGAAATTCTTAGGGCTGAAGGTTAAAGAAAAGCTCTCGTGGAAGTATTGTTCTGATCTTGTGTTGTAATTTATTGCTGTATCTTTTCTTAACATACTTTCGTTTTATTATATACTGTGGTACTCAATCTTGAGACAACTTTGTGCATTCACAGTTAATGTCCTCACCTAAGAATAAAGTGGTCAGAAAGATCTGTGTTGTCAATTCGCGAACTTCGTGCAGGGGTTTTTCAAGCGTCTCATAGAAAAGAAACATCTTCATTATATCTCAGTGAACACTTCACACTTAGAAAAACTTTATTAAGCCATGTACGCAAAGATGTGCACTTTTCTATGGGCTGCCTGGTACGTGGACACCTAGTAGATTTTAAAAGTTTGGTGTTGAACTTCAGATTTTCAAATCTAAGATAAAAGGCTCGTTGTGGCACACTCATATTAATCTGTTCAGTCGTTTTCCTACTTGCTACTATGTTTCTGTCAGGAGCATAACTGGGAGGGGGAAACTGGGCATTACCCTGGGGCTCTTAGGCAAAAGGACACCTGACGACCGAAAGAAAGAAAGAAATGTTACGTTTAAAATGGATAGGAAAAGTGGAAAATACTGCAAAATCGCTCAGTTTAATGAAGTATTTCTCCGAGTTAACACTATCCAAACTGACAGAGGGAATCTTCACTCTGCAACTGATTGTACGCTTATATGAAATTTCCTGAGAGTTTAAAGATGTGTGTCGGACCGGGCCTCGAACCTGTGGTCTCTGAAAAGCTCCGAAGTTCTAGTTCCGATGAGTCACATACTTTTAATTTGCCAGCAAGTGTCAACCTCATTTGCGCTTGGAAATTTCAAGGAGGAGCCGGCCGTGGTGGCCGAGCCGTTCTAGGATCTTCAGTCCGGAACCGAGCGACTGCTATGGTCGCAGATTCGAATCCTGCGTCGGGCATGGGTGTGTGTGATGTCCTGAGGTTAGTTAGGTTTAAGTAGTTCTTATTTCTAGGGGACTGATGACCTCAGCTGTTAAGTCCCATAGTGCTCAGAGCCAGTTGAAACATTTTTCAAGGAGGAAAAGATACGCGAATCATTTACGTGTTTCAGTCAGGTCAAAGGACTCAGATAATTAGATCTACAGAACGAAAGAGATTGGCAGTGGCGGGGATTAAGGCTCCAGGATCTATTTACGAAATGCAGAGTGGAGAAATATACACAACAGTTTGGCATGAATGATGACACAATATGATTTGTCCTCTAACGTAGACATAGATTACCCACTTTGATAAGAATTGCCGTAAAAATGTATAAGTAGGTTAAAAGCTCCTGAATCCCAAGTTACAAATAGAATCACAATAACATGCGGAATAGGTGTCAAGGCAGTGCGATGGTTACACAGTTAAATCATATTACAAGCTGAACTGAAGAATTCTAAGCACATTTATCATGGAATCAAAATGTATGTATTTTCCAGAAAGGAAAGAAGATGACACAAGTAATTTCTGGTTGGTACGATGAATGGTAGCTGGATCTAAATAAAAGAAAAATGTTATGTGAATGTGGATGAATAGGGAAAACAATTCTGTAACGTTCTAATTTCTATCAGCACTCATATCTTACGGAAATGCTTGGTGACCTAAAATGAGAGACCCTGGAGGGAAGACGACGTTCTTTTCGCGAGACACTATGGTGAAAATTTAGAGAACCGGCATTTTAAGCTGACTGCAGAACAATTCTACTGCCGCCAACGTACGTTTTGCGTAAGGAGCACGAAGTTAAGGTGAGAGAAATTTGGGCTCGTACGGAGGTTTCTAGGGAGTCGTTTTTCTCTAGTTCTATTTGCGAGTAGAACATGAAACGAAACGACTAGTGGTGGTATGTTATACCCTCCGTCACGCACTGTATTATGGATTGCGGAGTACGTATGTTGATGCAGATGTAGATGTGGATTATTGTTTAATGTTCCGTCGACGTTGAGGTCAGAGACGCTGCACAAACTCGTATTGGGTAAGGATACGGACGGAAATCGGCAGCGCTCTTTCAAAGGAACCACCCCGGTATTCACCTTAAGAGATTTAGGGAAATCACGGAAAACGTAAATCTACATGGTAGGATCGAACTTCGAATCGCCGTCCCCACGAAAATCAGTGCAGTACACTAACAAAGCACGTATTTCGAGCAAAAAATAAATGCCTTTAGCATCAACATAAGAATTACATCAACATAAGAACTACGTGTAAAGTAGTAAAATGAGAGCCAAGAACAAGGATTCAAGAAAATGAGGAAACGTTTTCAGGGCCAGTAATGAACTGAATAAAGATGGATCCAAAATTGTGGACACGTTCAGTAAGCTTTATAAGAAGCAGATAATTTAAGTTTGAATTATATTTTAGTGGATGGTTTACAGTTCCCAATTATATTTTAGTGGATGGTTTACAGTTCCCAGGAAAAACATTTCAGAACAAGTTTAATAAAGTTCAGCTCCAGTCTTTTAACGATTATGAGGCGACATACTCGGTTTTGCAAAATGTAACAAATAATTTTTGTAGCAGAACTTCCTGACATAGTGATGTTCCAAATACAGGGTGTTACAAAAAGGTACGGCCAAACTTTCAGGAAACATTCCTCACACACAAATAAAGAAAAGATGTTATGTGGACATGTGTCCGGGAACGCTTAATTTCCGTGTTAGAGCTCATTTTAGTTTCGTCAGTATGTACTGTACTTCCTCGATTCACCGCCAGTTGGCCCAATTGAAGGAAGGTAATGTTGACTTCGGTGCTTGTGTTGACATGCCACTCATTGCTCTACAGTACTAGCATCAAGCACATCAGTACGTAGCATCAACAGGTTAGTGTTCATCACGAACGTGGTTTTGCAGTCAGTGCAATGTTTACTAATGCGGAGTTGGCAGATGCCCATTTGATGTGTGGATTAGCACGGGGCAATAGCCGTGGCGCGGTACGTTTGTATCGAGACAGATTTCCAGAACGAAGGTGTCCCGACAGGAAGACGTTAGAAGCAATTGATCGGCGTCTTAGGGAGCACGGAACATTCCAGCCTATGACTCGCGACTGGGGAAGACCTAGAACGACGAGGACACCTGCAATGGACGAGGCAATTCTTCGTGCAGTTGACGATAACCCTAATGTCAGCGTCAGAGAAGTTGCTGCTGTACAAGGTAACGTTGACCACGTCACTGTATGGAGAGTGCTGCGGGAGAACCAGTTGTTTCCGTACCATGTACAGCGTGTGCAGGCACTATCAGCAGCTGATTGGCCTCCAAGAGTACACTTCTGCGAATGGTTCATCCAACAATGTGTCAATCCTCATTTCAGTGCAAATGTTCTCTTTACGGATGAGCCTTCATTCCAACGTGATCAAATTGTAAATTTTCACAACCAACATGTGTGGGCTGACGAAAATCCGCACGCAACTGTGCAATCACGTCATGAACACAGATTTTCTGTGAACGTTTGGGCAGGCATTGTTGGTGATGTCTTGATTGGGCCCCATGTTCTTCCACCTACGCTCAATGGATCACGTTATCATGATTGCATACGGGATACTCTACCTGTGCTGCTAGAACATGTGCCTTTACAAGTACGACACAACATGTGGTTCATGCACGATGGAGCTCCTGCACATTTCAGTCGAAGTGTTCGTACGCTTCTCAACAACAGATTCGGTGACCGATGGATTGGTAGAGGCGGACCAATTCCATGGCCTCCACGCTCTCCTGACCTCAACCCTCTTGACTTTCATTTATGGGGGCATTTGAAAGCTCTTGTCTACGCAACCCCGGTACCAAATGTAGAGATTCTCCGTGCTCGTATTGTGGACGGCTGTGATACAATACGCCATTCTCCAGGGCTGCATCAGCGCATCAGGGATTCCATGCGACGGAGGGTGGATGCATGTATCCTCGCTAACGGAGGACATTTTGAACATTTCCTGTAACAAAGTGTTTGAAGTCACGCTGGTACGTTCTGTTGCTGTGTGTTTCCATTCCATGATTAATGTGATTTGAAGAGAAGTAATAAAATGAGCTCTAAGATGGAAAGTAAGCGTTTCCGGACACATGTTCACATAACATATTTTCTTTCTTTGTGTGTGAGGAATGTTTCCTGAAAGTTTGGCCGTACCTTTTTGTAACACCCTGTATAGTTCGAAGTCGCTTGATAAATCGTTTATGTGTGGCGTGATGGGAGAGTGACAGACGATAATGCTCCTGAGATGCCAGTTACATATTGCTTGTATGTAGCGTCTTTAATGAACGCGTCGACTATTGGTTGAAGTACCAGACCAGAGGGCACACAATTATGCAAGATTTAATATACGGATGTTACGTAATGCTAGAAGTTACTTGGATGAAACGGAAACTGCGATACTATCTATCGACTTTAAACAGTAACGTAGTGAATACGAGTCAGGCAATGTGAACATGATACCTTTAAAGGTTAAACAGTTTTGACTGCGACAATTTACTGCATCGAGAAGAAAGGCATTTTGCGGTACAACTACGGTGCTTAGGCACACATTAGTGAGAGAATATTTTATCGGAAAATAGAATAAAAAAGAAATCTACATCTGTGGTGGAGATCACGATATACAATACGAACTTGAAAAATACCGTGAATCAGTCGTAGCTAATATCGCAAAATGCACTTTAGCTGTACAGTGCTAGTGGACGCCAGGCCACTCAATGTGAATAAAAGCACACATCTGTCGTAAAGAAAAATACTGATAAACAAACAATGTGCCAATATTCCCACCGAAACAGGAGAGACAATATTTTGCTTCTCATACACATCAATGTTTAAAGAAATAATTTCTTTCAAAATCAACAAAAAGCGCTATAAAGAAATTTAATTGAAAATTCGCACGAAGAAGTGGCGTCAATCATCAGACCAAATGCCTGGTATCGCGAATTCCTCTTCACTCTACGAAGCTCAACGTTAAGCAATGACGACGTAATGTCACACCTATTGCGTACAGTATCGTACAATCACCAAAGTTGTCAGAGAGAAGGATTAAAATATTAACAGCTCGAATTCCAGCGTCGTATACAGCAATGCACTTTAGCTGGTAATAACGAATACTCTGTTCGAGAATCACAAGTGGAAGAAGTATAATTTGAAAAGGTCGGAAGATACGGGAAGATTTCAGTTAGGTTACTACATGGTCAGGTAGAGATTCTATAATCAGATACTGGATTGTAAGGCGTACTCAGGAGCAGATATTGACTCAGATCACAATTTAGTAGTGATGAAGAATAGGTTGAAGTTTAAGACGTTAGCCAGGAAGAATCAATATGCAAAGAAGTGGGATACGGAAGTAATAAGGAATAAAGAGATATGCTTGTAGTTCGCTAAAGATATATATATATATATATATATATATATATATATATATATATATATATATATATATATATATATATACTCCTGGAAATTGAAATAAGAACACCGTGAATTCATTGTCCCAGGAAGGGGAAACTTTATTGACACATTCCTGGGGTCAGATACATCACATGATCACACTGACAGAACCACAGGCACATAGACACAGGCAACAGAGCATGCACAATGTCGGCACTAGTACAGTGTATATCCACCTTTCACAGCAATGCAGGCTGCTATTCTCCCATGGAGACGATCGTAGAGATGCTGGATGTAGTCCTGTGGAACGGCTTGCCATGCCATTTCCACCTGGCGCCTCAGTTGGACCAGCGTTCGTGCTGGACGTGCAGACCGCGTGAGACGACGCTTCATCCAGTCCCAAACATGCTCAATGGGGGACAGATCCGGAGATCTTGCTGGCCAGGGTAGTTGACTTACACCTTCTAGAGCACGTTGGGTGGCACGGGATACATGCGGACGTGCATTGTCCTGTTGGAACAGCAAGTTCCCTTGCCGGTCTAGGAATGGTAGAACGATGGGTTCGATGACGGTTTGGATGTACCGTGCACTATTCAGTGTCCCCTCGACGATCACCAGTGGTGTACGGCCAGTGTAGGAGATCGCTCTCCACACCATGATGCCGGGTGTTGGCCCTGTGTGCCTCGGTCGTATGCAGTCCTGATTGTGGCGCTCACCTGCACGGCGCCAAACACGCATACGACCATCATTGGCACCAAGGCAGAAGCGACTCTCATCGCTGAAGACGACACGTCTCCATTCGTCCCTCCATTCACGCCTGTCGCGACACCACTGGAGGCGGGCTGCACGATGTTGGGGCGTGAGCGGAAGACGGCCTAACGGTGTGCGGGATCGTAGCCCAGCTTCATGGAGATGGTTGCGAATGGTCCTCGCCGATACCCCAGGAGCAACAGTGTCCCTAATTTGCTGGGAAGTGGCGGTGCGGTCCCCTACGGCACTGCGTAGGATCCTACGGTCTTGGCGTGCATCCGTGCGTCCCTGCGGTCCGGTCCCAGGTCGACGGGCACGTGCACCTTCCGCCGACCACTGGCGACAACATCGATGTACCGTGGAGACCTCACGCCCCACGTGTTGAGCAATTCGGCGGTACGTCCACCCGGCCTCCCGCATGCCCACTATACGCCCTCGCTCAAAGTCCGTCAACTGCACATACGGTTCACGTCCACGCTGTCGCGGCATGCTACCAGTGTTAAAGACTGCGATGGAGCTCCGTATGCCACGGCAAACCGGCTGACACTGACGGCGGCGGTGCACAAATGCTGCGCAGCTAGCGCCATTCGACGGCCAACACCGCGGTTCCTGGTGTGTCCGCTGTGCCGTGCGTGTGATCATTGCTTGTACAGCCCTCTCGCAGTGTCCGGAGCAAGTATGGTGGGTCTGACACACCGGTGTCAATGTGTTCTTTTTTCCATTTCCAGGAGTGTATATATATATATATATATATATATATATATATATATTACGGTGAGGGATAACTCAGTAGGAAGTTTCGTTGAAGAGAAATAGACATCTCTAAAAAGGGCAATCATGGAAGTTGGAAAGAAAAATACAGGTACCAGAAACTATAGGTAACAGAAGTACTTCAGTTGCTCGACGAAAGAAGGGTGTACAAAAATGTTCAGGGAAATTCAGGAATATAGAGATACAAATTGCTTGAGAATGAAATAAATAGGAACTGCACGGAAGCAGAGGCGAAATGGTTACACAAAAATGTGAAGAAATCGAAAAATAAATTATTGTTCGATGGAGTGAAACAACATATGGGAAAGTCAAAAGAACCTTCGGTAAAATTAAAAGCAAGGGGGGTAACATTAAGAAAGGTACTACGGAAACAAAGAAAGCTTCATCATGGGTTTAAGAGTAGTCGAATCATAGCTGATAAGGAAAAGCTGAACGAAGCGAAAAAGAGCGTAAAGAGAGCAATGAGAGAAGCATTCAACGAATTCGAACATAAAACATTGGCAAACAATCTAAACAAGAACCCTAAAAAGTTTTGGTCATATGTAAAATCGGTAAGCGGATCTAAATCCTCTATTCAGTCACTCGTTGACCACGATGGCACCGAAACAGAGGACGACCGAAGAAAGGCAGAAATACTGAATTCAGTGTTCCGAAACTGTTTCACTGCGGAAAATCGTAACACGGTCCCTGACTTCAGCCGTCGCACGGACGCCAAAATGGAAAATATTGAAATAAACGATATCGGAATTGAAAAACAACTGCTATCACTTAGTAGCGGAAAAGCATCCGGACCAGACGAGATACCCTTAAGATTCTACAGTGATTATGCTAAAGAACTTGCCCCCTTTCTATCAGCAATTTATCGTAGATCGATGGAAGAACGTAAAGTACCTAGCGACTGGAAGAAAGCGCAGGTCGTTCCCATTTTCAAGAAGGGTCATAAATCAGATGCGAATAATTATAGGCCTATTCGCTTACGTCAATCTGTTGTAGAATAATGGAACATGTTTTGTGTTCTCATATTATGACGTTCTTAGATAATACAAATCTCCTTCATCATAACCAACATGGATTCCGCAAACAGAGATCATGTGAAACTCAGCTCGCCCTATTTGCCCAAGAAATTCACAGTGCCGTAGACACTGGCGAGCAGATTGATGCCGTATTCCTGGACTTCAGGAAGGCATTTGATACGGTTCCGCACTTACGTTTAGTGAAAAAAATACGAGCTTACGGAATATCGGACCAGGTTTGTGATTGGATTCAGGATTTCCTAGAAGAAAGAACACAACATGTCATTCTTAACGGTTCAAAATCTGCAGATGTAGAGATAATTTCGGGAGTACCGCAAGGAAGCGTGATAGGACCTTTATTGTTTACAATATACATAAATGACTTAGTTGACAACATCGGTAGCTCCGTGAGGCTATTTGCAGATGACACGGTTGTCTACAAGAAAGTAGCAACATCAGAAGACTCGTACGTACTCCAGGAAGACCTGCAGAGGATTAATGCATGGTGCGACAGCTGGCAGCTTTCCCTAAACGTAGATAAATGTAATATAATGCGCATACATAGGGGCAGAAATCCATTCCAGTACGATTATGCCATAGGTGGTAAATCATTGGAAACGGTAACGACCGTAAAATACTTAGGAGTTACTATCCGGAGCGATCTGAAGTGGAATGATCACATAAAACAAATAGTGGGAAAAGCAGGCGCCAGGTTGAGATTCATAGGAAGAATTCTAAGAAAATGTGACTCATCGACGAAAGAAGTAGCTTACAAAACGCTTGTTCGTCCGATTCTTGAGTATTGCTCATCAGTATGGGACCCTTACCAGGTTGGATTAATAGAAGAGATAGACATGATCCAGCGAAAAGCAGCGCGATTCGTCATGGGGACATTTAGTCAGCGCGAGAGCGTTACGGAGATGCTGAACAAGCTCCAGTGGCGGACACTTCAAGAAAGGCGTTACGCAATACGGAGAGATTTATTATCGAAATTACGAGAGAGCACATTCCGGGAAGAGATGGGCAACATATTACTACCGCCCACATATATCTCGCGTAATGATCACAACGAAAAGATCCGAGAAATTAGAGCAAATACGGAGACTTACAAGCAGTCGTTCTTCCCACGCACAATTCGTGAATGGAACAGGGAAGGGGGATCAGATGGTGGTACAATAAGTACCCTCCGCCACACACCGTAAGGTGGCTCGCGGAGTATAGATGTAGATGTAGATGTAGAAGAGTGCAATGGGAATTACATTATTAAATGCAGAGGAGAAAGCTTACAGGTGGAAAGAGTATATTGAACGTGTGGAGACGACTTTTCTAACGACGCGACAGAGGAAGAAACAGGAATCCAAATAGAAGAAACAGGTGATCAAGTACTATAATCAGAATGTCAATGATCTTTGGAAGATCTAAGATCAAATAAGATAGAAGGAATAGACAATATTCCATCAGAATTTCTAAAATCGTTGGGGGAAGCGGCAACAGAACGACTATTCACGATGGTGTGTAGTATGTATGTGTCTGGCGATTTACCATCTGACTTTCGGAAAAATATCATCCACAAAATTCTGAAGACTGCAAAAGCTGACAATTGCGAGAATTGTCGAACAATCAGCTTAACACCTCATGCATCTTAGTTGCTGATAAGAATAACATACAGAAGAATCGAAAAGAAAATTGAGGATGTGTTAGGTGACGATGAGTTTGGCTTTAGGAAAGGTTAAGGCACCTAAGAGGCAGTTCTAGCGTTGCGGCTGAAACAGAAGCAAGACTAAAGAAAAATCAAGACACATTCATGGGGTTTGTCGTCTTGAGAAAAGCGTTCGACAGTGTCAAATGCCGCAAGGTGTTCGAAATTCTGAGGAAAATAGGGGTAAACTATAGGGAGGGACGAGTAATATATAACGTGTACAAGACCCAAGAGAATATAGCAAGATTGGAAGACCAAGAACGAAGTGCTCGAATTAAAAAGGGTGTAAGGCAGGGATGTAGTCTTTCAACTTTACTGTTAACTCCAAATATCCAAGGAGCAATGACGGTGATAAAGGAAGGTTCAAGAGTGGAATTAAAACTGAAGGTGAAAGGATATCAATGATACGATTCGCTGATGACACTGCGATCCCCAGTGGAAAAGAACAATTACAGGATCTGCTAAATGGAATGAACATTCTATTGAGTACAGAATATGGATTGAGAATAAATCCAAGAAAGACGAAAGTAATGAGAAGTAACAGAAATGTGATCTTTGTGAACCGTCGCATCAGGATTGGTGATCAAGAAGTAGATGAAGTTAAAGAATTCTGCTGTCTAGACAGCAAAATAACCCATGAAGGACGGGGCAAGGAGGACTTCAAAAACGGACTAGCACTGGCAAAAAGAGCATTCATGGCCAAGAGAAATCTACTAGTATGGAACATATCCCTTAATTTGAGCCGGCCGCGGTGGTCTCGCGGTTCTAGGCGCGCAGTCCGGAACCGTACGACTGCTACGGTCGCAGGTTCGAGTCCTGACTCGGGCATGGATGTGTGTGATGTCCTTGGGTTAGTTAGGTTTAAGTACTTCTAAGTTCTAGGGGACTGATGACCACAGCAGTTGAGTCCCATAGTGCTCAGAGCCATTCGAACCTTAATTTGAGGAATAAATTTCTCAGAATGTTCGTGTGGAGCACAGCATTATGTAGTGAAACATAGACTGCGAAAACAAGGAGAGAAGAGAATCGAAGCATTTGAGATGTGGTGCTCTAGATGAGTGTTGAAAATTAGGTGGACTGAAAAGATAAGGAGTGACGAGGTTCTGCGTAGAATCGGAGAGGAAGGAATACATGTAAAACTCTGACAAGACGAAGGGACAGGGTGGTAGGATATCTGTTGAGGCATCAGGGAATAACTTCCATGGTACTAGAGGAAGCTGTAGAGGGCAAAAACTGAAGAGGAAGACAGAGATTGGAATACATCCATCAAATAATTGAACTCTTAGGTTGGAAGTCCTACTCTGAGATGAAGAGTTGGCACAGGAGGAGAATTTCTTGTGGGGCAGCATCAAACCAGTCGAAAGACTGATGACTCAAAAAAAGAAAAAAATACACATCCAGTACAAGGGAGACGAGAAACCGAGAAAATAATGGGTGCACTGGACTAGGACTGAGGATACGAACTGCATTAACACAACGACGATAAGTTACACGTTTATAGAAACACAATTTGAAATCACATTTCATGCCGTTATTAAGGCGCCTGTGATTTAAACGACAAATTACTTTTCTGACAAAAACAAATGCTGATTCATGAGATATTTCTGTAATGATTTATTAATTATTGTAAAAATGTATTATTCTCCAAGATATGTGTAAGGAAAACGGGAGTTTAAGTGCTCTATACTGATACACTCGACTTGCCGAACATTACCAGTACGGCTGAATGAAGATAGTATTTGTCACGAAAACTTTGCAAGACAATGTGTTATTTATAGTATTCCAGTTTTCCAGAAAGTACAAGGTATATAAAATTCATTCCTGTCAAAACCGTGACAAACAGTCTGCATGATTCGTTTCGAAATCAAATTATTCTGATTACAACTGCTGTCTCGAAGATCTCCCTACTCTTTAAAAATACATTCTGCTAGAATTTATGGTATGCGTTTGCAGAATCGTGCAGTCGACCTGACGTCTGTTTCGGGTGCCATGGATCGGCTGGATTTATACGTTTGTTGATGGCTTACTTTCTGACTGTTAGCTTTGCTTCCTGCTCTTGTTTATTTTCAGTATTACTGAATGGGGGCGGAAACACCTCGTCGCTCTCCATTCGACTCATCTCGAACTGCTGATAAACAACCGCACGGCCCATTGAGAGGCTTTTTTGTATTGTTGAGAATTGCCCCAGGATCGATTTGTCGCTATGAGGAGATACGGAAAATAATCGCTACATAATTAGTTGAACGATACAGCGATAGGAACAAGCCGCCGTGACTGTGATAAACTCCCCGTGGAAAGGAAGGAAGAAAAATTTGTGGAAAAATTAAAATAGGCAAAGACCGTTTTCGAAGTCATTCTGAACTCACGATGAGCGAATCATTTACCTGCTGTTTCCGGGTCAAAGATCAGTATGTATCAGGATTCGAACATAAATCAAATGAATCTACACAACAAAAGGCAAAAGTTGAGTACATATTTCGGCCAAGGATATAACGCAGCATCCGACGTGAGTGGTGTATAGAATGGTGTGCAAAAAAGGATCTAATCACCACTTAAATGTAGTCCTTAAAGATGGTATACGGGTTAAAAGGCTTACCAAGAAACATTTCTTTATTGCGGAATATTTGAAAACATCCGAAATTTCTTTGGCTACGTCATGCTACGGTGGTATTATTTAGTAAGCTCGATATACAACATATCTTATAAACGAGGCGCTGATAACCATAAGGGCCTAAGACACATCGCCATAGATTCTGAGATTGAAGAATATATGCATACTACTGAAATGTGTTGATCTTATGGTGAACTAGTTTTATCTGTAAGTATAGGCCCACATTATTTATATAAAAATTTACGAAAAGTTGCCTCACCAATGTATCGTATATTCATTTACATATGGGCGCAAAGCACAAAGCATAATTTTGTTGCTCAATTGTTATGAAGGGGTGTTGTTATGTACGGTTGCCAACATAATTTGCTGCGTGCTTTAAGTACGTGGTAACATTATCTGAAGTATAGCGGTAGTTTTGTCTAAACCTCAAGATTTTTTTAATAAAATGATAACTAGGATCATGACATGTTGGAATAGGTCATAATTGTGTATGAGGTGTATTTAGTACCTGTTATTTATGTTCTGATTCTAGTTTCAGATTTAATAATACAATTAAATGGCGTGTGACAACGGCCTCCCGTGGGGTAAACTGCTCGGGTTAATTACAAGCTTTACAAACCTTCAAAAGACATTATTGTCACTATCCCAGGTATGCAAATTTTGGGAATTAATAATAAACATAATCCTAAATATTACTTAATATTTCATAACATAAAATGATCAGATCCACACTATTTGTTCATAGGAAATTCAAGATGTCATGCCAGTGACACTAATGGTTTGTCTACGAATTTGATTTTCACAAACACCTATTTTTCTCAAAACTATGTGTCTGTACTCTGGACCCATATCTTTCTCAGTGCCTCAAATGTAATAGGACTGTACAGCTTTGTTACCGTTCTAAGCTACAGTGTAAGATAGTAGAAAGAATTAATATTTTACGTACTGTAAATATTTGCACTCTTAAAGTATGGACATTACGTTGCATCTACGTGTAAATTCATATCTACGTTATTACTCTGCTATTCACAATTAAGTCCCTGGCAGAGGATTCAATGGACCACCTTCAAGCTGTCTCTCTACTGTTCCACTCTCGAACGGAGCGCGGGAAAAACGAGCAGTTAAATTTTTCTGAGCGAGTCCTGATTTCTCTTATTTTATTGTGATAATCATTTCGCCTTATGTAGGCGGGTGCCAGCAGAATCTTTTCGCAATCGGAGGAGAAAACTGGTGATTGAAATTTCATGAGAAGATCCCGTCGCAAGGAAAAACGCCTTTGTTTTAATGATTGCTACTCCAATTCAGTATCATTTCTGTGGCACTATCTCCCCTATTTCGCGATAATACAAAACGAGCCGCCTTTCGTTGAATTTTTTCAATATCATCCGTCAGTCCCACCTGATACGGATCCCACACCGCAAAGCAATACTCCAGAATAGGGCCGACAAGTGTAATGTAAGTAGTCTATTTAGCAGATCTGTTGAACCTTCTAAGTGTTCTGTCAGTGAATCGCAGTCTTTGGTTTGCTCTATCCACAGCATTATATATGTGATCGTTCCAATTTAGGTTATTTGCAATTGTAATCTCTAAGTATTTAGTTGAATTTAAAGCCTTCAGGTTTGTGTGAGTTATCGCGTAATCGAAATTTTACGGATTTCTTTTAGTACTCATGTACATAGCTTCACACTTTTCTGTATTCAGGGTCAACTGCCACTTTCCGCACCACAGAGATATCTTATCTAAATCATTTTGCAATTCGTTTTGGTCATCTGATGTCATTACAAGACGGTAAATGACAGCATCATTTGCAAATAATCTAAGAGGGCTACTCAGATAGTCTCCTATGTCGTTAATATAGATCAGGAACAATAGAGGGCCTATAACACTTTCTTGGGGAACGCCGGATATTACTTTTGTTTTACTTGATGACTTTCCATCTATTACTACGAACTGTGACCTTTCTGACAGGAAATCACGAATCTAGTCGCACAACTGAGGCGGTATTCCATTGACACACAGTTTGGTTAGAAGACACTTGTGAGAAACGGTGTCGAAAGCCTTCTGAAAATCTAAAAGTATGGACTCAATTTGACATCCGCTGTCGATAGCACTCATTACTTCATGAGTATAAAGAGCTTGTTGTGTTCCACAAGAACGATATTTTCTGTATCCATTCTATGTGTCAGTAAATCGTTTTCTTCGAGGTACTTCATAATACTGGAATGCAGTATATGTTCCAAAACTCTACTGCAAATCGAAGTTAGTGATATGAGCCTGTAATTCAGCGGATTACTCCTATTTCCCTTTTTGGGTATTGGTGTGACATGAGCAACTTTCCAGTCTTTAGGTACGGAACTTTCTGTGAGCAAGCGGTTGTATATAATTACTAAATATGCAGCTATTGCATCTGCATACTCTGAAAGGAACATGACTAGTATACCATCTGGACCGGAAGCCTTGCCTTTATTGATTTAAGCTGGTTTGCAACACCGAGCATATCTACTTCTATGTTTCACGGAATATTTACTTCGTGCCGAGCGGGATTAGCCTAGCGGTCTAAGGAGCTGCAGTCATGGACTGTGCGGCTGGTCCCGGCGGAGGTTCGAGTCCTCTCTCGGGCATAGATGTGTGTGTTTGTACTTAGAATAATTTAGGTTAAGTATTGTGTAAGATTAGGGACTGATGACATTAACAGTTAAGTCTCATAAGATTTCACACACATTTCAACATTTTTGAATATTTACTTCGTCTTCTTTGGTGAAGGCGTTTCGGAAAACCGCATTTGTTTAATAACTCAGCTTTGGTGACACAGTCATCAGTGACTTCACCGTTGTTCAAATGGTTCAAATGGCTCTGAGCACTATGGGACTCAACTGCTGAGGTCATTAGTCCCCTAGAACTTAGAACTAGTTAAACCTAACTAACCTAAGGACATCACAAACATCCATGCCCCAGGCAGGATTCGAACCTGCGACCGTAGCGGTCTTGCGGTTCCAGACTGCAGCGCCTTCACCGTTGTTACCGCGCAGTGAAGGTATTGACTGCGTCTGGCCACTGGTGTGCTTTATATATGACCAGAATCTCTTTGGGTTTTCTGCCAAATTTCGAGACAGAGAGAAATTATTAAAAGCATCTCGCATTGAAGCACGCGCTATATTTCGAACTTCTGCAAAACTTGGCCAATCTTCGGGATTCTGTGTTCTTTTAAATTTGGCATGCTTTTTTCGTTGCTTCTGCAACAGCGATCTGACCAGTTTTGTGTACCATACGAGATCAGTACCATCACTTATTAATTTATGTGGTATACAACTCTCAATTGGCGTTGATAAAAAAAAAAAAAATGTTCAAATGTGTGTGAAATCTTATGGGACTTAACTGCAAAGGTCATCAGTCTCTCAACTTACACACTACTTAACCTAAATTATCCTAAGGACGAACTCACACACCCATGCCCGAGGGAGGACTCGAACCTCCGCCGGGACCAGCCGCACAGTCCAAGACTGCAGCGCCAATGACCGCTCGGCTAATCCTGCGCTGCCGTTGATACTATCTCTCTGAAATCATTCCACATCTTTTCTACGCTTACGTGATCAGATCGGAAGGAGTGGAGACTGTCTCTTAAAAAGGTCTTAAGAGCATTTTTATCAGCTTTTGTAAGTGGATGTACTTTGCGTTTGTTTCCGATGGTTGTGGGTGTTACGGTATTCAGCCTAGTAGCAACTGCCTTGTGGTCGCTAATCCATGTATTCGTCATGATACTCCCGATTTGTCCAGGACGTTGCTAAGAGGTCAAGCATGCTTTCGCAACCATTTACGCTTCAAGTAGCCTCATGAACTAATTGTTCCAAATAATTTTCTGGGAAAGCATTCAGTACAATTTCTGAAGACATTTTATGCCTACCGGCGGCTTTAAACGTATAATATTTCCAGCATATCGAGGGTAGATTGAAGTCGCCACCGACTATAATTGTATGAGTGGGGTACCAATTTGAAATGAGACTCAAGTTTTCTGTGAACTGTTGAGCAACTATATTTTCTGAGTAGGGGGGTCGGTAAAAAAAAAAAAAAAAATGTCGTGTGACTAGGGCCTCTCGCTAGGTAGACCGTTCGCCGGGTGCAAGTCGATGGGGATTAAATGATGATGATTAGGATAACACAACACCCAGTCCCTGAGCGGAGAAAATGTTCGACCCAACCGGGAATTGAACCTAGGCCCTTAGGATTGACATTCTGTCACGCTGACCACTCCGCTACCTGGGGCGGACGAGGTCGGTAAAACAACCCAATTAATAGTTTAGTCCGACTGTCAAGTATAATATCCACCAGTACTATTTCGCAGGAACTGTCTACTTCAATTTCACTACAAGGAAAACTACCTCTGACATCAATAAATACTCCACCACCTACTGTATTTAATCTATTCTTTCCAAACACCGTTAGATCGTTTGAAAAAAATTCGGCTGAAGTTATATCCGGCTTTAGCCAGCTTTCTGTACCTACAATTATTTGAGCTTCAGTGCTTTCTGTTAGGGCTTGGAGCTCTAGTTCTTTTCCAACACAGCTACGACAATTTTTAACTACAATACTGGTCGTTTCTATAACTACCTTAGTGTGTTTTACCTGCCCTCTTTTAGACCGACGCTCTTTTTGGGGTTTGCTGCGACCCTCCAACCTAAAAAAATCCGCCCAGTCCCTTCCACACAGCCCCCGCTACCCGTGTAGCCGCTTCCTTCGTGTAGTGGACTCCTGACCTGTTAAGCGGAACCCAGAAACCCACCACCCGATGGCGCAAGTCAAGGAATCTGCAGCCTACACGGTCACAGACCCGCCTGAGCCTCTGATTGAGACCCTCCACTCTGGTCTGCACCAAAGGACCACAGTCGATTCTGTCGACGATGCTGCAGATGGTGAGCTCTGCCTTAATCTTTACCATTTTCGCTAGCCGCTCAAAACCAGAGAGAATCTCCTCTTATCCAAGGCGACAACGTCATTGGAACCGACATGGGCCAGCACCTACAGTTGGCCGCACCCTGTACTCTTCATGGCATCCAGAAGCAGCCTTTCTACATCCGGAGTGACACTCCTTTACAGCCATGTTCCTAAGGGACCCCATTATGCGCCTAATGTTGGAGCTCCCAACTACCAGCATACCCACCCTCTGTGAACGCCCAGACCTTGCAGGCCGAGAAGCTTCCTCTGCAGCAGGGTGGACGACTGCATCCGGCTCAGAGACTTCGTCAGCCACAGATAACGCCCGAAACCTATTCGTCAAACGAACTGGGGAGGCCCTACTCGACCACGGGTAAGGGGTCAACCTCAGTGCAGGCAGTACCTGGGGTGGCCACAGCAGTGGATCGATCGGGGGACTCATAGGTCGAACTCCAAGTCCCTTGCATACCCGTGTCCGACCTCCCAAGTGATGCCCCTTGGCAGCAGCCTCAAGCTGTGTGACGGAAGCAAACAATGCCTGAGGCTGTGAGCAAAGGGTCACCAACTCAGTTCGCTTCTGTACACAGCAGTCACAGTGCCTATCCATTTCTGAATTCGCTCCTGTTTGAAGCTAGTAAAAATATGTAATAAACAAACGGTGTACTCGCCTTATTTGCACAGGAACTCGTGGTGCTCTCTCACTGACAGTCTAACTGACACTGACACTGCATATAATCTGCTAGGGATGTCACTGTCAAAAATGTCATTGAACACATGGTGCAAACCCTAGTGTGGAAAGGGTGGGGAAGGAAATGGGGCAAAGGAAGGATCTCAGTATTTGATAAGAGCCATTTGAGATGAATACATGGAAAATCTAAGACGGATCGTTCAAATGGTTCAAATGGCTCTGAGCACTGTGGGACTTAACCTCTGAGGTCATCAGTCACCTAGAACTTAGAAATAATTAAACCTAACTAACCTAAGGACATCATACACATCCACACCCAAGGCAGGCTTCCAACCTGCAACCGTAGCAGTTAACTGGTTCCAGACTGAAGTGCCTAGAACCACTCGGCCACCGTGGCCAGCTAAGACGGATCGTTGGACAGAGATTTGAACCGCTCTTTTTCCAGAATGCGAGTCCAGTCTGTTGTGGCTTCACCACCTCGATTGGCTGCTGTCACAAACAATTAGGATCAAAAGAGCATGTCACAAACTATATAACGAATTTTTCAAAATCTGTGAAAGAAATGGCATCGTATTTAAATCGTCTAATGAATTAAATCAGAAAAGAAGCACTTCTAGAAGCTTCTGCGAGGACCAGAGGCTGACGGAAGCGGAAAAGAGACTTAGAGACAGATTATTTTACCCAGTTATTGACAACTTATGTTGGAAACTAAATATCGAGTTTGGAGTGGACTGGTTCATGAATACAGGGGGAATCTTGAATAATTTGTTAGTTTTCTAAATAGACAGCTCAAGGAATAAGAGTTGTAAGCTCAAGTAATACTCACCATCTTTCAACAGATGTTTTGGGAACAGTTTGATTATGAAGCACAACTTTTTGTCTCACACTTTTTCCTGAATTGTATTTCGTGTTGCAACTTACAAAAAGCATGTTACTTTTTTACTCACAGCATAGGTAAACGTATCTCTAAATAAAAACAAAGGAGAAGGCTGAATTTTTTCTGGGAGTGCCTTACACTATTATGTTTAAAACAGACTTTTAAAAATACGTTGCTGTTATAAATTACGCTTCTAAAATTTTTTTAATAATGATTGTCAAAAATTTCAGTAATTAACTGTTAGTTTTCTTTAAAAAACTTTAGTCACAAGAATAGCCAACTTTTTAATTAAGTCTCTTTTAAAGCAGTGTACAAAATTTCAGCCCCCTTTCGGTAATATATCTTAACCAATGTGTACAAGAACACAAAAAAGTGTGAGCTTCCAGGAAATTCAAATTAAAGTTATTACTCGTTTCTCTACCTACCCTGCATGGCGCTATTACATCGCAGGTCAATATGCATCTTGTTCCTGGTGTTACTGTCCCTCCCTTTTCGTTTTCGGTCTTCTTCTTCTTATTCTTGGATCTTTGGTGGCAACACTGACTTCTATGCTTCGAAGAGTTTCCCGTGTTTAATGGCAATTAAAGTACTTTGCATATTTATTCCACCAGGCACTCCCATCAATTCCATAACCTTAACCTTGACACTTCACCATCATTGTAACATAGCACAGAATCCACCACACGTACTTTAAATGTATTTAGTCTTACAAGAACAGTTCTTGCTATCTGTTCGCATATACAGTTGTTAAAACTCTCATTTGGGTTTTGACTCCTATCATATAACTACTTATTTAATAATACTGTGTCGCTAAGACAGTAGAGACTAAAAAGTCATAAAACAAATGAGTGAGAAGAAAATTATGTTTTTACAGAGCTGTCTGAGTGACATGGGGCGTGTTCATATGTGCAGACGCTTTTAAATTTATCTAATTTTGGAGCTTTCTTCGGTATAGATAGCTTGAAGTAAACTTTTTCTTCTTCAGAATTTTTGAAAGACAATTCAACTTGTTTTCCTATCTACGGCCTGTATAAAAGATATTGTGAATGATGCGTTTGAGTTTTTCAATGAAATTTTCCTTGCCATTCCTCTTCAGTTTTCAGCACAGTAAATGTTGATAAAAACTTCCTTAATAAATATAGAATGTGTACGAGACTTGACAGAGCTGATATTTAGTCGTCTTGACCAACACCTAGCAGTCCCGTCGTATCTAACAGAATTTACGATTTTTGCCAACCTGAGAGCCCTTTTTCACAGGTAAAAATGTTTTTTCTCTGACTAGGAAGAGGCAGTACGAATGGCTACAGGCGTGTTGAACTGGCGAGAGATTGCAAGAGAAGTTTTGAACGATCGTAACTTACAGAGGTGGAAGCAAGACTTCGTACTTCTGACAGTACAGTGCTTCGAAAACTCCGAGAATTACCTTTCATTGTAGAAATTGGAAATATTGTTCTTCCTTTAGGCAGCAGAGGTCGTGCAGGTAAAGGTATACAACTTGCACAGAGGTGTAAAAGCTCTCATGCTCGCCACAGTACATGCGTGAATGGAACACGAACAGAATTTAACGTGTGCTTCAGTAAAAGGTATCCTCTGCCACGCACTTTACATTGATTCACAGAGCATGTAGCTGTATGAGTGTAATCTTAAAGAGCATGAGAGATTAGTTTTTTCCAAAACGATGGACTATTTCACTTGCGCATCAAATGATTGCTACTTTAATGGCAATTGTACGTCCTGATAGGGTTCGCCATCTACATAAATAGTTCGTAATGTGAATAATTTAAGTTAGCTTGCTCTAGAGCTTGAAATAATGTTTTTAAATTTCTTGAAAGATTATGAGGATCTTTCCCATCATTATGGTATCACTGAGATGGTTGGCGATGCTCGGATTTCCGCTGGTTAACTGCTCGAGACATCTTTGGCAAACAGCTAGTACCCTAGAGACAACAGCAATTTTGTACATCTAAATTAGTCAAATGGAGTATTAATCGCCATAATTTTTTGTGACTGTTGATCAAAAGGCAATTGAAGATAAGCTTCCTATGGATCACTTTTTACAAAAATAGTACCTGCAGCTAATTGAGCCATAATATCCTCCAGTTTGGGGATTGGTTAAGTGCCCATAATTGCATGTGCGTTATTTGTAGCTGTAAAGTCACTGCAGATTCGCAGGGATATATTGGATATTTCTACAAGAGCTATTTTAGGAGGCAGTTGGCTGTTAGCGGTAGGTTGTATTACACGTTATATCTTTATTTTTCGAAGCAAAAGGCAAGTTACGCACTTTACAGAGCCTGAGTACACATTACATGTGTTTCATAATCTTTTACGTTCTGTGATCGAAAACCTGCGCGTATTTGCGTAGTAACTTCGTAAGGTGTGTCTGCAGCATTGAGCTTGCACTTGGTTGGAGGGTGAGTCCAGACCCAATATACAATTATCTTTCTGTGACTTGAGAGCAATAAATCTTGTTTGGACAGTTTTAGTTTTATACTGCGCACTAGCGAAGAGTTGAGTGTATACGGTGATGCTATCGTTACTGTAACTGATCGAGTACAGTTAAATGGCTGTAAATTTTTAGAGCCTAATGCTTGTATATTTGAAAATTTAAAAATGTGGAGCACGAGCCCGTATCATTTTATAATTTGAAGGGAGTTCTGTTAATTTACACTTGTAAATTTAGAGATTTATTGCTACATGACAAGACTGCATTTAAATAAAAACTTTTGGTAGAGGAACACTCTGTGCCTTACGTAATGACTTCCTTCTACAGGATGATTCCGTTATGATGTTACAGACTTTCAGGAGTGATGGAGAAGGGTAAATGGTCAGTTTGAGCTAAGGGACCATGGTCCTAAAACTGTCGTTGTTTACTCTATAGTACCGAAGGATTTTGTAATGCTGCGGATGACTATTCGATTTGATTTGATTAATGCCGGGAGACGAAAACAACAGTGATCTCAGCCCACTGTTGCCCGCAGCGAAAGTGTTTCGCCTCCTGTGATTCTAGTAAAGCCCTCCGGTACCCTAAAGAAGTAGTAGTTCCTTATTAGGCAGGAATATTCCGTGTCTTTTACTCTTCAGAGCTTAGCACTGGAAGATTAGATGTGGTGCGGCTTCATCCTCCGCACCACATAGTCTTGGTATAGGAGCTTCCTTCCCTATATCCAGATTGTGTAGGTTTTTCTTAAAGTTACCATAGCCAGTCAAGAGTCCTACTATGAGTTTAATCTGTTTCATATTCAAGTTCATCGTTATAGCTCTCTTGAAACATGGCTTCGACACCATTAGCTTGCCGTGTTTTTAGTTTTGGATCGTAGTTCAATCTCCTATGAGCTGCCTCCTGATCTAGCTACCTAGTTTTCATTTTACTATCGCGTTAGTGATGGTTATGAATGGAGCTTTCGCGCTTGTCTTGGTCAGTCTATCAGCTTGTTCGCGCCCGACCTGGCCATTCCGTCACCTTGTTCACTGCCACTAGTTCCTGAGGGACCATGGACCCACAGCAGTTTTGCCCTGTCGCTTTGCCCTAGTCTCTCAAGAGCTTCATGACATTCTGCAACGATCTTTTATCTCATTGCAGTGGCTGATAAAAATTTCAGAGCTTCTGGTTGTCTGAATAAATGTATATGCTACGATCCTCGTAGCATCCACGCAAATTCTCCTCCGCACGTACTCTGATAGCGGATATTTCGGCCTGGAATACTGTGCCCAGCGTTCCTAGAAAGACTGTTCTCTCCGGCCCAGGTTGTACTCCGTACATTCCGGCCCTATTGTCTTCATCAGCTTTCGATCCGTCAGTATACCAGACTATGTCTCTTGAACGATATCGTGGTTCACTGTTTCACTGCTCCCTTGTTCCAATCGTTACGCTGAAAGGGTACTGAAGCAGCTGGAAGTTAATGTTTGTCAGTTGGCATGTCCCAGGCCATCTCCATGTTTTCCACACTCACTATATTTGTGTCAGATTCTGGATATCCTAAAGGAATGTGAATTTTTCCGGTCTTTAGCTTGTATTTGCCGCTACTTCCAGTTTAACTCAAAGGTGTAATGAGCACATGGTCTACATCCCATCAGTGGGTGTGCTGCTAATTCCATCTGTTACGGCTAGACGGTCAATCTCTGCCCCTTCCCTGGCTCCTTATTAGCCATCTTCTCTTCCGCTTTATATCATCATACTGTAGTACCTTAAATTGTCATAGGCCTTATTACAGAGGTGTGTATCCAATACATATTACTTTGATTTAGACCCACGTTTTTACCACAGAGCCCTTCTTCTGCTCATTGCTTTTGGCCTAGGAACATGTATTTTTTTATATGAGGGATCATGTTAGTTTCACATAGATTGTTATCCCTAGATATTTCACTACCTCTTCTGCTGGTGGAGTTTCACCGAGGAGCTTGAGATTCCAGTAGTTTGCTGGATTGCTTCCTCGTCAATTGTAGTACAACAGCTTACTTGGGACTGATTCGTAGCTTCTGTTTTTTTGCACCAGTTTTCCACAATGTATAGTGCACATTGTGCCATTATCATCAATACAACATTTTTTTACTTAAATTCGAGGACATTTAATATTAATAAAGTAAGGAGGGATATTTACGTAGTATACTTCGCGGTCTAAGTCTTTTAGTGTATCCTCCCTGTAAACAGCCTCGTCCGATCTCCACAGAATTAAACTGTAAGAGGGAGGTTAGATCGTCAGAGCGGAAACGAACTTGAAGACAATGTTGTAGAGACGGAATAAGAAGACGCTGAAGATGATATGGGACATGTGATGAAAGAAATATAATGCGCGTAAAATTCTACATCGAAAAAGGTTTCTGCAGTAGACGTTGTACCCTTAGAATTATTGAGATCGTTGGCGGAAACAGGATTATTTTTAACGGTAGTGGGTTTAGAAAAATGGACTGTGTTTGTCAAAATATGTTCCTTCTATAACGCAGTTTTCTTTTTAAATAGACCTCCATCAAATCAGAAAGACTTTGTTTCTCATCTTGCAATATCTTACTTTGAACAGTGTGCATTCAGGTCCACTTAAAATGCCAGGTTCTAATTTTCGTTCCTGCACTACTTTCTCCTTCAAAAATTCAACTATAGAGAGTGTTAAATAGAAGAATCGTTTCATGCATGCCTCTTGGCTCAATCAATGTACTTTGCAGTAACGGAAACTGTTGCGACTGCCAGTGGAGTAATGCGTACGACTTCAGAATATTAGTATTCATATAGCCAGTTTATTCACATGCTGCATGCCTGCAAATTTAGCACAAAGTGCTTCTTGATGTACTGAACATTCGTTCTGCGTGGTACTGTTATATTGCTTCATAGCGAATGCCATTACGCGATAGTTATTCGATTGTTTGACAGATAATGAGAATTCTCAACCCTCTACTCTCCCACTTCGATTCATTAGTAAAGACTAGTGACGATGAAGAGCTAGATTGTTTCTTTTTATGCACCTTTGAACACTCTTTATGCCACGAATAAAGAGCGAAGGATAAACGGCGCTGAGACCACGATTCTGCCGAAGTAAAGAAATTTGTGCCGGCTGAAAAATGCCACACCCCACTACCAAATGAAATCGGGTATGGCGTATAGGAATGGGAAGGAAAGGGAAAGGGTGGGTGGGAAACTAGTGACTTACAGCAGCAGAGGGCATTGTTGAAATGCAACGGAGAAAGTAGAAAATTTGTGCCCGACCGGGGCTCGAACCCGTATTTATCGTTTCTCGTGAGCGATTGCCTTAAGCGATTTGGCCCTGCAGACACGGTTCTTTCACGACCCACATTTACAAATATCGCATGCTATTACGATTTCCAAAATGGAATGTCCCATGCGTCGAGCTCCAACTACCATTCCGCGTTGAGTCTGTTAATTCTGGCCGTGCGTCCATAATCACGTCGAAAATCTTTTCACATGAATCACCCGAGTACAAATAACAGCTCGGCGAATACCCTGCCTTCTTATGCCTTGTTACTACCATAATGTGTATCGGTGCGTATCGCTTTCCCATGACCTTTGTCATATCGGAGTACACACTCATGTTCAGGAAAAAACAGAACACACTGAACGACTAGAGATAGAACGTTCATATTCACAGGACGTGTACATAAGTACGTTCTGCAGAAATGATTAGCATTTCAGTCACCTCAGTCCAGCATGCTCCTGTTGTCTAGTAGGCTCAGCGTCCGTCACTGGCCCTAATAACTTGTTCCATGCGTGATGGCGTCCTGTGGTATAGCCATCCATGCTGCGTTCATCCGGTTCCAAAGTTCTTCTGTGGCGGTTGGCATCGGGTCACAGCACTGCACCTCTCTCCTCACCGTAGCGCACAAATTTTCGGCTGGCGACTTGTCTGGTAATCTTCCGGGCCAGGGCAAAAGGCTGACATCCTGTGACACCAAGAAGGCACGTGTTCGTGCAGCAACGTGTGGTCATGCAATGTCTCGCTGAAAAACGGCGTCTCGTTTGTTGTGCAGATATGGTATGGCTACGGGTCGTAGGTCGTCATTCACGTAGGTCACACTGGTCACAGTGCCACGGACAGCCGCCAGCTGCGATTTGTAGTTGTACGCAATATGACCCCACACCATAAGCCCTTGATTTGCCGCTGTATGTCTTGTGTGAATGCGGTGACTGTGATGCCGCTCCCTCTGTCCGCGGCGAACGAAAATGCGGCCATCGTTTTCAAACAAACAGAACCTGGGTTCGTCCGAAAACACTATCTGACGTCATTCCTGTTCGAAATGGTTCAAATGGCTCTGAGCACTATGGGACTTAACATCTGAGGTCATCAGTCCCCTAGAACTTAGAACTAATTAAACCTAACTAACCTAAGGACATCACACACATCCATGCCCGAGGCAGGATTCGAACCTGCGACCGTAGCGGTCGCGCGGTTCCAGACGGTAGCGCCTAGAACCGCCTGGCCACCCCGGCCGGCGTCATTCCTGTCACCAGTGACGTAGTTCCATACATTATTGCCGTCTAGCATGTTCCTGCACATGGTAGGGGGAGAAGTGGACGACGCGCAAGTAATAATCGGCTACGGGCTGTCACCCCTGATAATCTACGAGGGTGACTCAGATGAAAACCTTAAATTTGTAATAACAAATTGAAATTTCGCACCGTTACCCTATAAGTTGGTAAGCGTGCTACAAACAGCGTCCAGAATGGCCTGTAGGTGGCAGCATAGTGCAGATGCACACATACCGTCGCAGTATGAGTATAAAGATGGCCGCTCCACTTGCGACTTGCACCAGACAAGAACAGCGTTCTGTTATTCGGTTTTTGCGTAGTGAATGTGTCAAACCTATTGAAATTCATCGAAGAATGAAGGTTCAATACGGTGATGCATGTTTCTCAAAGCAGCAAGTCTACGAATAGAGCAGGAAGTTCGCAAATGGTGTGACTTCAGTGGAAGATGCTCCTCGTCCAGGTTAGGCACAACGAGTTGTGACTCCACAGAACATTGCAGCAGTTGAAGCCATAGTGAAGGAAAACCGCCGTGTGACGCTGAATGACATTGCAGCATGTTTACAGAGTAGTCATGGGTCAGCACACCACATTGTGAATGATGTGCTCCAGTTTCATAAAGTGTCTGCAAGATGGGTGCCACGGCAGCTGACTCCTGAAATGAGAGAACGACGTGTTGATGCTTGTGAAGAACTTCTTCGGTGCTTTGAACGAGAAGGTGAGGCCTCCTTGCAAGAATCGTTACTGGGGACGAAACCTGGGTTCACTTCCATTTTGAGTGTCTTCCTCATCCACCATACTCACCAGACCTTGCCCCAAGTGATTTCCATATGTTTGGACCACTCAAAGACGCAATGGGAAGAACGAAGTTCCGTTATGATGAAGAGGTACGCCACGCGGTGCATGAGTGGTTGCACGGACTAGCAAAAGAATTCTTTCTAGCGGAATTTAAGCTCTTTGAAAACGCTAGAGGATTTGCATTGAGCGTGGGGGAGATTATGTTGAAAAGTGATACAGCTTTGTACCACTTCTGCACAATAAATAATATTTAAAAAACTATTTAAGGTTTTCATTTAACTCACCCTCGTACGATGTCTTACAGTATTACAATGTTGGGCCAGAGGCGAGGAGGACGTAGGTCTGTTCTCTACTGTCTTTCGGATGAGGTGTCGATCTTCTCTGCGGGTGGTCTGAGTGGTTCGAGCTGACCCATCTCGTCGTGTTCTACAGCCTTCCATGAACCATTCCGCACACACCCGTTGTACTGCCAAAACGCTTCGTCCCACACGAGCAGCAATTTCCGGGGTGAATGCATCACATTCTCTTATGTCATTATTGTGCCCCGTTTCAAACTCACTAACTTGACGGTGCGGTTCGTACATACGTCTGCGAGGTATCCTGCGCGTCTGCTCAAGTCACATATCCATTACCTGCGGTTTATAGCGCCAACGAGAGCAGCGGGCACATTTTACCAGTAGGTGGTGCTGCTCCGCGATATCGATGTTGACCTTGAATGCGAGGGGCGACATGGTTCCAATGCTAATGTCCAAGTCTTGTGCATATGAACGTCCTATCTCTAATAAATGAAGATGTTCTGTTTTTTTTTTTTTTTTCTAGCATGAGTGTACTAAATGAAGTGTCGCACTGTACCCAGTGCTTCCGAGGAGGAAGTAGCGAAGCCGAGACAGGCCAAGCCGTGGTCCTGCACGCGGCCCGTTCACCGAGCTGCGTGTCACTTGGCACATCGTGGCAGGTCCCTACCTAAGGCATCAAGTTATCGTCAGTTTGGTAACTGGGGAGCTACACAGAGATGAAGAGGTTTCAGCCGGATAGAGTTTCGTGGAGAGCTTCGGACTGAAGACCACAACAACAACTTACTAGGTATTACTACAATTTTTAACAAACATTCTCATAGACAAGACCATCATATGCGAAACGATTGCAATTGTAAGTAACGCCACCCGCTAAATCTTTGATGTGTGCCATGAACATCGTCGGGCCTGTTATATATTCCTCAAGCTAAACCAGTTGTTGCTCCATTGTCTGCCTCCGCGATAACGTATTGGTACTGGATCAAAAATTTTTGTAATGGTAGAAGAGAAGCAAGCATCGGCCTTGCCGCAGTGGAGAAACCGGTTCCTCTGAGATCACCGAAGTTAAGCGCTGTCGGGCGTGGTCGGCACTTGGCTGGGTGACCATCCGGGCCGCCATGCGCTGTTGCCATTTTTCGGGCTGCACTCAGCCTCGTGATGCCAATTGAGGAGCTACTCGACCGAAAAGTAGCGGCTTCGGTCAAGAAAACCATCATAACGGCCGGGAGAGCGGTGTGCTGACCCCACGCCCCTCCTATCCGTATCCTCCGCTGAGGATTACATGGCGGTCGGATGGCCCGGTAGGCCACTCGCGGCCTGAAGACGCAGTGCTAGAAGAGCAGTAAATCAACCTGGCTTCTGAGGACATCATAAAAATGGCGAGTTGAGTTTCTGCCTACCAAATTTGGATAGCTGTAAGAATCGTCTCATATTACGAGTAATGTAGCCGATGTCGTGAATAAACATGTGTGAACGACATAAAAGATTTGTAACTGTGGGAAGTGGCAAAATGATGAACTATAATAAGCGCGCAAAGTAAAGAACCAGACGACAGTACTGAGACCAACCAACTTGCAGTGGTGACCACTAAAACTGCAACACCATGAAGCATAGCAAATAATGAAATTTTACTTATTGTCCTTCCACAGTACAATTAGAAGGGGTACTATTAAATTTATAGGAGACTTGGAGTTATACAGGATGAGAAATATAGTTGACAGAACTGCTACCTCTGGTGCCTCCAATGGCTGCAACCCGACTCAACAGCGAGTCGAAGAGAGTTTGGATGCTATATATTGATATGCTATGTCTAGAGGTAGCGTCTTTGATTCATAATCAAAACGTCTTCGGTCCCGGGTTCGATCCCCGCCACTGTCTAAACTTTGATAAATAATTAGCACTGGCGGCCGAAGACTTCCGGCATAAGAAGTCAGTCTCATTCTGCCAACGGCCTTGTCAAAGAGGGCGGAGGAGCGGATAGAGGTTCAGGGCACTCTCTTGTCCTAGGGGTGGGAAACTGCCCCTAAAGGCGGAAGAATCAGCAATGATCAACGACATGAGGATGCAGAAGGCAATGGAAACCACTGCATTAAAGACACGTAACGTGTATCCACAGGACATGTGGCCTCTAATTGAAGAAGTGTCATGATGATCTCTCCATTGGCAAAAGATTCCGGAATAGTCCCCCATTCGGATCTCCGGGAGGGGACTGCCAAGGGGGAGGTTACCATGAGAAAAAGATTGAATAATCAACGAAAGGATAACGTTCTACGAGTCGGGGCGTGGAATGTCAGAAGCTTGAGCGTGGTAGGGAAACTAGAAAATCTGAAAAGGGAAATGCAAAGGCTCAATCTAGATATAGTAGGGGTCAGTGAAGTGAAGTGGAAGGAAGACAAGGATTTCTGGTCAGATGAGTATCGGGTAATATCAACAGCAGCAGAAAATGGTATAACAGGTGTAGGATTCGTTATGAATAGGAAGGTAGGGCAGAGGGTGTGTTACTGTGAACAGTTCAGTGACCGGGTTGTTCTAATCAGAATCGACAGCAGACCAACACCGACAACGATAGTTCAGGTATACATGCCGACGTCGCAAGCTGAAGATGAACAGATAGAGAAAGTGTATGAGGATACTGAAAGGGTAATGCAGTATGTAAAAGGAGACGAAAATCTAATAGTCATGGGCGACTGGAATGCAGTTGTAGGGGAAGGAGTAGAAGAAAAGGTTACAGGAGAATGTGGGCTTGGGACAAGGAATGAAAGAGGAGAAAGACTAATTGAGTTCTGTAACAAGTTTCAGCTAGTAATAGCGAATACCCTGTTCAAGAATCACGAGAGGAGGAGGTATACTTGGAAAAGACCGGGAGATACGGGAAGATTTCAATTAGATTACATCATGGTCAGACAGAGATTCCGAAATCAGATACTGGATTGTAAGGCGTACCCAGGAGCAGATATAGACTCAGATCACAATATAGTAGTGATGAAGAGTAGGCTGAAGTTCAAGACATTAGTCAGGAAGAATCAATACGCAAAGAAGTGGGATACGGAAGTACTAAGGAATGACGGGATACGTTTGAAGTTCTCTAACGCTATAGATACAGCAATAAGGAATAGCGCAGTAGGCAGTAGAGTTGAAGAGGAATGGACATCTCTAAAAAGGGCCATCACAGAAGTTGGGAAGGAAAACATAGGTACAAAGAAGGTAGCTGCAAAGAAACCATGGGTAACAGAAGAAATACTTCAGTTGATTGATGAAAGGAGGAAGTACAAACATGTTCCGGGAAAATCAGGAATACAGAAATACAAGTCGCTGAGGAATGAAATAAATAGGAAGTGCAGGGAAGCTAAGATGAAATGGCTGCAGGAAAAATGTGAAGACATCGAAAAAGATATGATTGTCAGAAGGACAGACTCAGAATACAGGAAAGCCAAAACAACCTTTGGTGACATTAAAAGCAACGGTGGTAACATTAAGAGTGCAACGGGAATTCCACTGTTAAATGCAGAGGAGAGAGCAGATAGGTGGAAAGAATACATTGAAAGCCTCTATGAGGGTGAAGATTTGTCTGATGTGATAGAAGAAGAAACAGGAGTCGATTTAGAAGAGATAGGGGATCCAGTATTAGAATCGGAATTTAAAAGAGCTTTGGAGGACTTACGGTCAAATAAGGCAGAAGGGATAGATAACATTCCATCAGAATTTCTAAAATCGTTGGGGGAAGTGGCAACAAAACGACTATTCACGTTGGTGTGTAGAATATATGAGTCTGGCGATATACCATCTGACTTTCGGAAAAGCATCATCCACACAATTCCGAAGACGGAAAGAGCTGACAAGTGCTAGAATTATCGCACAATCAGCTTAACAGCTCATGCATCGAAGCTGCTTACAAGAATAATATACAGAAGAATGGAAAAGAAAATTGAGAAAGCGCTAGGTGACGATCAGTTTGGCTTTAGGAAAAGTAAAGGGACGAGAGAGGCAATTCTGACGTTACGGTTAATAATGGAAGCACGGCTAAAGAAAAATCAAGACACTTTCATAGGATTAGTCGACCTGGAAAAAGCGTTTGACAATATAAAATGGTGCAAGCTGTTCGAGATTCTGAAAAAAGTAGGGGTAAGCTATAGGGAGAGACGGGTAATATACAATATGTACAACAACCAAGAGCCAATAATAAGAGTGGACGATCAAGAACGAAGTGCTCGTATTAAGAAGGGTGTAAGACAAGGCTGTAGCCTTTCGCCCCTACTCTTCAATCTGTACATCGAGGAAGCAATGATGGAAATAAGAGAAAGGTCCACGAGTGGAATTAAAATACAAGGTGAAAGGATATCAATGATACGTTTCGCTGATGACATTGCTATCCTCAGTGAAAGTGAAGAAGAATTAAATGATCTGCTGAACGGAATGAACAGTCTAATGAGTACACAGTATGGTTTGAGAGTAAATCGGAGAAAGACGAAGGTAATGAGAAGTAATAGAAATGAGAACAGCGAGAAACTTAACATCAGGATTGATGGTCACGAAGTCAATGAAGTTAAGGAATTCTGCTACCTAGGCAGTAAAATAACCAATGACGGACGGAGCAAGGAGGACATCAAAAGCAGACTCGCTACGGCAGAAAAGGCATTTCTGGCCAAGAGAAGTCTACTAATATCAAATACCGGCCTTAATTTGAGGAAGAAATTTCTGAGGATGTACGTCTGGAGTACAGCATTGTATGGTAGTGAAACATGGACTGTGGGAAAACCGGAACAGAATAGAATCGAAGCATTTGAGATGTGGTGCTATAGACGAATGTTGAAAATTAGGTGGACTGATAAGGTAAGGAATGAGGAGGTTCTACGCAGAGTCGGAGAGGAAAGGAATATGTGGAAAACACTGATAAAGAGAAGGGACAGGATCATAGGACATCTGCTAAGACATGAGGGAATGACTTCCATGGTACTAGAGGGAGCTGTAGAGGGCAAAAACTGAGAGGAAGACAGAGATTGGAATACGTCAAGCAAATAATTGAGGACGTAGATTGCAAGTGCTGCTCTGAGATGAAGAGGTTAGCACAGGAAAGGAATTCGTGGCAGGCCGCATCAAACCAGTCAGTAGACTGATGACCAAAAAAAAAAAAATGTCTTAGTGTTTCAATCCCGTGCCAGAATGTGTCGGGCGCAGTGGCTGGCGATGCCGTCAAGTCGGTCTCTCAGCAACCCACGACCCCATGTAGTCAGTGGGTGTGAGATCAGGAGCGAACTGGCTCAATGGTTAGCACACAGGACTCGCATTCGGGAGGACGACGGTTAATATCCAGATCCGGCCACCCAGAGTTTAGGTTCAAGTGGTTCAAATGGCTCTAAGCACTCTGGGACTTAACATCTGAGGTCATCTGTCCCCTGGACTTAGAACTACTCAAAACTAACTTACCTAAGGACATCACACACATCCATGCCCGAGGCAGGATTTGAACTGCGACTGTAGCAGACGCGGGGTTCCGAACTGAAGCGTCTAGAACCGCTCGGCCACAACGACCGGCCACATTTGGGTTTTCCGCGCAATTCTCCAAATCGCTCCAGGCGATGGTCGGGAACTTTATGCGACGCTGTCAAGTCTGCACTGGTGGGGGGGAGGGGGGGGGGAGGAGGGGGGAGTGAGTGGAAGACGGCATTTGCCATTCTGAACAACTGTTGTAAATATAGCAGCTTGTGAAACATGCGCAGGTAAATGTAATTCCTTACTACTGTACCCTAGACTTAGAATTTCCTGTCTTTCTGACATCAAGGAGAAATCATGTGAAGGTATTGGGGGTATTCAGGGGGAGTTCTGTACGTCACGAACAGGTTTCGGAAATTGGGGTTCTTAGATTGAGAACTGCGCGAGGTTAAGGCCGAACTTGATTCGATTTTCTCTTATAGCTTTCGATTCGGTCGTTTCCAGACTAAGATCCTTTCCTGAACTCGATACATTTACCCTTATCCATCTTCCCTGAAAGTCTGTAAAGCAATCACGGAATCGTTGTGTACCTGCCCTTTCAGGCTCTGTTGAAATGGAGCCACTGAGATCCTGCATGGCTCTGAGTATGGCCCTGCTGAACCCATACTGTCACTATGGTCGTGCAGTTCTGAGTAACCCCAGCAACAATACCGCGAAACGATGAACCACAGTCTGAAAACGCCACGCCGCGCGGTGTCGTCGCGTGGTCTGAGACGCCATATGACGGATTTCGCGGCCCCCCCTGCGGGAGGTTCGAGTGGTTCTTAGTATAAGTCAGTTTAAGTTAATTTAAGGACCGATGACCTCAGCAGTTTGGTCCCTTAGGAATTCACACATTTTCAGAACGTCACAAGCCTGCTGGCCAAATCCGACATGTGTTGCTGGAGGTTTCTTCGTCTTACAGAATGCATAACGCGATCTTCTCATAAACAGCTTGTTGTGACCAGGCAAAACTACTTTCATCCAGCCACAACTGGGGGTTCTTTCATTGCTCCGGGGAAGTCTCGTCAAACTGGAACACAAGAAATATTTTACTACATACACTGAGGTGACAAAAGTCATTGGATAGCGATATGCACATATACAAATGGCGGTAGTACCGCGTACACAAGGTATAAAGGGACAGTGCTTTGGAGGAGTGTCATTTGTACTCAGTTGATTCATGTGAAAAGGTTCCGACGTCATTATGGATACACGACGGAATTAACAGGCTTTGAACGCGGAATGCTAGTTAGAGGTAGACGGATGGGACATTCCATTTCGGAAATGGTTAGGGAATTCAATATTAAGAGATCCAAAGTGTCTAGAGTGTGCCGAGAATACCAGATTTCAGGCATTACCTCTCACCACGGACAACGCAGTGGCCGACTGCCGTTACTTAACGACACAGAGAGCGGCGTTTGCATAGAACTGTCCTTGCTAACGGACAAGTACTGTGGTCCAATTGAACCGATTATTGACCAGAAATGGTCATGTCCGGGTATTTGGGGACCATTTGCAGCAATTCATAAGCTTCATGTTTCCAAACATCTAAGGAACTTTTATGGATAACAAAGCGCCATGTCACTGGGCAACAGTTGTTCACTGTTGGATTGAAGAACATTCTGGGCAGATTTGGCCACACAGATGGCTGGCATGAATCCCATTGAACATTGACGAGGTATAATTAGAGGTCAATTCGTACACAAAATCCACACCGACAACACTTTCGCAATTATGAACTGCTGTAGCGGCAGCCTGGCTCGATATTTCAGCGACTTGTTGGATCCCTGTCACTTGAGTTGCTGCGTTACGCTAGGCAAAAGAAAATCCGACAAAATATTAGGAGGTTTCTGACCTCAGATTAAATTAGTGAAAGAAGTATTGGATAGTTGACAACTGTCATGGACTATCAAAGCATATCTAGATGCACTAATTAATAACCAGTTCTCTTGACGTACAATGCTCTACGTTAACAACACTCAAAATCATCTAAAAATTAACGCTTCACTGTTCCTACACGTTGATGTGGACTGCTGTAGCTGAGGTCTCGAACTGGCCTGAGCTCTTGCATCCTGAGCACCATGTTTACCTCAGTGCGAGGGTGCTGCTATTGCTGAGACGGAGGTGTGGTCATCTGGTGCGCCTCCCGTAAGTCGTCCCGGTTTGCAGCGAGTCCTCGCTAGTGTCTGTGGTATCGATTCGCGCTATGGACTTCGCTGTGGCACTGCAATCTCTGGACGATAGCACACAGCCAACATTAAAATGCGATTTCTGAATGGTCCGCTGCATAATCTCACCTTATATACAGATTTCGTTTCTCCTACTTAATTCTTGCGGTTGCGCTTAAATGTTAATCATTTGCGTCTGCAACCAGGTGGTACAGTACATGCCATGATACAATAGCTCCATACTTAACAATCATATACAACCGCTCGCTCGACTTAAGATGAATACCCAAAGGCTGGCCGCTGTGGCCGAGCGGTTCAAGGCGCTTCAGTCCGGAACCGCGCTGCTGCTACATTCGCAGGTTCGAATCCTGCCTCGGACATGGATGTGTGTGACGTCCTTAGGTTAATTAGGTTTAAGTGGTTCTAAGTCTGATGACACTGATGACCTCAGATGTTAAGTCCCATAGTGCTTAGAGCCATTTGAATTTGGTAGCCAAAGACTGTAAAGTTGTACAGATCAAATCAATATTGAAGAAAGGCAATGGGAGTAATCCACTAAATTACAGGTCCATATCACTAACGTCGATATGCGGCCGGATTGTGGAGCGTATATCGCTTTCGAACGTTATGAATTACCTGGAAGAGAACGGTCTGTTGATATATAGTCAACACGAATTTAGAAAAAATAATGCTTGTGAAACACAAGTAGCTCTTTACTCACATAAAGTGTTGAGTGCTGTGGACAAGGTAATTCTAATTCATTTCGTATTTCTAGATTTCCAGAAGGCTTTTGACACCTTACCTCAAAAGCGGCTTGTAATCAAATTGTGTGCATATAGGATATCATCTCAATTATGTGACTGGATTCTTAATTTCCTATCGGAGAGGTCACTGTTCATAGTAATTGTTGGAAAGTCATCGAGTAAAATAGAAGTTCCCCAAGGTAGAGTTATCGGCCCTCTCTTGTCCCTTACGTATGCAGGGTGTTGAAAAAAAAGTGTCGAATACTTTGAAAGGTGGTAGTACTCATCGAAACAAGTAAAACAAGTCCAATAAATATGGGCCCGGAAACGCCTGCTTTCCAACATAACCTCGTTTTTATAGGAAGGACTGCGAGACTCTTGATTGCGCATATTAGCATAGTCGTTGCATTGACGCTCCGTCAAATATTCTGGAAGGGTATTATGATGTCTTACTCGCAGTGCTCTACCTACCATTAGGTTATCTGCAGTTAGTTGGTGATTCGAATCGTGTTGTAGGCTAAGTTAGTTTGCGTCGTGTTTGTGTGCCTTAATATACAGTACTGTCAGCCCTGTGGTGTTTTACCTTTCCAGAACGCGAATTCACTTATGTGTTTACTGTTATTGCGCTGTTTGTAGGTACAGATGGTGTAGTGCATTATATTATCTCTGTTATACCACTTTCAACGATGGAAAACTACTACTCGACAAGTGAAATGGCGAATATGATATTCTGCTATAGTTTAGCAAAAGGACTTAGCAAATTTTGGAAATTTGGAAATTTGTGGTAAGTTCCTATGGGAACAAGCTGCTGAGGTCATCAGTCCCTAGGCTTACACACTACTAAATCTAACTTAAAATAACTAACGCTAAGGACAACACGCACATCCATGCCCGAGGGAGGACTCGAACCTCCGATGAGGGGTAGCGGCGCGAACTGTGACAAGGCTCGTAGGACGGCGCGAATGGACATAGCCTGCGAGCGCATGCCTTCTACGCCGAAAAATATCCAAAGCGCAGAGTGCTCTTTTGTAAGCTGTTCGGCAGACTTTTCATGCGGCTGAGGGACACATGTACCCTTGGCCCTCCGAAGACTGACAGTGAATGGTCCCACACAGGCCTGACATGGAGGAGCGTGTATTTCGTTCGGTGGAAGAAACCCCTGTGACCAGTGTGCGATGATTAACAGCAGGAAAAGGCGTGCCTCACCCTCTTATATAGGCGGGAGGGGGCTATTCATTGTCGACTGCTGCACACGTGTCATCTATATCTACAGGCCACGGGATCATCATGACAGACGGCGTTTCTGCTATTGCAGAAAAGCACCACAGATCCACTATTCACGTCCAATATTATTTACTGATGAGGCAGGGTTCGTAAGAGATGGTATTGTGAATTTCCATAACCAGCATGTATGAGCAGATGTAAATCCTTAAGCAATTCAGAAAGAGAGCATCAACACCAACAAGGCAGGTGTACTTGGCGATAGATTATTAGGGCCATACGTGCTATCACAAACGTTAACTAGGGTGAATTATCTGGACTTTCTGATTAATATATTGCCTACTTTGCTGAAGGCTGTGGCACTGCAACAACGAATACAAATGTGGTTCACGTATGATGGCGCACCAGCACACTTTCGTGATTATGTGCTCGAAGGTCTGATGCAGACACTTCAGGTTCGCTGGATTGGTCGGGGGGAGGGGGTTGGGGGATGGGTCAAAGCTTGGCCTCCTCATTCCCCAGACCTCAATCTCCTAGAACTTTGGTTACGGGGACACGTGAAGGAACTGATCTAAGCCACGCCAACCAACGATGTGTGGACACTACAAGGTCGCGTCTTCAATCCGTGCCAGCAGATACAACAACAACCGGTTTATACTATTGCCGCTGAGCTAAATATTCATAATAGATTCCTGGCAGAACTCCACCCGTGGCATCAGTTTACTCCATCCCTCCAAGGTGACAGTCCCTATCATAGAATACACCTGTCCTGAAAGTAATACAACCCCAAACGCCATCCTAGGATGACCACTTACCCATTGCACTCACTATTCTCATCATCTCACACCCATATACTCCCTCCCAATATCCGCCCAAAACTTATCCAAGATAACTCTCGAACCAATTTTGCTATGAATGTAGTAACTGAAATCAGTACAAACATTCACAGTAATTAAAAACGAAATATAGTTCGTTCCTATAATGGTAGGCATTGCACGCTTGCTGTTTAAAATTTGTTTGACAAGGGGGACATAAATAAAATTTCTTATGAGTAAGGCGCAAAGTGGTACTTTGGTACAATTTAATGCATGGCATTTGATGTCCTAAACCAATTACAATCATATATAACTTTGTGGTGTCTTCTCAGTCTGTTTTATTGACACTATAACTGAACTTAATTATGCAGACATTCTGTAGTGGTCCAAGTTCTTCCTAAATAGCGGCTGCCAAGTGGGAAGCTAGTGTTCAGAGTGCTATACTGAGCTGACTGTAGGCAATGAAATGAACTACCAGAAGTCGGTTCGTGACTGAGTGCCCACGGCGTGTCGTTTTCCACGTCGCCTTTTGGTGCCTATCGGTGGAAGGACTTCCCTGTCCTCCAGCAAGGTGGAAGCGATGTGTACTCGGCGCAAAATGCAGTGGCCGGTAGATGCGCAGTCGGCAGGCGCATGTGGGGAAGCAGTAGTGGTGGGGGTCGTGGGCAGACACTGTAGGAGAAATGCCAAGTACTGGAAGGAGAGTGCCCCTCGCAACTGAAGCCTTCACTCACATTTTTTGTAAATATTAAGCAGAGCTCCTCCACGCCCACACTTGCATGGTGATCATTCAATAAAATCTGTCACCGTGCTTTGATTAGTATCTAAAAAGAATTCTGCTGAAAATACAGCGATTTATTTTTGCTTGGCTTGTTATCAAGTTGTTACTTTCAGAGAAGCGTCATTTGCGGCGAATTTTGAGTAAAATGTATACATTTCTCTGGTTGTCACGTGAAAATTTGCTGCTTTTGCCAAAACACAGCTGAGTATACACAATGTCACCTCTCTAACATGTTGTGCAGATGCAACTGTGAGAGAATTCTGAAACAGAGGTTTATCAAGTTTATTGAGGAACTGAGAAAAAGTAAGGTCATTATTTTATTGAAAAAGCACAGCCTCGGTACAAAATAAACTTGTATTATCTTTATTTATGTTGTTCCAAAACCTATAGAATTTCTCGTTTCACCAGCTATCGATGGCCCCTGAAATTACATTCTTTCATCGAATAAGTCTACTGTTAGTGGATTAACACGTAGATAATGAAGTTTTGTGTAATAACGCTATATTGAAATACTGTACTTTCTGTGTGCTATCAGTGGCAAAATCTCATTTCGATATGTCAAGCAGTTGATGAAATATGAGGAATGTTGTTGGTATTACATTCTGTATTCATGGAAGGCGCGCCGCTATCGGAAATAAGTGTGCTACATCAGATCAATTATTATTGCACCGGAGGGCAGAGGAGTGCATTGTCATGAATGGGCGTCACGTTGAACATCCCTGTAAACACTTGTTTATCGCAGAAAGTATGCATTTCCGGTTCCACGTTTACTGGACTTATTTTTCTTGTTTCGATGAATATTACTACCTCTCAAAGTATTCGACACTTTTTTGAACACGTTGCATAAACGACTTTGGAGACAATCTGAGCAGCCGTCTTAGATTGTTTGCAGATGATGCTGTCGTTTATGGTCTACACAAGAAGATCAAAATCAACTGCAAACTGGTTTAGATAAGGTATCTGCATGGTGCGAAAATTTGCAGCTGATCCTAAGAAAAGTGTGACGTCATCCTCAAGGGCTACAAGGAATCCGTTAAACTTCGGTTGCATGATAGATCAGTCAAATCAAAAGGCCGCAAATTCGACTAAAGTCTGACTTAAAGTAGTTGTCACTTGACGTTTGCGGAGCGACGTTGTCACGTCAAGCACTGGCTGGAGGCAGCCGCCTCAGCGCATCACTACCCCCGGCGATAGAAAACCGTTTTAAAGCCTGTATCTTCTACAAAAACTAAGTAAACAATTTCAAACCCACATATGATGTATATGTCTACAATGTCTCTCAATCTGTCAAATATCTATTCTTAATTTTAATTAGGACAAGAGTTACGTTAATTTGTTTGAAATCATTTAAATTCTCGATTTCGCAAACAGCTTCTAACTTATCACGTCATTACTGAAAAACTATTGGTGTCACAGCACAATATTTTTTTCCATTCGTTACCAAAATAATGCACTCGGCAAAGAATCCTTAAAAGTTTTCGTAGTGCATTACATTTCCTGTATATAAATTTCTGAAAACAGCGTTTTTAAGCAACCCTATCAGTACTGATCTCGAAACAAGTATGACGTTTAAAATCTCTATCTCCTATAAATGTTATGTAAATATTTTGAAATTTACGTACAGTATCGGTCTCAGTGGTTTAATTTTGATTAGGGCCGTTGTTATATTAACTATTGAAGTGTGAGAAATCTTCGCGTCCGGAAAAGTTTTCTTCTTTAGATTGCAAATCTCGAAAACTATTACACACATTGAATAACATCTTGGTGTATAAACAAAATGAAATAGAATTAAAATTCAGTCTAACTTACCGTAAGGAGATGACGAGAGCTGGCCAAACGGTATTTCTTAGTCTCACAACAAGAATAAGAATTAATCGAAATGAATTTACAAACACAATAGTTAATGGCAGTAAGTAAACTACACACTAATCAAACATTGCGAAAACACCGCTTCATTCAGAGTCAGAGTCAGTGGAACTATCAGTGTCGCTGCTCGTATTGACAGATATAATCAAGTTCAAAATCGCTCTGAGCACTATGGGACTTAACATCCGTGGTCATCAGTCTCCTAGAACTTAGAACTACTTAAACTTAACTAACCTAATGACATCACACACATCCATGCCCGAGGCAGGATTCGAACCTGCGACCGTAGCAGTCGCGCGGTTCCGGACTGCGCGCCTAGAACCGCTAGACCACCGCGGCCGGCTATAATCAAGTCTTCGACACTTTGTTGTAAGATACCTTCATTGTTCCATGCGTCCTGTATCACTCCTGTCACGTGATGCACTACCTTCTGCCAGTCTTCCGATGTCACAATTTCAGCTGCCTCTTTCAAAAGGCGTTCCACTTCGGTTTTTATGAATTTCTTATTTTCTGCAGCAATATTCGTATGGAGTGTAGCCATGTATGGAAGTGAAACATGGACGATAACTAGTTTGGACAAGAAGAGAATAGAAGCTTTCGAAATGTGGTGCTACAGAAGAATGCTGAAGATAAGGTGGGTAGATCACGTAACTAATGAGGAGGTATTGAATAGGATTGGGGAGAAGAGAAGTTTGTGGCACAACTTGACCAGAAGGAGGGATCGGTTGGTAGGACATGTTCTGAGGCATCAAGGGATCACCAGTTTAGTATTGGAGGGCAGCGTGGAGGGTAAAAATCGTAGAGGGAGACCAAGAGATGAATACACTAAGCAGATTCAGAAGGATGTAGGTTGCAGTAGGTACTGGGAGATGAAAAAGCTTGCACAGGATAGAGTAGCATGGAGAGCTGCATCAAACCAGTCTCAGGACTGAAGACCACAACAACAACAACAACATATGCCGTTTAACCTGAGCCCAAATCAGCTCAATTGCGTTGAAATGGCAATAGTAAGGAGGCAATCTGAGCACTTTATGCCCGTATTTTTTTGCTACTTCATCCACAATGTAAATCGGGTTCTTTGGCTTGTGTTACGATACAAGTTCTAATAATTCTGCCGTTGTCAAATTACTGTCGAACTGTACCTTATGTTTCTGTAACCAGCTAACAATGTCGTTTTTCCTCGTTGCCTTTGTGGGTGCTTTATGTTGTATTACTGAGTGATAAGGAGCGTTATCCATAACAATGATAAAGTTTTTTGTTAAGTTCTGGAGCACACAGTCTTCAAACCATTTCACAAAAGTATTGTGGTTCATCTCTTCGTGGTAGTCGGAGGTCTTATTTGAACTGAATAGCAGCAGACAATTTGGAATGAAACCTTTTGAATTTCCGGTATGTGCTACAATCATTCTTTTTCCTGTGCCCGTCAGTCCAGCCTTTTTTTAAACTGTGTCCTACATTCACCCACGTTTCATCAAGCCAAACGATATCATCAAAATTTGTCCCCACTAATTCTCTAAGAAAGCGGCATCGCCAGGCTGCAATATCTTGGCATTCCATTAGTAACTTGTTGCCAGAGATGGATTTATACCGGAATCCCAACATTTTCACGACTCGTAACAAAGACGATTTACTACCCTGAAAAAGGTCAGCCGCTGTGAGGGTAGCATGTAGATTTTTGAGTGTTGGATACTCCTTCCTCGAATAAAATGCGTATATTTGACGACGAATGGCATCTTCCTGAAAAGAGTCAAGTTTTGTGACCCTCTTCTCTAGTCGCCTCTTTTTCCCAGGTGTCTCCAATTTAGATGATTCACTTGAGCCTTCTTTCGTGAATTTCTCCTTGCAGATTCTTATTACTGGTCGTTCGCTAACTTGCAGAGCAGCTGCAGTTCGCTCCACCACCTTATCCAAAGGAACGAGAGGCCCTCCTGCATCCCTCTCTCTCTCAAAATACTCCCTTAAGGAACACACGTATTCACGCGCCTGACTGCGTATAACGACGCCATGTCCGCCACTTTTTGGAGGTTTCCGAGGAGTGTGCAGCCTCGGCCTCCCTCTCTTGCGACTGCTTTCATCAGACATCGTAAACGCGCGAAGTTACAAGTCACTCAAATCTCTCACCCGCACGTCTACAAGGGCTCGCTGAGGACTGGCTGGCACAATGCCTCAGTCAGCTCAGCAGAGCGAAGTGGCAACGCAGTGGCAGCCGACAACTAGTTTAAATAATAGTATAAATACCTCGGAATAACCATTACAAATAACTTAAATTGGAAAGAACATAGAAAATGTAGTGGGGAAGCCAAACACTTAGAAGATGCAACAGATCTTCTAGCCTACCTACACTACGCTTTTGTGGTACTGATGCGCCGTGTGGGATCCTTACCTGGTAGGATTAACGGAGTACATCGAGAAAGTTCAAAGAAAGGCATCACGTTTTGTATTATCGAGAAATAGGAAAGAGTGTGGTGGACATTATACAGGAGTGGGGGTGGACATCACTAAAAAAAGGCGTTGCGGTGGGATCTTCTCACGAAATATCATTCACCAAGTTTCTTATCCAAGAGTGAAAACATTTTGTTGAGGCAGACCTACATAGGGAGAAACGATCATCATAATAAAATAAGGGAAATCAGAGCTCGCACGGGATGATACAGATGTTCGTTTTTTCCGCGCGCTGATCGAGAGTGGAATAATAGAGAATTATTGTGAAAGAGGTTCGATAAACTCACTTAAGTGTGATTTGCAGAGCAGCCATGGCTACAGGGTGGTCCATTCATCGTGACCGGGCGAAATATCTCACGAAATAAGTGTCAAACGAAAAACCTACAAAGAACGAAACTCGTCTAGCTTGAAGGGGGAAACCAAATGGCGCTACGGTTGGCCCACTAGATGGCGCTGCCATAAGTCAAACGGATATCAACTGCGTTTTTTAAAATAGGAACCCCCATTTTTATTACATATCCGTGTAGTACGTAAAGAAATATGAATGTTTTAGTTGGACCACTTTTTTCGCTTCGTGATAGATGGCGCTATAACAGTCACAAACATATGGCTCACAATTTCAGACGAACGGTTAGAAACAGGTAGGTTTTTTAAATTGTACGTTTCAACATTTTATTTTGGTTGTTCCAATGTGATACATGTACCTTTGTGACCTTATTTCTGAGAACGCTTGCTGTTACAGCGTGATTACTTGCAAATACAACATTAATGCAATAAATGCTCAAAATGATGTCCGTCAACCTCAATGCATTTGGCAATACGTGTAACGACATACCTCTCGGCAGCGAGTAGTTGGCCTTCCGTAATGTTCGCACATGCATTGAGAATGCGATGACGCATGTTGCCGGGCGTTGTCGGTGGATAACGATAGCAAATATTCTTCAACTTTCCCCGCAGAAAGAAATCCGGGGACGTCAGATCCGTTGAACGTGCGGGCCATGGTGTGGTGCATCGAAGTCCAATCCGCCTGTCATGAAATATGCTATTCAATACCGCTTCAACTACACGCGAGCTATGTCCCGGACATCCATCATGTTGGAAGTACACCGCCATTCTGTCATGCAGTGAAACATCTTGTAGTAACATCGGTAGAACATTACGTAAGAGAACAGCATACACTACACCATTTAGACTGCCATCGATAAAATCGGAGCAATTATCCTTCCTCCTATAATGCCATCGTGGATTTCCGTTGCCCAATAGCGCATATTATGCCGGTTTACGTTACCGCTGTTGGTGAATGACGCTTCATCGCTAAATAGAACGAGTGCAAAAAATCTGTCATCGTGCCGTAATTTCTCTTGTGCCCAGTGGCAGAACTGTACATGACGTTCAAAGTCGTCGCCATGTAATTTCTGGTGCACAGAAATTTGGTACGGGTGCAGTCGATGTTGATGTAGCATACTCAACACCAACATTTTTGAGATTCCCGATTCTCGTACAGTTTGTCTGCTACTGATTTGCGGATTAAATAACGTAACTACCCGTCGAACGGTCCGGACACTTGGATGATGTAGTCCAGGCTACCGAGCAGCATATATAGCACACGGCCATTGGGCATTTTGATCACGATAGCCATACATCAACACAAGATCGACCTTTTCGCGCTTGGCAAACCGTCCATTTTAACATGGTTAATGTATCACGAAGCAAATACCGTCCGCACTTGTGGAATGTTACGTGATACCACGTAGTTATTCGTTTGTGACTATTACAGCGCCATCTACCACAAAGCGAGAAAAGTGGCCCAATTAAAACATTCATGTTTCTTTGCGTACTACAAGAATATGTAATAAAAATGGGGGTTCCTATTTTAAAAAAAACGCAGTTGATATCCGTTTGACCTATGGCAGCGCCATCTAGCGGTCCAACCATAGCGCCGTTTGGTTTCCCCCTTCAAGCTAGACGAATTTCGTTCTGTGTAGTTTTATCGTTTGATGCTTATTTCGTGAGATATTTGGCCCGATCACTATCAGTGGACCAGGTTATGTAAATAAGATTATATTATTTTGGTTCTTTTTTTTATAATTTTTGTTGAACTCGATTGAGATGGATGGAAATATTTAAAAATCAGTGAATATATTTAAACCATGATAAGGTGGCATCGGACATATACTCTGAGAATTTCGTCGCCGTATGAAGGAGGTTCGTGGGCCACGTTATTTCTGAGCTAAAATGAGATAAACACTGAAAATACAGTTTACATATAACGTTGAAATTTTGCGATCATGGATTAAACAAATAATGAAATCACAATAGCGTTAATCATAACTATAATGACTGAAGTGCACTATGCTACTTACGTTGGGAATACAATATTAATTACTAGTGATATGTTGATTATCCACAGTGGAAGTTTCCTTATATAATTACTAGCATGCGCGAGTATGCGCCCTGCAGTACGCTGTGACTTTTTATAAAATTAAAGAGTTTAAATTAGAGCGGCCAGTCTAACGCGCGAGGCTCTCCCTCGACTCCACTCCAGAACAGTTAACAGAAGAAGTATTTAACAAAAGACTAGACATCCTTTCTGTGTCCCACCAGCGATCACACGCGACCGCGCACAAGATAACTTGTATTGACTTTCATGCTTTATTAAACAGGGTTCTCTGATTAAAAAAAATATAGTTACATGCTATGGCTAAAAATGTGCCTTTATAACCAACATGTATATAGATTTGATGATTGTTGCACATTTTCTTGATGGTGTAGCAATATCAACGGCCAGAAAGGTACAACCGGCACAATACGTATCCTTTCAGCAACTACGACAAAGCCCGCGCGCGCACAATTTGGCGACGTAGCGAACGCCAGCGAGCGTGGCGTGCCGTGCAGCCAGTACAGCGCACGCAAGTTGCCATACGCGCGGCTCCCGCGCCGCGCCGCGCCGCTTTGCTTGCGCCGGCGCTCGCGGCCTGTAAGCCCCCGGCGCGCCACGGTCCAGTGAACTTAATTAGTAGCCGCGCCTTGTCTGGTGCGCGGCGCCACCGCCGGATCCTATCACTTTGAGTCGCTCGCAAGCCTCCACCTCGTCGCGCGCCGCCGCTGCTTGTAGTAATGTCGGTGACTGCGTCCCCCAAAGCTCCCCGCGACTTACAGACCAATTAAGCGCACACACTGGGAGATTACGTCGTTGTAACCAAAGTCCCAGGGCGGTTTACGTTAAATTTTCACGGCAGTTTGCCGTACTAATTGATGGAAGAGCGGAGTTTAACAGGTGGCGTTCTCGTTGTAGCACTGAGATTACATACTGCAGCATAGTAGCTTCTGCTACTAACTCCAGGAGGTAAACGAGGTATTGTATGTAGACTTTGTCTGGGGGGGGGGGGGGACCGATGGAGGGGGGGGGAGGGCTTAAGACGTATGCTAGAGTTCACAGCCTATGATCTTACGTACAACAGGCAGGTGAATGATGGTTTAGTATGTAACCAGTGATATGGAATACTACCTGTAATTTCATCTTCAGCACTCACACTGCATTCAGTACCTGGACTTAAGCTGAAAGAAGCACGTTTTGTGCACCATGGAGTTTAGTGGTCCTTCAAATGACACAGTTCCTAAATTATGTTAGAAATCGCTCCATTGTTTAAGGCTGTTTGATAATGTGTTTAATATCCTTTGCATCCAGATCGCAGACAAGAATAACATGCGGAAGAATGGAAAAGAAATTTGGAATCTGTTACGCGACGATCATTTTGGTTTTAGGAAAGGGTTTAGGAACGCCAGCGCGAACTTTGTGCTTGGTAATGGAAATAAGATTGAAGAAAATCAGGAATTTCTCAAAGGATTTGTCGGTTTAGAAAAAGTGTTCGACAATGTGAAATGGCACAAGATATTCGAAATTCTGAAAAAAAGTAGGGGTAAACTACAGGGAGAGGGGTAATATACAATATCTATAAGGGCCAAGAGGGGAGAATACTGTAATAGTAAGAACGAAGTGCTCGGATTAAAAGGGATGTAAGACTGCATGTCTTTTGCCCCTACCATTCAAACTATACGTTGAAGAACCAATGACAGAAATAAAAGAAAGGAGCAAGAGAGGTATTAAAATTTGGGGTGAGAAGATGTAAATCATAAGATGCTGCTATCCTCAGCGAAGGTGAGGATGGATTACAAGATCTGTTCAGTTGAATGAACAGTCTAATGAATACAGAACTTGGTTTTCAGGGACTGGTGCAACACAGGTATATTGAAACATGACATATTACGACTTTGAATTGCTGGTACAATTCTTTATTTACACATCCATTTTCTATCGACTGACTATCTTCATTCACAGCTTCATCCAAGAGTAAATCTAAAATCTGTGATAATGATTCCAGGCAGAAGCAATGAATTAAAATTTGTGCAACATTGGGATTCGAACCTGTGTCTCCAGGTGCGCCAACCAATGTACCTCCCAGGCTCTGCAGCTGACACCGCTGTACGGCTTACACAAGCACGTCCTACATCCTAACACAAACTGCAATTCAAGCTTCACTCCATCCTGACGTTCCTCTTCTTGACTTGTATCAGTATTACAGAAGCTCTCCAACTTTGGATTAACACTTTGGTGTTAAATGAAATGAGGATGATACTGCCTTTAACTCAGATGTAGGTGATACATTAATCGTAAGATATTATATGTTCGAGAGACATACTAAGCCTCACCTTTTCTATGATAATGAATTCAGGCCAAAGCAATGAATTAATATTTTTAGCACGGCTGGCATTCGAACCCGGATCTCCCGCTCACTAGGCTGCTGCACTAAACTCTGTCCTACCCTGATACTGCAGCCATCACGCCGGCCGGTGTGGCCGAGCGGTTCTAGGCACTTCAGTCTGGAACCGCGCGACCGCTACGGTCGTAGGATCGAACCCTGCCTCGGGCATGGATGTGTGTGATGTCCTTAGGTTAGTTAGATTTAAGTAGTTCTTAGTTCTAGGGGACTGATGACCTCAGCTGTTAAGTCCCATAGTGCTCAGAGGCATTTGAACCATTTTTGAACTCTGCTAATTAGGACGGGACATTTACTAGGGTAACCTGTGCAACAGCGTTAGCTGTGGTGCCAGGGTGACACTTCATTGCTTCGGCTGCATTCATTATCACAGATAAAGTTGAAACTTAATATGTCTCTGAAACATATCATTTCATATGATTAATGTATCAACTACGCCTGAGGTGCAGGCCGCATTATTTCTATTTTGTTTCAAGCTAAGTTGCTATTCCAATGTTGGAGAGCATGTACAGTACTTATATGAGTTAAGACGGGGAACATCAGGATGGGGTGAGGCATGAACTGGAGTCTGGATTAGGGAGGGAGACGTACTACGGTAACCTCTGCAGCTCTGTTAGCTGCAATACCACCATAACGCAGTCGTTAGTGCGTCTGTCTAGTGAGAGAGAGACTAAGGTTCGAATCGCAGCCTTGGGGCAAATTTTAATTCATTGTTTCTATCTGTATTCATTATCACAGATAAAGCTGAGCCTTAATACGTTACCAGAACATATAATTTCATATCATCAAATGATAAAGTCATGAATTAAATTCTGTTATCATATTGTAACATAAATTACACCATGTAGCAGCAAAAAACTACCGTAGTAAACAGTGATCAGCTGTGCTGATGGCTCCATTTGGCAGGAATCTGTCCACAGCATTATCGGCGATTACAGTTGCAACATGAGTCAGTTCACTATCTGGTACAGTTTTCATAGATTGAACCTATAATTTATACAATGATCAGCCAGTACGTTATGACCACCTATCTAATAGCCGGTATGTCTACCTTTGGCACGAATAGCAGCGCCGATGCTCCGTGGCAAGGAAACAACGAGGCCTTGGTAGGTCGCTGGAGGGAGTGAGCACTATATCTGTACACACAGGTCACTTTATTCCCATAAATTTTGGGGATGCGGGCAATGACCTCTGACGTCACGTTCAATCACCTCCCAGATGTGTTCGATCGGGTTCAAATCTGGCGAATTTGGGGGGCCAGGACTTTAACTGGAACTTGCCATTGTGATCCTCGAACCACTCCATGACACTCCTGGCCTTGTGATATGGCGCTTTATCTTTTTGAAAATTCCACTGCTGTCGTAAAACATGATTGTCACGAAGGGGTGTACGAGCTCTGCAACCGGTGTAAGATACTCCTTGGTCGTCTTGGTCTCTTGCACGAGCTCCACTGGACCCACGGACACCCAAGTGAATGATTCCCAGAGCATAATGAGGCCGTCGCCAGCTTGTCCCGCATACAGGAGTCAAAGAGCTGTTCCCCTGGAAGACGACGGATTCGCACCATCACATCGGCATGGTGAAGAAGGAACCGTGATTCATCAGGCCATGCAACGCTTTTCCACTGCGCCAATGTCCAGTGCCAATGGTCACGTGCTCATTTCGGTCGTAGTTGCCGGTCGAGGTGTTAACATTGACACATGCATGGGTCGTCAGCTGCGGAGGTCCATCGTTAGTGTTCGGTGCACTGTGTGCTCAGACACACTTGTACTCTGCTCAGCGTCAAAGTCTGATGTTAGTTACACTACAGTTCTCCGCCTGTTCTGTTTTACCGGTCTGCCCAGCCTACGACGTATTACATCTGTAATAAGGGGTGGCCGCCCAACTCCACGACGTCTGCACGTGGTTTCACCTTGGTTGTATGTTTAAGCTCCACACATGAAGTGTAACCTCCCAACAGTGAAAAATAAGTATATTGCATTCACATTTAGCGTAACCTCCCAATAAAAAAATGTGACTCATATATAACCTTCCAATAATTAACTGACTGTGAATCTAAACTGGTAAATTTGGACGTCAGCAGTGCTGCGTCATGGCCCTGAAAGATCACACTGAATAATTTGAAAATTCTTACCTCAATGAAGTCGCCGGATAACGCGTATATATCTGCTCCTATAAGAAATTTTTCTGGCACAGCCCAGTGCAATGCTGGCCGCTACATTTTTCATGTATAAAAGGAAACGACTGATTTTTCTTTACGATAATCGGGATGACCATGGATTGCAGAAATTAGTAAATTCTTTAAATTGAGATGAATGATTGTCAAACGTTAATTTTTATAAGAAAAGATTAATATAAAAATATTTTTTAAAGCATTTACATGGGAGTTGATATAACAATAGTACATATGCGCGAGGCTGCTTTTACCTTATACTACATCTCTCAGGCACCGACATCGCTCCCGACGACCGACCCAGCCAACTCCATACACCAGACTGCTTGCTGCTACTTACTCCTACTGCCACACAGTTCCTACTGCATACAACACTACTCTCTGGTCTGCGACTCTCTTATAGCTTACATATCGCAGGCACCGTGTGAGCAATCCATCGAAATTACATCTGCTCGAGTGCGCTAGCAGTAAATTCCTTAGTCATGGACCTCTTACAATGTTAACCGGGGACCTAGAAACGACGGAGATGCTCCGTCCCCGCCGCAGCCGCTGTGGTCCACAACCCTACGACGACTACCGCAGTCCGATTCACCCCTCCGCCGCCCCATACCGAACCCAGGGTTATTGTGCGGTTCGGCCCCAGGTGGACTCCCCAGGGAAGGTCTCACAACAGACGAGTGTAACCGCTATGTTTGCGTTGTAGAGTAATGGTGATGTAAGCATACGTGGAGAATTTGTTTGCAGAGCAATCGCCGACATAGTGCAGCTGAGGCGGAATAAGGGGAACCAGCCCGCATTCACCGAGGCAGATGGAAAACCGATTAAAAACCATCCACAGACTGGCTCACCGGACCTCGGCACAAGTCCGCCGGGGGGATTCGTGCCGGGGACCAGGCGCTCCTTCCCACTCCGGAAAGCCATGCGTTAGACCGCTTGGCTAATCGGACGGGCTTCACCTTAGTTTCGTCATGTATTTGAAGACAATGGCCACAGCGCTCCTTAGACATACCACTAGTCGTGCAGTTTCCGAAATGCTCGTGCCGAGCCTCCGGGCCATCGCAATTTGCCCTCGGTCAAACTCAGATACATCGCACACCTTCCCCATTCTACGCATGGGCAGCATGCTACATGACACTGCACGACAATAGCAGTCATTTCTCGCCAGGTGACGCTGCTTTCGCCTCGACAGGTTAATATCGATAGTAGTTCGGTGATCATAAAGTTCGCCGGCCGAAGTGGCCGTGCGGTTAAAGGCGCTGCAGTCTGGAACCGCAAGACCGCTACGGTCGCAGGTTCGAATCCTGCCTCGGGCATGGATGTTTGTGATGTCCTTACCTTAGTTAGGTTTAACTAGTTATAGGGGACTAATGTCCTCAGCAGTTGAGTCCCATAGTGCTCAGAGCCATTTTTTTTATCATAAAGTTCCGGCTGATCAGTGTACTACGGTTTGATAACAGTGCTTAATTTAAGGTTTTGTCATCTGACAAAATCGAATTTATATTTCCACTAACGTAAAGTAGTGAATACTTTTATGAATCTTATGATGGTCAGTCGACCGAAAATGGTTCTGTAAATAAAGAATTTTGTCAGCAGCACAAATACAGAATACGGGTTGAAACAAAATCCAGAAAGACGGAAGTAATGAGAACAGCAGATATGAGAACTGCGAGAAACTTTACATCAAAATTAGTGACCACAAACTTAAGGAACTCTGCTAGCTTAGAAACAAAATAACCAAAGGCGAACGTAGCAAGGGAGACGTAAAAACCAGATTTGCACAGAAAAAGATGGTATTCCTCGCCAAGAGGGATTTACTCGTATCAAACATAGGCCTCAATTTGAACAAGATATTTCTGAGAATATACGTCTGGAGCACAGCATTGTAAGGTCATGAATCAAGGGCACTGGAACAGAGGAGAATCGAAGCGTATGAGATGTCGTGCTACAGAAGAGTGTTGAAAATCAGGTAGCCTGATAAGGTACAGAATGAGGAGGTTCTCTGCAGAATTGATCATGAAAGGAGGTAAAAGACTGACAAGGAGGAGGGACAGTATGACAAGACAAGTGTTAAGGTATTAGAAAATAAGCTTCAAGGTACTAGAAGGAACTGTACAGGACAAAAACCATAGGAGTAGAAAGAAATTGGAATACATTCAGCATATAATTACGGCGCATGTTCTTCTCTACAATGAAAAGGTTGGCACAGGAGAGGAAATCTCGTCAGTGCGCATCAAACCGGAAGACTGACGATAAACTGGGCGCACTTGTTAAGGATACAGGTATGTTTATTTCAACATTGTCAGTGACCAAATGTCACCAGTTCGTCTACATGCTAGTGAAGACTATGTTGTACTCCCGTGTTCCACCATTAGAACAACCATCAATCATATTCATAGGGCATATGTTCCTATTTCGACGATTACTTAGGGGCTTTGTAAGACTCCGACTTGGCCACTAAGCCACCCGTTGGGGTTATTTAGAAGAGTGAGTAAAACGTTACAGCCAACATCTTCACAATACGGCAACTCTACATCTACATCTATACTCTGCAGCCGGCATCACACTGTGTGGCGGTGGGAACTTTGTGTACCGATGCCACTGCCCCCTTTTGTTTTTCAGTTACTATAGTTTTTGTCCTCTACAGTTTCCTCTAATACCATGGAGGTTATTTCCTGATGCCTTAACACATGTCTTGTTATACTGTCCCTTCTCTTTGTCAGTGTTTTACGGATGCTCCTTTCTTGATCAATTCTGCAGAGAACCCCCTCATTCTTTATCTTATCAGGCTACCTGACTTTCAACAATCTTCTGTAGCACTGCCGCCTTTTGTTTTTCAGTTACTAATTGTTAGCGGAAAGAACGATTGCTGGTAAGCCTCTGAATGTGCTCGAATCTCTCTAACTTTATCTTCATAGTTTTTTGCTGAGATATACGTCGGAGCAAGAAATATATCAATATAGTGGTTGACTCTTTTAGGAACATACACACTTGAAACTTTAAAAGGAGACCACACTGATCCAGAACGCCTCTCTTGCAGGGTCTGCCACTGGAGTTGGCTGAGCACTTGCGTGACGCTTCGCGCTTTCTAAATGAACCTGTAACGAAAAGTGCTGCTCCTCTCTCGGTATTCACTATTTCCTCTATCCTATCTGGTCCGGATCCCAGACTGACGAACAATATTCAAGTATTTGTTTAACGTGTGTTTTGTAAGCTACTTCCTTTGTTTATGGACATTTTCTGAGGGTCCTTCCAAAGAAGCTCAGAGTGGACTCAACTATTCATGGCGTACGTGAAGAAAATTCTGTCTATCTTCCTCGCTGAAGAGGCATTATCAAGGATAGGGTCCGTCTTGCATGATTTACAGTGCCTGAGAAACTGACGCATCCAAGAGGGGAGGAGGAAATGAAAAGAAACTTCACGCGTTGAGAGGAGCGGCCTACTGCCCGTGTCTCACGATACAGTCGCACGCTACACAAGTTAGTGCTGCGGGTTGCCGTCCTGCCAGGACGCCTGCAAACCAGTGCAGCTCATCTTGGCTGCGACAAACACGCCGCGCGGGATAGCAGCGTGGTCAGGGGCTCCTCGCCATGGTTCGCGCGGCTCCCCCCGTCAGAGGGTCGAGTCCTCCTTCGGGCAAGGGTGTGTGTGTGTGTGTTGTCCTTTCCGTAAGTTACTTTACGTTATATTAAGTAGTGTGTAAGCCAAGGGACCGATGACCTCAGCAGTTTGGTCCCATAGGAACTTACCACAAATTTCCAAAAATTTGCGACAATACCTACATTGTTGAGAACGCCACGTCCACCGGATACAGCCGGTACTGGCTAGCGTATGCGAACGATGTGACAGGCGGTCACTTACAAAGGGTATCATAAAGTTATTTTATCCGTTCCTTAGGCGAAATGGCCAATAGTTGTAAATTGTCCTCGACACTCTGAATAATGGCACTGGTACATTGATGTCGACCGCCCTGGTTCCACATATGTTCTATCTGGGTTAGATTTGGGGATCTTGGGCCAAAGGGATACCTCAATATCACGCAGACCGTTCATAGATAAACTTGCTGTGTATGGATGATCAGAGAAAAATTGCACGATACTGTCGCATGAGAAATAAAACAACAGGACACAGATGTCCGTGACGTACCTTCGTACCATCAAAATTCCCTCAGTCGGTACTATTCGTAGCACAAAGCTATACCTGATGGATCGTCACACCATGATGCCAGGAGTAACTGCTGTGCTTTTCCAAAACAGTGGAGAAAGGGGCCTTTACCCACGTCTCCGCCTTACTAACGAACGATGGTCATCAGTGGCGGAGTAAAACCGTGAGTCATCGGTGAACACAATGCAACGGCATTCATAAGCCATCCATGCATACCTGTCATAGCACTACTACATAACATTTGGAAATTTGTGAAAGATCTTATGGGAACAACCTGCTTAGGTCATAGCTCCCTAAGCTTACACTCTACTGAATCTAACTTAGACTAACTTCCGCTATGGACAAAACACACACCCATACCCGAGGGAGGACTCGAACCTCCGACGGGGAGGGGAGGGGGGGGGGGAGCCGCACGGACCGTGACAAAATGCCTCAAACCGCGTGGCTATCCCGCACTACTACTAAAGCAACGACACATGTTGTGGTATGAACGGCAGCCTACCCATGGAACGATAAACCCCTTAACACTACTCTGGTAGGCCCTGACAAGGGGTGCTGTATGAAACATCATGTTCTCGGATCGCAGAAACAGATGTGACGAGGTTACGATGTTCTTGGTACACAGTAGATACTGCATAATTCGATCAGCCAGCCAAATGAAGATCCCCATCAAATTCAGGTGCTGATAACATTGTCTCATACGGTTACACGGCTTCTCCCTGTCCTGGCGACGTTTTCACCCCTTAGATACCCTACGTGGCCTGGTAACAATACTAAACATGAGCAACTGAAATGCAATCTGGTGGCCTTTCTACTTGTCACAGAGAATTTCAACTCTAATTGTTTACACACCCGACGCTTACGTTTACATGTACGATGTTACATTTACAAGCGCCCATGTATTCTGGGTGCTTCACTTTCTCTGTCAGGCAAAGTTTTATCAGGTGTGCTCAGTTCTGCCGCTGGTAGCAGAAATAATACCATGAACCATTTGACGACTTTAAATAGCAATTATTTTACCATTAACACTAAAAAATTCCGGTAAAAAGTCATCCTGATTCTGACAACGGCCTTGGAAAGAGGGTGGAAGAACGGACAGAGATTGACCTTGGGGTGGGAAACTATCACTAAAAGGCGGAAGAATCAGATATGATTAATGGCATGAGGATGCAGAAGGCAATGGAAACCATTGCATTAAAGAAACATAATGTGTATCCACAGGACATGTGATCTGTAATTGAAAAAGTGTCCTCGTGATCTCTCCATTGACAAAAGATTTCGAACTAACGCCACATTAGGATCTCCGGGAGGGGAATGCCAAAGGGGAGGTAACCGTGAGAAAAAGATCAAATAACCAACCAAAAGATAATGTTATACGAGTCGGACCGTAGAATGTCAGAAGTTTTAACGTGACAGAGAAGCTAGAAAATCTGAAAAGGCAAATGCAAAGGCTCAGTTTAGATACAGTGGGGATCAATGAAGTGAAATGGAAAAAAGACAAGTACTACTGTTCAGACGAGTATAGGGTAATATCAACAGCAGCAGAAAATGGATTATGGGAGTGGTATTCGTTATGAGTACGAAGGTAGGGCAGGGTGTAGGCTATTGTGAACAGTTCAGTAATAGGGTTGTTATCATCAGATTCAACAAGGAACCAACAGCGACAACAATAGTCCAGGTATACACGCTGACGTCACAAGCAGAAGATGAAGAGAGAGAGGGAAAGGATGAGGATATCGAACGATTCATTCAGTACGTAAAGGGAGATGTAGCCTAATAGTCATGCTGGGTTTGTAATGCAGTCGTGGGGGAAGGAGTAGAAGAATCTGTTTCGACAGAATATGGAATTGGTAATATGAATGAGAAAAGAGAAAAACCTAATAAATTCTGCAACAAATCTCAGCTAGTAATAGCGACTACTCTATTTAAGAATGACAAGAGGAGGAAGTATACTTGTAAAATACTGGGAGATACGGGAAGTCCAAATGGTTCAAATGGCTCTAAGCACTATGGACTTAACATGTGAGGTCATCAGTGCCCTAGGCTTATAACTAATTAAACATAACTGACCGAAGGACATCACACACGCCCATGCCCGATGCAGGATTCGAACCTGCGACCGTAGCAGCAGCGCGGTTCCAGACTGAGGCGCCTAGAACTGCTCGGCCACAGTGCCCGACTGATACGGGAAGATTTCAGTTAAATTGCGTCGTGGTCAGAGATTTCGAAATCAAAAACTGGATTGCAATGCGTTCCTAGGAGCAGAAATAGACACAGATCCCAACTTAGTAATGATGAAGAGTAGGCTGCAGGAAGACACAGTCTGCAAAGAGGTGAGATACGGAAATACTAGGGACTGAACAGTTAAGTAAGTAGATCATTTGAAGAGGAATACACATCTCTAAAAAGGGCAATCACAGAAGCTGAAAACAGAGGTATAAGTACAAGGAAGGTAACTGCGAGGAAACCACGGGTAACAGAGGAAATATTTCAGCTGATAGACGAAAAAAAATAAACACAGGGAAATTCAGGAATGCAGAGGTACAAATCACTTAGGAATGAAATAAATATTAAGTGCAGGGAAGCTAAGGCGAAATGGATACATGAAAAAGTGAAGAAATCGAAAAACAAATGATTGTTGGATAACTGACTGAGCATACAGGAAAGTCAAAAAACCTTCGGTGAAATTAAAAGCGGGGGCATTAATGGAATTTTCACTATTAAATGCAGAGGAGGGAGAGGATAAGTGGATAGAGTACACTGAATGCCTCTTTGAGGGGACGGCTAGTCTGATGATATGATTTAAGAAGAAATAGTAGTCGGTAGGGAAGAGATAGGGGATCCAGTTTTCGGGTCAGAATTTAAAAACGTTTTGCTCGACTTCAAATAAGGCAGGAGGGATCGATGATATTCCGTCTGAATTTCTAAAAATCATTGTGGGAAGTGCCAACAAAACAGTTATTCAGAGACTGACGATATATCATCAGACATTCAGAAAAATATCATCCACACTATTCCGAAGATACTAAGAGCCGACAAGTGCGACAATTGTTGCACAGTCAGCTTAAAAGCTCATGCTTCCAAGTTACTGACAAGAATAACATGCAGAACAATGTAAAAGAAAATCGAGGGCCTGTTAGATGACTATCAATTTTGCATTATGAAAGGTAAAGGCACCAGAGAGGCAATTCCTTGGTTGCGGTTGATAATGAGAGCGGGACTGAAGGAAAATCATGCCACGTCCATAGGATTTGTCGACCTGGAAAATACATTCGACAATATAAAATGCTGCAAGGTGTTTGAAATTTTGAGAAAGGCAGGGGTAAGGTGTACTGAAAGGCGGATGATATATACAAGCACCAATGAGGAACAATAAGTGTGGTAGGCCAAGAACGAAGTGCTCGTTCGAAAAAGTGTGTGAGATAGGGATGTAGTCTTTCGCCCCTACTGTTCAGTTTACAGATCGAAGAAGCAATAACATAAATAAAAGAAAGATTCAAGTGCGGCATTAGAAATCAGGGTGAAAGGATATCAACGATAAGATATGCTGTTGTTGTTGTTGTGGTCTTCAGTCCTGAGACTGGTTTGATGCAGCTCTCCATGCTACTCTATACTGTGCAAGCCTCTTCATCTCCCCGTACCCACTGCAACATACATCCTTCTGAATCTGTTTAGTGTATTCATGTCTTGGTCTCCCTCTACGATTTTTACCCTCCACGTTGCCCTCCAATAATAAATTGGTGATCCCTTGATGCCTCAGAACATGTCCTACCAACCGATCCCTTCTTCTAGTATCCCTTCTTCTAGTTAAGTTGTGACACAAACGTCTCTTCTCTCCAATCCTATTCAATACCTCCTCATTAGTTATATGATCTACCCATCCAATCTTCAGCATTCTTCTGTAGCACCACATTTCGAAAGCTTCTATTCTCTTCTTTTCCAAACTAGTTATCGTCCATGTTTCACTTCCATGCATGGCTACGCTCCATACAAATACTTTCAGAAACGACTGCCTGACACTTAAATCAATACTCGATGTTAACAAATTTCTCTTCTTCAGAAACGCTTTCCTTGCCATTGCCAGTCTACATTTTATATCCTTCGACCATCATCAGTTATTTTGCTCCCCAAATAGCAAAACTCCTTTACTACTTGTAACCTCCCCCTCACTTATCGACCTTAATGACAGTGAAAAATTAAACCGCGTGTACCTAATGGAAATTTGGGAAAAGCAATCGTCACCGAAGTTAACCTGTCGGTAAAGAGGGAGGAAAGGGTTACTTCTAAATGAAAGGAAAAATGCAAATGAAACTGGTGGAAATTAATTTTGAAAAGGGATAAAGTTAATAAAGAAAGTAAATGTGCGGCCGTTACGTTAACAATTAACTAGCGGTAATTAGATATTTGAGATTTGGAGGAAATCACGGTCGCCAGTCCTAAGGACAATTACTATAGTAACTGAAAAAGTAAGGTTATTACACATATAATTAGCACTAGAAGCGTGGCAACTGAAGGTTGACACGTGTAGTGTGAAAACTGAAAGTTTGTCAGAAGTAATAAATTTCGCTACACTCTGACTTAATTTAGCAGAAGAATTAATAAAACCAGAAAACTGAAAGTTAATTTAGTGACTGAAATTAATAAGAAGCTTTCTTTCTGAAGCACATCGAAATCCAGTAAAATACGGTTAGTCTTGGACTACCTCAACAATCATTTCAAAAGCAACTTGACTCTACGCAATTTAGAAACAAGAGATTTAACTTTGAACTTGAATTAAATGATTCTGAACAATTAACAATAGTAAAATTTAGTACGTACCAAGCTGAGCTGCAGTCACAGGTAAGCTAAAATATGCTAACAAAACTCGCACTCTTAATTTGTGCTCGTGTAACCTAAATATTGTAGCCAGCTACTGAACTTTGAAATTAAAGCAGTGAAATCTAATTATATTATTTTAATGCTGGCGTTTGAATTTCAACGACACTCGGGTTCATTTCGGAAAAGGAAGGGACCCTGCTTGGCAATGCAATCGGGACAATGAGCAACAAAGGTTCATGCTAAGTTGCTGTAATTTTGCGAGGCAAATGGAACAATTTGAAAAGCTGAGGTCTGCCATACAGTTCTGAAACTTTACGTGCTTTTAGTCTTCCTTGTTGGTTGATTGAAGGTTTGAAGCCGTCGATCGAGGAGGTGGCGACAGTCGCTCATTGTCGGCCGTCGCTGTTGCAGAAGCTGGATGTTGGCGCGCCTTCTTCTCGACACGGTCACCAGGCGAAACGGGCTCTTGATGTGCGCCAGCTAATGCTTCCCGTCCGCGACACCATGTCAGAAACTATCATCGCGAGTCGAGCGCAATTACATGCTGCCAAACCCCGAAAGCGCGGCAACTCGCGGGAGCGTCACACAACACACCTGCTCCACTCGCTACTCCAGCCAGACCCCGACTGTTCTGCCCGCGCTCCACGCGGCAGAGTTAACACTACCAAAGATCCTACACACTTTGATTCGTCACACGACCTATCGACGTAATCGTTCGATAGCAGTTTTCCCTAGGCAAGACCCAGCGTAAAAATACAAATAATATTTACGAAACAAACCAATTATACATCGACATGAGTGCATAAATATATATATACAAACAGTAAAACAATTACAATATATAAAGAGACAGAAATGTCATATCTTGAGGTAACAAAACAAGGAAAAAAAATAATAGTACAATAGATGGAAATAGGAGTATATGCATTTCCGGCGTTACACGTGCCCCACATTGTCTGAGGATGTTCGTGTAACGTAAACAGACTCAGAAAATGTCCCAAAAAAGAAACAGCGGAAATGCATATGCTCAAAACATCAACAAAATTTAGCATTCGTCTAATTAATCATAAATCAATTTTTAGACCATAATAATTGAGTGGGGACACTCCTAATCTTATTCCACTCTGTCATCTTGCACAAAATAAAACAGGTTGACAACATATTAAAATTCATAGAAGATATAGAAAATGGTTTAGCTATTCCAAAATCATTAAAATTCGTAACACTATGAGAAATGGAATACTATTTGCAAAATTAATCAGAGTACATGGTCATAAAAACAGGTAGATCAAAATACGCAAATTAATAATTAATTACATAGAATACACATTTTTACATAACCTTTTCATAATTAATATCTCGTCATGAGATTCCACTTAACGCTAAACAAGAAAATAATATTCAGTAGATCGAAAAAAACATAAATATTGACAGCAGAATTCTTTCACATCAGCTGTCCGGGAAGAAAAACTATTCCGCCTTTCGTACTCGCAAGTACAAAGAATGCCGACAGCGGCACAAGAGCCAACAGCGGCACAAGAGCCGACAGCGGCTCGCCTCGCCAGTATTGTTGCGCCCGCGTGTGCGGCACGCTTGATCTCACTCGCCCTTGTGACGGCGTTTCCAGAACGTCCGTTTCACTGAATTCTTTAGGAAAAACTCACTCCCGAGTAATCTCAAGGAGTCCCTTAATACTATCACAGTGGATAACTCAACACTGTCCATCATCACACGCATGTACTAGCCTGAAACTTAAAACAGCGTCTAAGTACATCGGCAATGACTAGTAAAACACATATTCATGAAATCTTACAGCTAGTTACAAAATCATATTTACGTTGCTTAATCTACTGTGACTCAGCTGAAAACTTAAATTAGCAGCTTGGATTTTTAAATTGATTAATATTCAGTAACTCTTAAATCATTTAATCAACATAAATTACTTATTAATTACAACTTCTTTAATGACCTCTAGGTCAGGCAAAAGCATCGCCACATGGCACATCCTTAAATCTTACACTCTATATCTACATACTGTACAAATTACCCTATCTGTGGTACTAATCAATCCTTGGTTGGTACAATTTCAGGTCTACAATGGTCCATTATAAACAAACTTAAATTTAGAGATTTCATTGTCTATCTCGCTCGATTTCTCATGAGCTTTTACAAGTTCTAAGTTTCCGATTGCAAACTTAGCAAAACGCACTTTAGCGTCATTACGACGTATGCGAGCATCGGCTTTTAGCTTCATTACTTCTCGCAAACGATCGTTTTTCACACCAATACTAATGTCAATCCGTGGAGGGAATTTGATTATCTCTTCCAATTCACTTTCTACACTTTTGTCAATGCCGAAATTCCTCATGTTACGGCAGTTCAAACTCATTCCTACGTCAATGTCATCCAGCCAGTTAACAATGTGTATAGGCTGGTATTGCCTATGCACACCGTCTCCTGCCTCGTCAAAACCAACTACCATTGTTTTATCTAGTGACATACATGTCAAAGTTTTGCTTTCGCAGTTAATCACTGCACGGTACTTTAATAGCCAATCTAACCCGATAATTACTTCCGTAGTTAAGTCTGGCACGACGACAAACTCTTGTTCAAATCGTGCCCCACATATCTCGAAGTTGACAAAAATCTGTTTTGTGACCGGTTTACTGGCCTTCCCAGTAGCACCGATAATTTTCACTCCTGTTACTGGCATAACTACGGTACCAGGTCTGTCTTTCAGTAACTCAAATATTTTCCCAGATACAGCACTCAATTCTGCACCGGTGTCAATCAACACGTTTAGTTGTAGGTCGTGCATATTAACAGACACTACTATCTGTCTACACTTGTCCTCGACTGTTTCTTTATTTTCCCACAGTAAATCCTCGTCTATATCCAGGTCATTCCAGAAAAAACCATCCGGCTTTGATCCTAAATCCGGTTTATCTGGCGGCTTTTTCAGTCTCTGTTCACATACAGTTTTAATTTCAACACGTTTGTCCTGAGGCTTAGTCTCTAGCTTCGCCTCCAATACCGAAACCTTTTCCTGTAACTCGTCAACTAGTGAGTGTTGCTTTGCTATCAATTCACTAATTGTCACCTTCGTTGATTCCACTTTGGTCAGATTGATCTCATCTGCCAATCTACCTGGAGGAATGTGCCCAGTAGCATCTGAAATTACTTCCTCTGGATCTGCGCAACCCACACTGCTATCGTCTGACTGTATAATGTCAGCTCTAACCTCATACACGCTGTAATCTATGTGCTTTTCTACCAATCGTGTCTGGCTATCACTAAAATTTTCGTAATCTTTCTCCTTAATACTCTCGCAATGTTTAAACTGGAGGTTTGCGTCGGATGGGTCGGCTACTTCTACCACTATAACTTTCGGTAAAGTCTGCCGGTTAGGGCCAGAACTTTCCGTTACTACTTCAACATCTAACTCCTGCGGGACGAAACACGACGAATCTTGCTCGTGCTCCCCATTAACATCAACTATTTCTGGTAAAGTCTGCCGGTTAGGGCCAGAACTTTCCATCACTTCACAAATACTATCTTCCTGTGGGACGAGACGCGGCAAATCCTGCCCGCGCTCCCTATAAACACTCCTCCCGTACAGGCCCCTATAATCTCTTAGTTCGTCGTATAAGCGACCGAACTGCCTTAACCAGACCTCATCCCTCTCTGCATCCCCTCGCTCGATGACGGACGTTTTATCCGACATCTGATCTTCTCTCAACAATTGCGAATCATTCTTAAACTCAATCTCCAGTTCCGCTGTGGGTATTACAGCTGCCACTTTATAATCGATTTCCGGAACACTACTTAAATTGTTCTCACTGACAATGAATGTATTTTCTGCTGCCATGTATACAGCTGATTTACTACTTGTGGGCGCACTCCTTTCTCCTAACACTGGCACACTCTCCCGTCGTTGATTATTCCATACGGAATTTTCATAACGACGACACCTGGGTTTTCTCCTGTTATTGGGCCGCCAAAATTTCTCCACGCCCGATCGGCCCCTCACCGGCGCGGCTAATGGTTTCCCTGTCTCGTCCCAGCAGATACGCTCCCCGGATACTGCTGAGGCGGCTGGTCACACCCTCTGGCGTTATTACTATTCTGCGCAGCCCGTATCACGCTAGTATGATACTGGTTTCCGTCATTCCGGTTATTATTTGCATTGTACCGATTGTTATTACGGTCCGAACCATTATTGTCATTGCTGCGGTATGCATTATTCCCATGGTTATCGTTGTTATGGTTGGGGTGGTACCCGTTGTTGTTACCACGGCCTCTACCACTGTCGCGATTATTGCGCCAATTGTCCTCGTCCTCAACTCTTTCCAGGAAATCATTGATTGTCCTGTAATTGCTTCCTACGTAGCGTTTTGTATCATCTGGAAGCTTCTTGTAGAGTTCCCAGACTATTTCGGATTCCGTGCGGCGATCACGCAAATATTCCAACTTGCGGATCCAGCCCTCACAAAACTCCCTCATCGAACCGCGCGAATTCGCATCGAAAGGCCTCGATACGACAAATTCGCGCCAGACACTTTGCTGCTTTTGCTCTGACCAGTATTCAGCCAGAAACAAATTTTTAAACTCGTCAAAAGTCAGGTTCGTAATGTTGAGGTTTAAGCCCCAACGCTTGGCATCACCAGCCAGCACATCAATAACCGCATTAATTTTTCTCTCATTAGTCCATGATCTGGGTAAAACTCTTTCACAATTCTTAATGAAATCCGTCGCGTGTATACCGCCTTTTTTCAAGGGGTCGAACCGCTCCTCTTTCGTCAACAATTCCGAACTATGTGCACAGATTGGCACATAGCTCTGTTTTTCATCAAATTTCTTTTCTAATTCCGACACTCTCGTAATTACTTGGCAAGTGGTTGTCGCAAGCGTTTCCACTTTCCTCTTTTTCTCTTCGCAGGTATTAGCCTGCTCCCTCACTTTAGTGTCTACTTCGGACACTAAAGCCTTTAAAGTTTCCACCTTCTGTTGATCCTCTTTTTTCACTAATTGAATTTGTTCCGTCACCTTATTCTCGATGATCGGAGCAACTGCTTCTCCTACACTTTTCTCGATTCTGCTAATTTCGGAATCAAAACGAGTATTTATGCTCGCAATTTCCGCCTGAACGCCTATCATTTCCTGTTTAAGATTACCGATTTCGGTATTAATTACAACAATATCTTCTTTGATTTTATCAACTTTTGTATTAACAACTCCAACATTGTTGTTAACAACATTAATAGCTTTGTTCTGATTGTCTAGCTTTCGTTCAATCTTTTCAGACTGAGCTTCTTGCTTGGCAGACAGAGCTATAATTTCTGCCGATTGACTCTTGATTTCATTAATCAAAACATTCAATAAATCAGTTAAATTCCCGGAGACTACCGGTTTTACTTCCGTAGCTTGTTCCTCTATATATGTTCCCCCGTATTCATCATCAAGGGGTACAGATTTGATTTTCGCTTCCGATTCCGAAACATTTTCTAAAGTTTGGAATTCCATTTCTGCTCTTTGTTGCGTTTCGGCGGTCGCGTCTTTCATGCTAGCCGCCTGCCCCTGAACAATGGGAACCGCCGTGCGCGTTTCCCACTGTTCGACCGATTGTTCCGTATCCAAGTCTACCAAATTTTGGTAATTGTTGCCTTCACTCATTTTAATAATTTTCAATATAAATGACAAATCTCAAATATAATTAGGATTACTCCCACTACTTATTCTCGCTGACGTAACGGCCTGTACGTAACCAGTACTTTGTTACGATATTTGCACAATGCAAACTTCGTGTCCAGAACAACCTCAAAATTGAAGATTGTCCTGTCACCAGGTCGCCACGTTTAACCTCCCCCTCACTTATCGACCTTAATGACAGTGAAAAATTAAACCGCGTGTACCTAATGGAAATTTGGGAAAAGCAATCGTCACCGAAGTTAACCTGTCGGTAAAGAGGGAGGAAAGGGTTACATCTAAATGAAAGGAAAAATGCAAATGAAACTGGTGGAAATTAATTTTGAAAAGGGATAAAGTTAATAAAGAAAGTAAATGTGCGGCCATTACGTTAACAATTAACTAGCGGTAATTAGATATTTGAGATTTGGAGGAAATCACGGTCGCCAGTCCTAAGGACAATTACTATAGTAACTGAAAAAGTAAGGTTATTACACATATAATTAGCACTAGAAGCGTGGCAACTGAAGGTTGACACGTGCAGTGTGAAAACTGAAAGTTTGTCAGAAGTAATAAATTTCGCTACACTCTGACTTAATTTAGCAGAAGAATTAATAAAACCAGAAAACTGAAAGTTAATTTAGTGACTGAAATTAATAAGAAGCTTTCTTTCTGAAGCACATCGAAATCCAGTAAAATACGGTTAGTCTTGGACTACCTCAACAATCATTTCAAAAGCAACTTGACTCTACGCAATTTAGAAACAAGAGATTTAACTTTGAACTTGAATTAAATGATTCTGAACAATTAACAATAGTAAAATTTAGTACGTACCAAGCTGAGCTGCAGTCACAGGTAAGCTAAAATATGCTAACAAAACTCGCACTCTTAATTTGTGCTCGTGTAACCTAAATATTGTAGCCAGCTACTGAACTTTGAAATTAAAGCAGTGAAATCTAATTATATTATTTTAATGCTGGCGTTTGAATTTCAACGACACTCGGGTTCATTTCGGAAAAGGAAGGGACCCTGCTTGGCAATGCAATCGGGACAATGAGCAACAAAGGTTCATGCTAAGTTGCTGTAATTTTGCGAGGCAAATGGAACAATTTGAAAAGCTGAGGTCTGCCATACAGTTCTGAAACTTTACGTGCTTTTAGTCTTCCTTGTTGGTTGATTGAAGGTTTGAAGCCGTCGATCGAGGAGGTGGCGACAGTCGCTCATTGTCGGCCGTCGCTGTTGCAGAAGCTGGATGTTGGCGCGCCTTCTTCTCGACACGGTCACCAGGCGAAACGGGCTCTTGATGTGCGCCAGCTAATGCTTCCCGTCCGCGACACCATGTCAGAAACTATCATCGCGAGTCGAGCGCAATTACATGCTGCCAAACCCCGAAAGCGCGGCAACTCGCGGGAGCGTCACACAACACACCTGCTCCACTCGCTACTCCAGCCAGACCCCGACTGTTCTGCCCGCGCTCCACGCGGCAGAGTTAACACTACCAAAGATCCTACACACTTTGATTCGTCACACGACCTATCGACGTAATCGTTCGATAGCAGTTTTCCCTAGGCAAGACCCAGCGTAAAAATACAAATAATATTTACGAAACAAACCAATTATACATCGACATGAGTGCATAAATATATATATACAAACAGTAAAACAATTACAATATATAAAGAGACAGAAATGTCATATCTTGAGGTAACAAAACAAGGAAAAAAAAATAATAGTACAATAGATGGAAATAGGAGTATATGCATTTCCGGCGTTACATACTATAAGTGTCTCATTTCCTAATCTAATTCCCTCATCATCACCCGACTTAATTCGACTACATTCCATTATCCTCGTTTTGCTTTTGTTGATGTTCATCTTATACCCTCCTTTCATGACACTGTACATTCCGTTCAACTGCTCTTCCAAGTCCTTTGCTGTCTGACAGAATTACAATGTCATCGGTGAACCTCAAACTTTTTATTTCTTCTCCATGGACTTTAATACCTACTCCGAATTTTTCTTTTGTTTCCTTCATTGCTTGCTCAATATACAGATTGAATAACATCGGGGATAGGCTACAACCCTGTCTCACTCCCTTCCCAACCACTGCTTCCCTTTCGTGCCCCTCGACTCTTATAACTGCCATCTGGTTTCAGTACAAATTGTAAATAGCCTTTCGCTCCCTGTATTTTACCCCTGCCACCCTCAGAATTTGAAAGAGAGTATTCCAGTCAACATTGTCAAGAGCTTTCTCTAAGTCTACAAATGCTAGAAACGTAGGTTTGCCTTTCCTTAATCTTTCTTCTAAGATAAGTCGTAGGGTCAGTATTGCCTCACGTGTTCCAATATTTCTACGAAATCGAAACTGATCTTCCCCGAGGTCAGCTTCTACCAGTTTTTCTATTAGTCTGTAGACAATACGCGTTAGTATTTTGCATCCGTGACTTATTAAACTGATAGTACTGCAATTTTCACATCTGTCGGCACCTGCTTTCTTTGGGATCGGAATTATTATATTCGTCTTGAAGTCTGAGCGTATTTCACCTATCTCATACATCTTGATCACCAGATGGTAGAGTTTTGTCAGGACTGTCTCTCCCAAGGCCGTCAGTAGTTCTAATGGAACGTTGTCTACTCCCGGGGCCTTGTTTCGACTCAGGTCTTTCAGTGCTCTGTCAAACTCTTCACGCAGTATCGTATCTCCCATTTCATCTTCATCTACATCCTCTTCCATTTCCATAATATTGTCCTCAAGTACATTGCCCTTTTATAGGCCCTCTATATACTCCCTCCACCTTTCTGCTTTCCCTTCTTTGCTTAGAACTGGGTTTCCATCTGAGCTCTTGATGTTCATACAAGTCGTTCTCCTTTCTCCAAAGGCAATATCTATCTTACCCCTAGTGAGATAACCCTCTACATCCTTACATTTGTCCTCTAGCCATCCCTGCATAGCCAATTTGCACTTCCTGTCGATCTCATTTTTGAGACGTTTTTTATTCCTTTTTGCCTGCTTCATTTATATTTCTTCTGTTACACAAGGATTTCTGCTAGCCCTCGTCTTTTTACCTACTAGGTGATCTGCTGCCTTCACTACTTCATCTCTCAAAGCTACCCATTCTTCTTCTACTATATTTCTTTCCTCCATTCCTGTCAATTGTTCCCTTATGCCCTCCCTGAAACTCTGTACAACCTCTGGTTCTTTCAGTTTATACAGGTCCCATCTCCATAAATTCCCACCTTTTTGCAGTGTCTTCAGTTTTAATCTACAGTTCATAACCAATAGATTGTGATCAGAGTCCACGTCTGCCCCTGGAAATGTCTTACAATTTAAAACCTGGTTCCTAAATATCTGTCTTACCATTATATAATCTATCTGAAACCTGTCAGTATCTCCAGGCTTCTTCCATGTATACAAACTTCTTTTATGATTCTTGAACCAAGTGTTAGCTATGATTAAGTTGTGCTCTGAGCAAAATTCTATCAGGCGGCTTCCTCTTTCATTTCTTAGCCCCAATCCATATTCCCCTAGTACGTTTCCTTCCCTCACTTTTCCTACTACCGAATTCCAGTCACCCATGACTATTAAATTTTCGTCTCCCTTCACTATCTGAATAATTTCTTTTATTTCATCATACATTTCTTCAATTTCTTCGTCATCTGCAGAGCTAGTTGGCATATAAACTTGTACTACTGTAGTAGGCGTAGGCTTCGTGTCTATCTTGGCCACAATAATGCGTTCACTATGCTGTTTGTAGTAGCTTACCCGCACTCCTATTTTTTATTCTTTATTAAAGCCATTCCTGCATTACCCCTATTTGATTTTGTATTTATAACCCTGTATTCACCTGACCAAAAGTCTTGTTCCTCTTGCCACCGAACTTCACTAACTCCCACTATATCTAACTTTAACCTATCCATTTCCCTTTTTTAAATTTTCTAACCTACCTGCCCGATTAAGGGATCTGACATTCCACGCTGCGATCCGTAGAACTCCAGTTTTCTTTCTCCTGATAACGACGTCCTCTTGAGTAGTCCCCGCCCGGAGATACGAATAGGGGACTATTTTACCTCCGGAATATTTTACCCAAGAGGACGCCATCATCATTTAATCATACAGTAAAGCTGCATGCCCTTGGGAAAAATTACGGCCGTAGTTTCCCCTTGCTTTCAGCCGTTCGCAGTACCAGCACAGCAAGGCCAGATCAGTCAATCATCCAGACTGTTGCCCCTGCAACTACTGAAAAGGCTGCTGCCCCTCTTCAGGAACCACACGTTTGTCTGGCCTCTCAACAGATACCCCTCCGTTGTGGTTGCACCAACAATTCGGCTATCTGTATCGCTGAGGCACGCAAGCCTCCCCACCAACGGCAAGGTCCATGGTTCTTGGGAGGGAGGGGGGCTGACGACATTGTTATCCTGAGTGAAAGGGAAGAAGAATACTGCATCCACTGAATGGAATAAACAGACTAATGTGTACCGAATACAGATTGAGGGTAAATCTAAGAAACATGAAATTAATGAGAAGTAGAAGAAATGAGAACGGCGAGAAACTTAACGTCAGAATTGGGGATCACGAAGTAGACGAAGTCAAGAAATTTTGCACCTAGGCTGCAAAATAACCACTGATGGACGGAACAAGGAGGACATAAAAAGCAGACTAGCAGTGGCAAAAACGGGATTTACAGCCAGGAGAAGTCTACTAGTATTAAACATAGGCCTTAATTTGAGGCGGAAACTTCTGAGAATGTATGTTTTGAGCACAGCATTATGATAGTGAAACATGGAATGTGGGAAAACCAGAACCAATTTAAGCATTTGAGGCTTGGTACTACAGAAGAATTTTGAAAATTAAGTGGACTGATAAGGCTAGGAATATGGACGTTCTCTGCAGAATCGATGAGGAAAGGAATATATGGAAAACACTGACAAGAAGAAGGGACAGGATGACAGGACACTTGTTAAGACATCAGGAAATAACTTCCATAATGAAGTTCTCACTCTGCACCGGACGTGGCAGATTAAAACTATGTGCGGGACTGAGATTCGAAGTAGGGCCTTTATCTTTCGCCGGCATGTGCCATGGCGACTGAACTGCCCAGACACTTCTCACGACGCGTCCTTTTCTTTATTTTTTTTTTAAATCTCAGTTTTGTTGCAATAATGTTGCATTTTTTCGGGGCGGGCGTCTCGTAACGCCCGTTCAAGTTCATGGACGATCCATTCACTCAGTTCTATTTTTATTGGTGAGGGCAGCTATACCTATGACCGAACACGCTGAGCTACCGTGCCGGCGTTTCCTCAAAGCTTTATTTCCACCAGTACCTTCACCAGTACCTGCTACCTTCCAAACGTCACAAAAGCTCCCCTGCGATCCTTGCAAGACTAGCGCTCCGCAAGAAAGGATATTGCGGAGACAACGCTTAGTCTTGAGTGCTGGTCTTGCAAGGTTCGCAGGAGAGCTTCTGTGAAGTTTGGAATGTAGAAGATGAGGTAATAGTGTAACTAAAGCTATGAGGCCCGGTCCCGAGACGGGTAGCTCGGTCGGTAGAACATTTACTCGCGAAAGGCAAAGGTAATGAGTTCTAGTCTCGGTCCAGCACACAGTTACCTATTGGCAAGTTTGAAAGACTTCCATGCTACTAGAGGGAGCTGTGGAGGGTAAAAACTATAGGGAAGACATAGATCGGTATACATCCAGAAAATAATTGAGGACGTAGGTTGGAAGTGTTACTGTGAGATAAAGTGGTTGGCACAGGAAAGAAATTCTTGGTGGGTCACGTCAAACCAGTCAGAAAACTGATAACTAAAAAAAAAAAGACTTGTTACTATTACTTGAGTACTAGTTTACGTAACACCTAGTAACCATTACTCGCCTTGGTCCACGCGACGTGATTTTAGAGAAAACTTCATATTGACTCTATAATTAAATATGATTGGAACCAAAATAGTTAATTAAGTAAGCAAAAAAATATTTTGCACTGAAGTCAGTGGATAGAGTTCGCGAATGTTAGTCATAAAGTTTCAGTCGACATTTATGAAAGAGGAAAAAAGAAACAGGTTGGTGAGTGAATGTCTTTGGATATTACGAATACACTACAGGATTGAGAGGAATGACGAAGCAACAGAGGAGCTTGAAAGCTTCTTGCCTAGCCTATTGACGGAGGAATCTCTACGTGTATCTGCCGACTGCTAACGGGCGGTTCATCTTCCAAGGCCCTAAATTATGGAGGTAATCTGGGACTCGCGATTGTTGAACGGCGTCTTTTATTTATTTTTTATTTACTTATTTATTGTTTCGTGGGGCCAAATTAAGGAGAAGTCTCCATGGTCATGGAACGAGTCAAGACATGGAATTATAACACGATAGTAGGAACAGATAAAATGAAATATAATAAACATATTCAGGCGATGTCTGAAGTTTAAATAAAGAAAATCAGCAATGTAACACTGGAATTTGCTTAATTTTTTAGCTCTTCCAGGAGCTCCTCGACAGAATAGAAGGAGTGAGCCATGAAGAAACTCTTCAGTTTAGACTTAAAAGTGTTTGGGCTGCTGCTAAGATTTTTGAGCTCTTGTGGTAGGTTATTGAAAATGGATGCAGCAGAATACTGCACTCCTTTCTGCACAAGAGTCAAGGAAGTGCATTCCACATGCAGATTTGATTTCTGCCTAGTATTAACTGAGTGAAAGCTGCTAACTCTTGGGAATAGGCTAATATTGCTAACAACAAACGACATTAAAGAAAGTATATACTGTGAGGGCAATGTCAGAATTCCCAGACTATTGAATAGGGGTCGACAAGAGTTTCTCGAACTTACACCACATATAGCTCGAACAGCCCGTTTTTGAGCCAAAAATACCCTTTTTGAATCAGAAGAATTACCCCCAAAAATAATACCATACGACATAAGTGTATGAAAATATGCGAAGTAAACTACTTTTCGTGTTGAACTTTCACTTATTTCAGATACTGTTCTAATGGTAAATAAAGCAGCATTTAGTTTCTGAACAAGATCCTGGACATGGGCTTTCCAAAACAGCTTACTATCTATCCGTACGCCTAGGAACTTGAACTGTTCCGTCTCGCTTATAATATGCCCATTCTGTCTGATCAAAATATCGGTTCTTGTTGAACTGTGAGTTAGAAACTGTAAAAACTGTGTCTTACTGTGATTTAGCATCAAATTATTTTCCACAAGCCATGAACTTATTTCATGAACTACATTATTTGATACTCTTTCAATATTACACACAAGATCCTTCACTACCAAGCTGGTGTCATCAGCAAACAGAAATATTTTTGAATCACCTATAATACTTGGAGGCATATCATTTATATAAATAAGAAACAGCAGTGGCCCCAGCATCGACCCTTGGGGAACGCCCCACTTAACAGTGCCCCATTGGGACTGAACATTACTACCACTCTCAATATTGCGGAGAATTACCTTCTGCTTTCTGTTCTTAAAGTAAGAGGCGAACCAATTGTAAGTTACTCCCCTTACTCCATAATGGTCCAACTTCTGCAGTAATATTTTGTGGTCAACACAGTCAAAAGCCGTCGTTAAATCAAAGAAAACACCTAGCGTTCACAACCTTTTATTTAATCCGTCCAAAACCTCACAGAGAAAAGAGAATATAGCATTTTCCCTTGTTAAACCATTTCCAAAACCAAACTGTACATTTGACAGCAAATTATGTGAATTTAAATGCTCCAGTAACCTTGTATATACAATCTTCTCGATAACTTTAGCAAACATCGAAAGCATAGAAATAGGTCTAAAATTGTCAACATTATCCCTGTCTCCCTTTTTATAAAGTGGCTTCACTACCGAGTACTTTAATCGGTCAGGAAACCGACCGCTCATAAAGGAAAAGTTACAGATATGGCTAAGTAGTGGGCTAACATACATAGAACAATACTTCAGTACTCTGCTAGATACCCCGTCATATCCATGAGAGTTCTTGGTCTTTAGTGATTTAATTATTAACTCAATCTCCCTCTTGTCAGTATCATGGAGGAGCATTTCAGGTAACAGTCTTGGAACACTTTTTTCTAAGAGCGCTATATGATTCCCTGTTGGGAATAGGTTTCTATTTATTTCGCCTGCTATATTCAGAAAGTGATTATTAAATAGTGTACATATACGTGACTTATCAGTAACACGGACATTCCCACTACGCACTGATTTTATATCCTCGACCTCACTCTGCAGACCAGCCACTTCCTTTAGGACTGACCATATAGTTTTAATTTTATCCTGAGACTTAGCTATTCTATCTGCATACCACATACTTTTTGCTTTCCTAATAACATTTTTAAGCACCTTACAATACTGTTTGTAATGGGCTGCTGCATTTAGATTTTGCCTGTTTCTAACGTTTTGATATAATTGCCACTTTGTTCTACAAGATATTCTTATCCCTCTAGTCAGCCACCCACGCTGCCTGTTTGTGCTAGTACCCTGTCTTGAACGTTCTGACGGAAAGCAACTTTCAAAGAGCACGAGAAAAGTCTTGAGGAAAGCATTATATTTATCATCTACTGTATCAGTGCTATAAACATCTTGTCACTCTTGTTCCTTGATAAGGTTTACAAAGGTCTCTACAGCAACTGGATCAGCTTTCCTAAACAGTTGATAAATATATTTAACATGTGTTGCAGCACAAAAATCTTTTAGAGTTAAAAATTGTGCATCATTATCTGAAAGGCCATTCACCTTTTTGCTAACAGAATTCCCTTCAAGTAATGAGGAATGAACGAAAATGTTGTCTATGGTTGTTCTACTGTTCCCTTGCACTCTCGTTGGAAAGAATACGGTTTGCATAAGGTTATATGAATTAAGGAGGTCTACCAGCATCCTTTTCCTTGCACAATCACTTATACAATTAATGTTGAAGTCACCACATATAACTAACTTTTTGTATTTCCTATAAAGTGAACCAAGAACCTCCTCTAGCTTTTGCAAAAATGTTGTGAAGTCGGAGTCTAGGGATCTATAAATAACAACAGTTAGAAGTTTAACTCCATTAAATTTAACCACACCTGCACAACATTCAAACACCTTTTCAGTGCAGTACTTTGTGACATCAATTGACTCAAATGGGATGCCGTTTTTCACATACATGGGTAATCCCCCACACCGCAAAGAGCTCCTAGAAAAGCTGCCAGCCAACCTGTATCCTGCTAAAGGAAGCCTCTGAATTATCTCCTTATTTAAGAAGTGTTCAGGCATACCAATAATTTCAGAGTCAACATCTTTAGACAGTTCACTAACTTTATCTCTAATACCTTGTATATTTTGATGAAATATACTAATTCCCTCATTACTCGGATACCTAAGCTTTGTCAAAAGTGGTTCCTTTGTTAGAGAGACTTCCCTTAAGCAGGAATACCTATCAGCTGACTTCAATCTAAAAAAGGTGCAGCTCTAACACCCACTACTGCAGGAATTTTCCCATGAGTGATCCCACCACCCCCACCTATGCTGTCACCTATAAGCTTTGCCAACTTCCCCTTCCCATACCTGTTGAGGTGTAGGCCATGTCTAGTGAAACCTGTCCTGCTGATAGACTCCACCGACACCACTGAAATGTGATTCATGTTTTCTGTCATCAGCGCATCCCCAAGTCTCATGTTATTATGCCTGACGGCTGTATTAAGATGAGGCCGGTCGTGATGCTGAAACAGTTCCACGAAATGCACATTCGTGTTGCCAGTCTGAGTGGCTATCTTTTCCAGGTCACCATCTATGTCATACTCCACATCCCTATCAATACTATTACCAGCCCAACCCACAATCACTTACTGATCTTCTTTAGTAAAATCCCTACATAACCCCCCTATGTTAACAGTCAGCTGAGCCAATCTTGCATTAGGCTTCACAATGCTGGTGACCTGGTACTCACTCCCCAACACTTCCTGCAACTGCTGGCCTACACCTCTGCCATGAGAACTACCTAACAGCAGAACCTTCTTCTTCCTCTTCGACTTTGCAACTGTCCTATCCACCGTAACTGCTGAGGTCTGCTGCATACTTCCTACATCTACAGCTACTGGAGATTCCTCTCCACCTGACTCTGACAGTTGGCCATATCTATTGCAAACACAAATAGTAAAACTATCTGAAAATCTTCTTCTCCTTGCAGACTTCTTGCCAACAGCCAGCTGCCATTCCCCAACCCCCTTCTCCCTCCTCCTCCTATCTAGCTCCTCCTGTGCGTGTTTCAGCTGCACCTGAAGGGCACAGATCTTACGCTCCTGCTCCTCTATCAACTTACTCATGCTACATAACCTGCAGTTCCAGGAGAGGATCTCACCAGAATGCCCACTGTCTTCCCCACTGCATTCCCCACAGTGAAAATACTTCGAACAAGTCTCACACCGCAATCCAGTACTCACGAACCTACGGCAAAGCCCACACTTCTCACTCACGGTAAAATTTTACACTTAAACAAGAAAACTACTTATCTAAGTTCCGCTACTACAATAAGAAGATGTTAAAAACCTGGCTACAATAATCACAGACTTACTCTACAAGGGAAGTAACTACTATTATTAACAGTATTAATCAACAACAAATGAGAATATAGCAAGAGACTAATACAGAAAGAGAATCACACGTCCAATGACACAGTAACGAAACTGAAAACAGTTCCCAAAAGGTTCTTCTGAAATTATTTCACCAGAAAACACCAAGAGCACCGGTTAAAGACTACTAAAGTTCCTAAATAAAACCACTATACACACACAATTAATTAGTACTTAGCTTTCGATGCGCCGCTACAGCTGCAACTGGTCAGGGCGGAATGTAAACACAGGAAAGAGGTTAAGTTGCTCGATACGAAACACAAATATCAGGTCACAACACAAGAAAGGCAGAGGTGAATCTTATATTTTAGAGGCTCTTGCTACTCCACTGTGTGCGCGAAATCTCAGTTCAAAACTCTCACCAAGATAGCGCCTAAGATTCAAGACCAATGAAGTAAACACTGTGTGCGACGCGGACATTAAATATTGGTGACTGAAGAAAATGGTGAAAGTGCAGCTTTCCATTGAGGAAACGCCTTATCATGGTGATTTCCTCTATTTTCTATTACCCATATATGGATGTCTCTTTAAAATAAAGTCATTTCTGGGAGCGAGTTCTGAGGAAATTCTAGAGGTGCACCATAATCTCTAACTGACAGCGATTACGGTGATTACGGCGTCCGTCTTCTTGCAAAGAAAGAAAATTGACTGGCGCCACCGTTTTGGTAAAAACTGATGATTTTAATTTGGAAAACAGACATCAAATATAAACCATCGATAAGTACTTCTGCAGCAATCGAATAAAATTATCAATTTTTTACGTGTCTCCTTCATTTTCGGAACATATAGAAAGCGTTATGCAGATTGAAGCATCTGCTAATCAGTACATAATGTTTAAACAATAGCTTATCCTTCAATTCAATTAAATGTTCCTGTATTTTGGCATAAAATAACACTAAAATCTTCAGCCCTTGACTAACACACTAAATGATTGTTATAATTCTGGATATCAGTGGTGTTCTACTATCAGTCGTGATATCTAGATTTAAGATACTTTTGTTTTCCATAAAATGATTAAGGCAACTGTCGGATGGTTTTTTTGAAAAAAAAAAAAAACAAAAAAAAAAAATCACACGCTCGTCACACTCCATCCTCGTCACATTGCGTCTTCTGCTCTTTCTCACTGATCATATCATCGACGGAATGTTAAATCCTAATCTGACTTGCTGTTCTCCAGCAATCTGTCAGGCAGTTGACTCGTCAGCAAGAGAATGAAGAAAGGCCAGTGGCAAAGGAACGGCTGAGTACAGAGGAAAGGAAGATCCTCGCAGCAGCCGCAAGCATCATTGTCTTTTATGCAATACGCGCTGGGGCATGATGAACAAAAGGTTAAATCCCTTAGATATCAATGAGTGTCGTTTCTGCCAGAATTACACAGGTCACATGTCGTTTACTTTAGGAGCAATATTTTTTCTCAAGTGATAAATCTTTAAACTTGGAGAGATATTTAACAAAACCGCTAAAACTCAGTAAAATTCGATGGAATTCCTGCCTGTTCCTTAGCTGCCAAGGACTGTAGGTCTATTTTAACCAGTTTTCGAGCTGATTTTATGAAGGGATATGGTTGAAATGGACATAATTTGGAGTAGAGTACATTGCAAAAGACAGTTTCTCATTACGGTATAAAAAGCTACATGCCTCCAGTTATCCAAACTACACATAAACTGGATATAAAGTTCTAGGCTAACTTGGATAAAATCTGAAGCTTTCGATGGCTGACTCTATCATCGTGAAGAAAGTGACGAAGCTCTCACTTGTAAAGCTCCCATTTTTATGCCCAGAGGACATCTGATTGGCTACTAGCATCATGGTGATACCGTGGAGATGACATATGCTTAGGTGGTGGTCTCTGGGTCTGCAAAGTACGTTTATGCTCGCTGTCTAGCGTCTCCTTCAACGCCACAACTCGTATCAGTCGTCCTCTGTGATCTTTCTTTGTCAAATGCTCACTTCCATGCAGTGTTAAGTGCATAGCTGGTGTCTCTTCTAAAGCTGTGATCACATACTCTAATTTACACTTCTATAATCATAGACTCTCATTGATTGGAGAGCTGAACAAGAGTTGTATGTTCAAACATAATGTTTGTCTCGAACAAGTAGCCTTTGGTATCCCCTTCATAATCCACCTAAAGTCCCAAACGACCTACTCCCACATCAAAGACTACTTCATTTTCAACCGTCCCTACAACTTAGTATAAGGCTTCTCTAGTCCTCACCCACAGAAATTGCCCCTAAACCCGTTATCATGACGCGACAGCAACACAGCATCTTGTTCCACAACATCCTGTCCCTCCCTACAAATAAATCTCTACTATGTCCAAGCACAGAGAGTGCATGCTTTAATTTTAATTGAGACCTTCCTCCAACCCTACCACATCATCCGAACTTGTCCCTGTGCTATACTCATACAGACAACCATCCTGGCGACGAGCAGAGTTGCAACGACCACCAAAATAACATCCCCATTCTCACACAACGGTTATACAACGTTCGCACAGAACGTGTTATCCTTACCCTAGTCTTCAAAACCTTAACCATTGCCTGAACCACCATAAATGTCTGTTACATCATCCAATCCTCTATGACTTTCTCAATCAATAGGCTGCACCTTTACCATTTATATTATTGCCGCTGAGCTAAATATTGGTAGTAGATTCCTGTAAGACCTCCAGCGGTGGCATCAGTTTACTCCATCCCTCCAAGGTGACAGACCCTATCCTAGAATACACCTGTCCTGAAAGTAATACAACCCCAGACGCCATCCTAGGATGACCACCTACCCATCCTAATCACCATTTTCATCATCTCACACCCATATACTCCATCCCAATGTCCGCTCAAAACTTATCCAAGATAACCCTCGCACCATTTTTGTTATGAATGTAGTAACTGAATGCTACTGTTAATTCAGCACAAACATTCACAGTAATTAAAAACGAGATATGCACCACTAGCCATTAAAATTGCTACAACAAGAAGAAATGCAGATGATAAACGGGTATTCATTGGATAAATATACTAGAACTGACATATGATTACATTTTCACGCAATTTGGGTCCATAGATCCTGTGAAATCAGTACCCAGAACAACCACCTCTGGCCGTAATAACGGCCTTGATACGCCTGAACATTGAGTCAAACAGAGCTTGGATGGCGTGTACAGGTACAGCTGCCTATGCAGCTTCAACACGATATCACAATTCGTCAAGAGTAGTGACTGACGTATTGTGACGAGTTAGTTGCTCGACCACCACTAACCAGACGTTTCCAGTTGGTGAGAGATCTGGAGAATGTGCTGGCCAAGGCAGCAGTCGAACATTTTCTGTATCCAAAAAGGCCTGTACAGGATCTGCAACATGCGGTCGCGCATTATCCTCCTGAAACATAGGGTTTCGCAGGGATCGAGTGAAGGATAGAGCCACGGGTCGTACCACATCTGAAATGTAGCCTCCACTTTTCAAAGTTCCGTTAATGCGAACAAGAGGTGACCGAGACGCGTAACCAATGGCACCCCATACCATCACGCCAATTGATACGCCAGTATGGCGATGACGAATACACGCTTCCAATGTGCGTACACCGCGATGTCGCCAAACACGGATGCGACCATCGTGATGCTGTAAACAGAACCTGGATGCATCCGAAAAAATGACGTTTAGCCATTCGTGCACCCAGGTTCGTCGTTGAGTACACCATCGCACGCACTTCTGTCTGTGATGCAGCGTCAAGGGTAACCGCAGCCATGGTCTCCGAGCTGATAGTCCACGCTGCTGTAAAAGTCGTCGAACTGTTCGTGTAGATGGTTGTTGCCTTGCAAACGTTCCTATCTGTAGACTCAGGGATCGAGACGTGGCTGCACGATTCGTTACAGCCATGCGGATAGGATGCCTGTCATCTTGACTGCTAGTGATACGAGGCCGTTGGGATCCAGCACGGCGTTGCGTATTACGCTCCTGAAGCCACCGATTCCATATTCTGCTAGCAGTCATTGGATCTCGACCAACGCGAGCAGCAATGTCGCGATACGATAAACAGTAATCGCGATAGGCTACAATCCGATCTTTATCAAAGTCGGAAACGTGATGGTGTGCATTTCTCCTCCTTACACGAGGCATCACAAGAACGTTACACGAGGCAACGCCAGTCAACTGCTGTTGGTGTATGAGAAATCGGTTGCAAAGTTTCCTCATGTCAGCCCGTTGTAGGTGTCACCACCGGCGCCAACCTTGTGTGAATGCTCTGAAAAGTTAATCATCTGCACATCCCAACATCTTCCTCCTGTCGGTTAAATTTCGCGTCTGTAGCACGTCATCTTCGTGGTGTAGCAATTTTGATGGCCAGTAGTGTAGTTCGTTCCTTCAATTGTAGGCATTGCACGCTTTCTGTTTAAAATTTGTTTGACAAGTGAAATTAATTATGCAGACACCCTGTAGTGGTCCAAGTTCTTCGTAAATAGCGGCTGCCAAGTGGGAAGACGGTTTTCAGAGTGCTGTACTGAACTGACTGTAGGCAATGAAATGAAATACCAGAAGCTGGTTCGTGACTGAGTGCTCGCGGCGTGTCGTTTTCCACGTCGCCTTTTGGTGCTTATCGGTGGGAGGATCTTCCTGCCCTCCAGCACAAGGTGGAAGCGATGTGTAGTCGGCGCAAAATGCAGTGGCCGGTAGATGCGCAGTCGGCAGGGCGCATGTGGGGAAGCAGTAGTGGTGGGGGTCGCGGGCAGGCACTATAGAAAAAATGCGAATAGCTGGAAGGGAAGTGCCTCTCGAAACTGAAGCCTACACTCACATTTTTTGTAAATATTTAGTAGAGCTCCTCCACGCCCACACTTGCATGATGATCGTTCAAAAAGATCGTCACCGTGCTTTGATTAGTATCTAAAAAGAATTCTGCTGGAAATGCAGCAATTTATTTTCGCCTGGCTTGTTATCAATTTGTAAATTTCAGACAAGCGTCATGTGTGGCGAATTTTTAGTAAAATTTATATATTTCTCTAGTTGTCATGTGAAAATTTGCTTCTTTTGCCAAAACATAGCTGAGTATACACAGTGTCACCTCACTAACATGTGCAGAATCAGTTGTGAGAGAATTCTGAAACAGAGGTTTATTAAGTTTATTAAGTGAAGAACTTATTAAAAAAACACATCCTCGGTACAAAATAAACATGTATTATCTTTATTTATGTTGTCCCAAAATCAATAGAGTTTCTCGTTTCACCAGCTATCGATGGCCCCTGAAAATTACATTCTTTCATCGACTAAGTCTGTTGTTAGTGGATTAACACGTAGATAATGAAGTTTTGTGTAATAACGATGTATTGAAATACTTTACTTTCTGTGTGCTACCATTGGCGAAAATTTCATTTCGATGTGTCAAACTGTTGATGAAATATGAGGAATATTGTTGATATTTCATTCTGGATCCATGGAAGGTGCGCCGCGATCGGAAATAAGTGTGCTACGTCAGATCAATTATCTCGAGCTTGGTCACAGATAGAGGCCTCCACCAAAGTCTAAAGACAAATTAGATACGTTAGCTAAATTTCATACGCAGAAACATATGTAATTCGCACCAAAAGAAAAGCCACAGCGGCCCCCATTTTTCATTATAAACTTTTGCGCGCAATGTGTTTCTTCCATATAAATATCATAACTACGAGCTTTAACGAAATGATGGGCGCATCGTCATGAAACTCACACATATAGCTGTAAATAACGCAAAAATTATTTTTTTACACAATAGTTTCTGTAAAACCGTTTGAGAAAGATGACAGAGCGTGCGCCTCGAATCTGTCAACGCCGACCGGTCAAAAGGCGGAAAACACTTGTCGGCCTCCCCTTCCGAACAAACAATTGAACTCGCCCAGCGCATCGGTCACCTTATCCTGCGCGAACTATAGTTCGTGGTTTACTGCGCTCCCTATCACGGCTGTCCACCAAATCGGCGGACCTAAACGACTGGCTAAAGGAAGTGGCGCGGAACCAAGAAGAGCTTTGGTCTTGTGAGCGCCATCTGGAGGCTGCTGCACTGAACTGAGAAGCGCCATTCGCGTTTTTGCGCCTATGTGGTGGCGGCCTTTCATGTATTTGTTGCGTACCTCTTGTTTGGTGCACAATAAATTGAAGTGCCCACCAGGCACACATATTGGAAGCGAACCATAGAATTTGGAAAATCCTTATGATAAGCCTTGCGCTGTTTCCTTTTCAGCAGGCCTCGTTAGAAGTTATCTAGAACCGCATACCAAATAAACGCGTTTATCATACCCGCCTTACTCTCTTTCCATAAGCTCTGCTACCCTTGCCTGTGTCGCGTCGCATATACCGCTCATTCCTGCGGACTCGAGATTGGAATGTATGTACACACCACAGGAATCAGAAGCTTTTTGTTATATTGTTTTACTCCCACGAATTCCTCTCTTACGTTGACCTCTTCATCTCAGAGTAGCAGTTGCATCCTACATCTTCATTTATTTATTGGAAGCATTCATATCTCTGTCTTTCCCTAGAGATCTTAATCCCTATAGTACTTTACAGGTTGTTCCTTGATGCTTCAAATGTCCTATCATCCTCTCCCTTCTTTTGGTCAGCGTTTTCCTTATGTTCCTTCCTTCGCTGATTCTGAGATCCTCCTTATTCTTTACCTTGTCACACCACTTAATTATCAAAATTTTGCTGTAATACCACATCCAGAATGCTTCGAATGTCTTCTGTTCTGGTTTTCCTACAGTCCATGATTCACTGCCGAACAATACTGTGCTCCAAAAGTACATTCTCAAATTAAGGCCAATTGGTCATACCAGTGGATGTCTCTTGGCCAGAAATGTCCTCTTTATCTGTGCGGGTATGCAATTTATCTCATCCTTGCTTCGTCAGACTATGAGTAATTTTCCTTTCAACGCAGCCGAATTCCTTAACTTCATGTAATTCGTGGTCACAAATTTTAATGTCAAATTTCCCGCAGTTCCCATTATCTTAATATTTTTCCAATTTACTCTCAATCCATATTCTGTAATCGCTTGACTGTTTACTCCATCCCGCAGATCCTGTAATTCTTCTTCACATTCACTGATGGTAGCACTGTCATCAGCGAATCTTATCATTGATATACGTTCACCCTGAATTTTAATCCCGCTCTTGAACCTATCTTTTGTTTACGTCTTTGCCTCTTCGATGTGTAGATCAAACAATGGGGGCGAAAGACTGCACCCTGCCTTACAGCGTTTTTAATCCGTGCACTTCGTTTTTTGTTCTCCAGTCTTATCGTTCCCTCTTGGATCTTGTGCACATTGTATACTACTCTTCTTCCCCTATAACTTAGTCCTTTTCTTCTCAGAATTTCAAGCATCTTGGACCATTTGACACTGTCGAATGTTTTTTCCAGGTCGACAGATCCTATGAATGTGTCTTGATTCTTCTTTGATCTTGCTTCCATTGTCAATCGCACTACCTGAACTGCTTCTCTGGTGTCTTTACCTTTCCTAAGGACAAACTGATAATCATCTAACTGATCCTGTTTCCTTTTCCATTCATTTGTATATTATTTTTGTCAGCAGCTTGGATGCATGAGCTGTTAAACTGATTACGCGCTAACATTCGCAATTATTTCCCGTCGCTATCTTCGGAACTGTGTGGATGATATTTTCCGAAAGTCTGATGGTAAATTGCCAGCCTCATAGATTCTACTCATCAACACGAATAGTCGTTTAGTTGCCACTTCCCCCTGTGACTTTAGCAATTCCGATAGAATGTTATCTATCCCTTCAAGCTTATTTGATACAAAGTCTTCCAGAGCGCTTTTAAATTCTGACTGTAATACTGGATCCCCTATTTAAGCCCTATCGACTCCAGTTTCTTCCTCTAACACGATTTCAGGCAAGTGATCAGGTGATCTTGTAGGAGGTGCATCTGCAAAACTACGGAGATTTCAGGTTTGTGGAAGGCTTTATTAAGCGTATCTTTCATTTGGCGAGTGACGTGAGGTGCTTTCCCATCTGGCATAAAAAGAGAGGCATTCACATAGTCTTCCAAAGCAGGAATCACGGAAGCCTTCAGTGTACTCTTTCCATGTACACTATGTGGTCAAACATATCCCGACACATGGCTCAAAATGACTTACAATTTCGTGACGTCCTCCATCCTGGAATTCAATATGGTGTTGGCCCACCCTTAGCCTTGATGACAGCTTCCACTCTTGCAAGCATACGTTCCATCAGATGCTGGAAGGTTTATTGGGGAATGGCAACCCATTCTTCACGGGGTGTTACTGAGGAGAGGTATCGATGTCGGTCGGTGAGGCCTGGCGTGAAGTCGGCGTTCCAAAACATCCCAAAGGCGTTCTATAGGATTCAGGCCAGGACTCTGTACAGGCCAGTCCATTACATAGATGTTATTGTCGTGTAACGACTCCGTCACAGGCCGTGCATTATGAACATATGCTCGACCGTGTTGAAATATGCAGTCGGCATCTCCGAACTGCCCTTCAACAGTGGGAAGCAATAAGGTGCTTAAAACATCAGTGTAGGCCTGTGCTGTGATAGTGCCTTGCAAAACAACTAGGGGCGCAAGCCCCATCCATGAAAAACGCCATAACACCACAGCCTCCAAATCTTACTGTTGGCACTACACACGCTGGTGGATGACGTTCACTGGGCCTTCGGTATACCCACACCTTGCCATTGGATCTCGACATTCTGCACCGTGATTCGTCACTCCACACAACGTCTTTCCACTGTTCATTCATCCAATGTTTATGCTCCTTACACCAAGCAAGGCCTCGTTTGGCATTTACCGGCGTGATGTGTGGCTTATGAGCAGCCGCTCGACCATGAAATCCAAGTTTTTCCTCCTCCCGCCTAGCTGTTATAGTACTTGCAATGGATCCTGATGCCGTTTAGAATTCCTGTGTGATGGTCTGGATAGATGTCTGCCTATTACACGTTACGACCCTCTTCAACTGTCGACGGTCTCTGTCAGACGAGGTTGATCTGTACGCTTCAAGTTCCAATTTTTAGGTGTGTCCATTGATGAGAGATTAAATTGGAAGAAACACATTGATGATCTGCTGAAACGTTTGAGTTCAGCTACTTATGCAATAAGGGTCATTGCAAATTTTGGTGATAAACATCTTAGTAAATTAGCTTACTACGCCTATTTTCACTCATTGCTTTCATATGGCATCATATTTTGGGGGAATTCATCACTGAGGAATAAAGTATTTATTGCACAAAAGCGTGTAATCAGAATAATAGCTAGAGTCCACCCAAGATCATCCTGCAGACATTTATTTAAGGATCTAGGGATATTCACAGTAGCTTCTCAGTATATATACTCTCTTATGAAATTTGTTATTAACAACCAAACCCAATTCAAAAGTAATAGCAGTGTGCATAACTACAATACTAGGAGAAAGGATGATCTTCACTATTCAAGATTAAATCTAACTTTGGCACAGAAAGGGGTGAATTATACTGGCACTAAAGTCTTTGGTCACTTACCAAATAGTATCAAAAGTCTGACAGATAACCAACAAGTATTTAAGAAGAAATTAAAAGAATTTCTGAATGACAACTCCTTCTACTCCATAGAGGAATTTTTAGATATAAATTAAGAAAAAAAAGAAAAAAAAATATTTAAAAAATAAAAAAATAAAAATAAAAAATAAAGAAAAACAAAAAACACACACAAAAAAAGTTGTTATATTAACTTAAGTATGTTGTTAAATTAACCTAATTATGTCATGTATTAGAAAATTCGACTCGTTCCACATCATTACGAAATATCGTATTCATGATCCATGGAACTAGTATTAATCTAATCTAATCTAATCTAAACCATTTCACTATCACATCGAAAACAGTGGACCTAGGGATGTTTAGGAGTGTGGAAACTCGCGTACGGACGTATGAAACAAGTGACGCCCAAATACCTGACCACGTTCGAAATTCGTGAGTTCCGCGGAGCGCCCCATTCGGCTCTGTGACGATGTCAACTGACTACTGAGGTCGCAGATATGGAGTAGGTGGCAGCACAATGCACCTAATATGAAAATCGTATGTTTGTGGGGGTGTTCGGATACTTTTGAACACATAGTGTATCTGCTCTCTCTCTCTCTCTGTCCTGCTCTTGGCAGTGAAATTCCGTGGAATTTCCATTGCACTCTAAACGTTACCAATCTTGCTTTTAATTTCACCGAAGGTTGTTTTGAATTTTCTGTATGTTATATCAGCCCATCCGACAATCATATCTTTTCTGATTTCTTCACATCTTTCTCCGGTTCCACTTTGCTTTGGCTTTCCTGCATTTGTTATTTACGTCTGTCGTAAGGGATTTACATTTCTGTGTAATGTATTATGCTTACTACCTGAGTCCCCATCTTACTGTCACTCGCTCCTGTGAACGGGAACGCGTTATGCAGATCTTGGTGCCTCTCGCGTCCATCTAGAAAAGATAACCTGAAGATGCCTAAATAAGGCGAAACGCGTCGTTGAAAAATAAAAAAAAACTAAAATTGCAACCAAGACTGTTTTTAACCAATACTGTTAAGGACTGGTTTGCTGTTATGCCACATATGGACTGGAAGAATAAGGTTAAATCTAACTTTGACTCAGAAGGGGGTAAATTATGCTGCCACAAAAGTCTTTGGTCACTTACCCAAGTCTGACAAATAGCCATATAGCATTTAAAAGGAAATTAAAAGAATTTCTTAATGGCAACTCCTTCTACTCATTAGATGAATTTTTGGATATAGTAAGTGGGTAATTTCCCCAACCCCCGCAAAAAAATTAAGTGTCATGTAATATTTTGTGTAATGTAATACCTTGTATAGACACCTTTTATTAACCTGACTATTTCCACATAATTACGAAGTGTCGTATTCATGATCTATGGAACAAGTACTAATCTAATCTAATATAATCTACTGGCCTTCAGGTCAGGTGGAGACCGGACGTGTCCCTGCTGAACGCTTTCTTTTAGATATCCCCAAAGCCCAAAGTCATACGGATTCAGATCAGATTATCTTGTAGGCCATGCATCTGGAAAACCTACGGAGATAACAGGTTCGTGTAAGGCTGTAATAAGTACATCTTTCATTCGGAGAGCGACATGAGGTGTTCCCTGTCTGGCATAAAAACAATGGCTTTCACATAGTTACGCTCTTCCAAAGCAGGAATCGCATGCTGTAGAAGGAGGTTTCAATAATATGCAGATGTCACGCTATACCTGAAAGGCCCTCTGTGTGTACTCTCTTCGGAGAACAGACCGAGAATTAAAGATACTTGCAGAGCCACGCCACACAGTCACATGCAGCGAGTGCAATGGCTCTTCGTGCGCAACATGCTCTTTAACAGTACACAAAATTCGGCAGTTCTGTCTATTCACTGAGCCCTGTAGTGTCAAACCTGCTTCGTCATTTCACAGAACATTGCCCAGCCACATGTCATCAACTCCGTGCAGAAACCTAAGAGCAAATTCAGATCATGAGGTTTCACTTGCTGCTCCGTCTGGCTCTTGTACGGGTACCAGTGTAAAATAGACCCCTAACCCTTCCATACTTTTGATTATCGAATGGACAAATCTCGTGATACTGCACAAGCACTAGCACCTGTGGCACGCCGCTTGGTCAGTACAGTAACAACAACCTCATCAATAACTTCCAACTGTCACACCAAGATCACTCATGTTTTCCCATTTCATTATAATCTTCTTTAAACGGCTTAATGACATCGGACGCCTCTCCTAAGACCTTTCAGTCAGCGATACTCACTCAGTGCCACACTGTAATTGCTGCCGTCCCAGAAAACAGTTTCACTAACAGCGCACTCTCTCTTTTCGATAGCCATTCTGTTCACTTACGTTATGTCTAAATTAGAAATATATTAATACCGTCAGCTGCGCACGGGCGTTGACATAGATCAACGGGAACAGCTGATAATGTGAGCCCCGACCAGGACTCGAACCCGGGATCTCCGGGTTACATGGCAGACGCTCTAACCATCTGAGCCACCGAGGGCACAGATGATAGTGCAACTGCAGGGAATATCTCGCGCACGCTTTCCGCGAGACCCACATTCTCACCTTGTATGTCCACACACTACATTCGTAGTGTCCCACCCCAAGACACTCATTACTCGTGGAAGACATTCTTACCAAATCCCGTAAGAGTTCGGAGAATATGTGTGCATCCGCACAGAAGAAGGTCATGGCCGGTATCGCCAGAACTATATGCTTATATGGATATGGTGTCTGAAAGAACAGACACCATATCCATATAAGTACACGTTATGTCTTGGCAAATGGCAGAGTGGACGTCACACCGCCATATAAATAATCTACAACCCAGATTAGCACCTGGTGGCGGAAATTGGAAGTAGCATCTTTTCAGCGTAAATTGTTTCTGCATTAACGCATTAGGAAATCTACCATGTTTCGTCGCCACATGATAATTACATTCCACACTGTACCTCCATGAGTAGCTGCACTTAAATTATAATTACTCAGTACCTATGTTTGTCTGTTATGCATCTGTGATTGCCCTTTTCAGAGATGTCCAGTTATCCTCGACTGAGCTGCCTACGCTGTTGTTCCCTATCGCACTGTCCACGTCATTAGGGAACTTAAAGAGAGTCTCGTCAGAAACTTACCCAGTGCTAAACAACGCCGGGATCGATGCCAAACATGCACCGGATCTAACGCTACACTTTACTTTATACTACACCCTCCCCCTCCCTCACAGCTATTGGAAAGCTTTCCACCGGCTCACTGCTTCACAGTAATCAACCCCTATCACACGCCCTAAGCGGAGTGTAGCGGCGCCACCGCATAACGCAGTTAAGCGTGAATTTGCAGCAGTGGATTGCAGCCGTATGCATAAGTCAGGGGGGCTGTTGATAATACGAGGGTAGTTTGAAACGTTCTCGGAACGGAATAGAAAAAAAGCACTTACATCATTGAAACTTTTTTTAATTTACAATGTAGTCTCCTTGTTGACTAATGCATTTGGTCCAACGACGTTCCAGTGCCTTGATCCCATCTCGAAAATGAGTTTTCTCCACGCCTGCAAAATAGTTGTCAACTCCGGCTATCAATTCTTCGCTTGAAGTGAATCTTCGTCCACCAAGATAAATTTTCAGTTTTGGGGAGAGATGGAAGTCTGTCGGAGCTATATCAGGTGAATAAGGCGGGTATGGCAACAATTCATACCTTAGTTCGTGTAACTTTGGCATGTCGCGGCACCCATCTTGCAGATAATTTTTTCATTTCTAATTCTTCAGTTGAAAACGTGATATACCCTTTCGGATGACATCTGGCAAGGTGAGCAATTTGACACACTTTCAATTGGCGATCCTCCATGACCATTTTGTGCACTTTTGCAATGATTTCTTGAGTAGTGACACATCTTGGCCGACTACTGCGCGGATCGCCATCTAAGCTCTCCCGAACAAATTTAAATTCATTTGTCTACTTGGGAACAGTTGAATATGAAGTTGCAGAGTCCCCCAGTGTATTCTGGAAATCGGCATGAATGTCCTTTGCTTTCATACGTTTCTTTACGAAGTACGTAATCACCGCTCGAATCTCGATTTTTTCCATCTTCGCAAATGACTACGCTGGAACAACAGAGTCACGTCACCGCCACAGCTCTCTTCCAAGAGCACTGACGTGGCTCATGTTTACAGGCAATAGTCCAATGAATATCACGTGAACAACTCGTTGCACTAGTGCTGGTCTCTCATGGCGATTCCGAGAATTTTTCAAACCAACATCGTAACTTTGTGCGAAGTGTGTCCGGGCGACATGGACGCTAGAGCTGCCGAAATGGCGTGCTCAGCGGGATTGCAAGTAACGCTTGCAGCAAACCGCCGTCGGAGCCAGCTCACTGACGCTAACCTAATTGTGTCACTACGTGACTTAAAGAGGCGCATTCACAAAACGTATGCGGACTGCCAAGTATAAATAGAGGACAGTGAAGTAATACTCGTTGCCGCCGCCTTTAACCCCCCCCCCCCCCCATCCACCTTCTCCAGTACGCCAATGACACTGCCTTCCTTGCCCTCATCCCCACCCTGCAACGCTCCCAGCACCTTCTCCAGTCCCATATTAACCGGTTCAATACTTGGTGTAACCAGTGGCTGTTCAAGGTCAATCCTTCCAAGACCCAGGCGATAATTGTAGGCGAAAGCACCCCTTCCTTCCGTCTCCTCGATTTCTATCTCACCATCCACGGCTGTCCTATCAACCTCACCCCCACTCTCAAGTACCTTGGTGTCACCCTTGACCGTCGCCTTTCCTGGAACACCCATCTCCAGATGATCCAAGCCAAGGCACGTTCCCAAGTCCGCCTCCTCAAACTCCTTTCTGGCCGCAAATGGGGTCTGGACCCCTCCACCGTCCTCCACACTTATAAATCCCTCATCCGCCCAATCCTCTGCTATGTCCATCCCACCTGGATCTCCGCCCCGAGCGGTCTAAGGCACTGCAGTCACGGACTGTGCAGCTGATCCCGGAAGAGGTTCGAGTCCTCCCTTGGGCATGGGTGTGTGTGTGTTTGTCCTTAGGATAAATTAGGTTAAGTAGTGTGTAAGCTTAGGGACTGATGACCTTAGGAGTTAAGTCCCATAAGATTTCACACACATTTGAACATCTGATTTGATCTCTGCCCCTCGCAACTGCTATAAGTCCCTCCAAATTCTTGAATGCCACACACTCTGCCTCGCCTATTGCATCCCTCTCCCATTCCCCATGCAGATCCTATAAGACTTGATTCCCTTCCCACACCTTCTCCTTTTCCTCGAATGGATACGGATCCTTTACACTCCCCGCAAGATTGATGCCCCACACCTGCTTGTCTCTCCCATCCTCGCCCATCCCCACCCACTCCTGCGCCGGTATTCTTGCATCCCACCTGCTCTCCATCTTCACACCCTCCATACCCTTTCCCAAGGTGGCTTCCTCCAACTCCCCCTCCGTGATGACATCCTTGTCCTGACCATCTAATCCTCCTACCAGCTCTGACTGTCCCCTCCCGTCCCCCCTTTTCCCCCCCAGGGCTCCCTCTCTTCCTCCTCACCTTCCTTTCCCCCCCTCCTCACTCCCACGTCTCCCACTTCCAACTCTCTCCCAGGGCTTCCCCCCACCTCTCTCCTCCACCCTCCTTTCTGCTCTCCCTTCTTTCTCCCACTGGCTCCACCCCCCTTCCCGCCCTCCCACCTGCCTACCTCTCCCTTTGACCTGGAGGCAGGCCTCCTCCCCCCCTACCCCGCCCCCCCCTTCATCAGTGTGAGTGCTTCGCCGATGATCGTCGCCAGTGTTTTTCGTGCGTCAGTGTCTCTCTGTTTGTGTACAGTGTCTTTGTGAGTGTTTTCTACTACGTTCGTGTCTCCACCTGGATGTCTTCATCTGTTCAACTGGTGCTACCCCTCATTACAGTGTCTTCCGCCGAACGACTTCTGATTTCTTGTGCAGTGTTCATCTTGTGTTTACCATATATTTTTATGTTTTCTATGCCTTTCGTGTATTTATGTTGTGTCTTTGGCCGAAGAGCGGCGCATGTATGCCGCTGCTGGCCCACCTCAGCTGAGGCATGAAATCACAATAAAGGAAAATAAAGTAATATTAGTGTCTTTAGCGTCAGGACGGTGCTGTGCCACACAGGCAGCCACATGAACCTTGCGACGGAGGGCCATTGCTCGACCCCCTGAGTTCGCAATGGACTCGGAGCCAGCCAGCAGCGGGCTACAACAGGACTTCCAGCAGCATTTCGACTCCTACTGGGAGAAAAGGGGGGTAGGGAACGGGGCTGCATCCCAGATGTTGCAGGGGACATCTTCCGACCTGCAAGCGTCTTCCGTCATCGCAGAGAGCAGGTCGGCATGGCACGAGTGCCACTTGTCACAGGAGGCCTGCGTGCAGCCGTCATCGAAGAGTTCGCTGCTGGGGTGGCATGCCTCACCTTGGCTGTCGCAACTGGGCCACGGGCAACGGGGCTGTGTCCTCAGCAAAGCAGAGCGACCAAACAGCCGAGTGAGTGGACTTCGACTAGAGCGTCTTGACGGACAGCTGTACAGCCTGAAGCATGAGAAAATAAAATGTTTGCAGACTGCTGTAGTGTCTCTCCGCAGCCGTTGGCTATCCTATGCCCCACCCCACAACCCCCACTCTAGAATCCCCGTGCCTCTGGTGACTTCGAAAGCTAATCACTTGCCACTGATGAAAAACTGTTTACGAAATTGCAAAATTGGGTTAAGACTGGCACTACCTTTCCTAATTTGGGATTTAGCTCTTATAGTTTCTTGAAATTCATACTTGGTATTCTTTACTAACGTTAGTTGCCACATGTGTGTACAATGAAAAAGGTTTCCAGGTCTGTAAGATTCAGTCCATGTAAGGGCTATTGTATCCTGTCAAGTCACATGTGTACCTTGTTACACTCTTGGACTCTTAGTTGTAGTGTGAAGTGTGGTTTAATTCTACTGCTGTATGAGCTATAGGTATTGAAATCTCGTTCACAGAAGAGTTTTGCACTATCGATTTGGGAACAAGCCATTACCGTGCTCATTGCAATTAGTCTTTTTGAAACCCTCTTACTGTGTTTGGTGATAGTGGCTATAAGAAGTGTTGAGAATAAACTGTGTCACTACTCTAATATATTTGTGGCTTCAAAACCCCCACCACTCCCTGCACACAGATCATATTGCTGCTACGCCATAGTAAAAGTGCTATCCTGTGCTGCTGACACCACAGTACCGTTGTCCCAGATTTCTTTCCAAGGCCGCTCTTAACTCCTCTGGTTAATATTAAGAAACAGTCATAGGTTGCACATTGTACTTCAACTCAAGAACGACGAGTTTCGCCCACATTGAGCATCATCAGGTTATCTGAAAATATTAGGGGGCGATGACATTACAATAATCCCGGCGTGGTCACATCCTGAACTACTATAAAAGCAAAATAAGATTCAGAAACCAACCGAAAGAAATTACATAGAGAAACGTAATGTAGCTCACGTTTTAAAAAAATCAGAAATTTTCTGCATAAAAGCATCCGCTGAGAAGGTATGATACCGAATAAAACGTACTAAAAGGCAAGCAGAAAACTGTCATGCCTGAACCCGGTCACTTTTTTCGTAGATTTTTTAATATTTTTTCCATATAAGTTACCTTTCAGTACGTTATATTCGCTATCACACCTTATTGATGGATGATGTTTGGCAGAAAATTTCTGAATTTTTAACGTGAGTTACGTTACGTTTCTCTATGTAATTTTATTCTGTTGGTTTCTGAAGCTTAATTTGCTTTTATGATAGTCCAGGATAGGACCATGCCGGATTTCCTGTAAAGGTCATCTTCCCTTGTATTTTCAGATAACCTGACGGTCACCTATTCGGGCGAAACGCGTCGTTTTTGAGTCAGTAAAGAACATTGTGTAACGTATGACTGTTTTTTTTAAATAGTAGCAATAGATGGTTGCTGTACCACCACCACCACAACGGGAAAGGAATAATTTTTCGTCTGGTTAAACTAAGACACGCCACATGCGATAGTGCGAGAAAAGGGCCAAAGCGTACTCTCCGTGCAGAACTAGCCACAGTGCTTGCGCCATACGTGAAACGCATGTAATATGATTTTAGAGGACCTGTTAATCTTACAGTACGCGTCTTACATTAAATCATTTGAGAAGAGGTAAAGAAGGTTCAAATATAAGGTGTCATAATCGTGGTGGTCATTATAGGAGGGAAATAACATATGGAAATTCGAATGTGGGCATCAACCCACCGACTGTGCCTTTCTTCTATGGAGAACGTAGCTGCTACAAGTCGTACATCTATCCAGATCTTCTTTTTCGTTTTCTTCTTCTTCTTCTTCTTCCGGAAACGTTTCTGCTTATGCAGGTCGTTGACTGATCCTCTTCCGAGCTTCCTTTTCTTCTCACAGTCTCACAGTCATTCAGCACTTCCTCGCATTGCAGACCTCTTCGGTTCACAACATCCTTCACCTGGTCTCTCCATCTTGTTCGTGGTTTTCCAGTTGGTTTTCGTCCAAGTTCTCTCCATTCTAGGGCTCCTAATTTCTTTTAGGGGCTTGATCCGTAGAGTATTTGGTATTGCTTCCTTACTCTATCCCTTCTCGTCTTACTCAGGGTCCCTCGTACAAAGCGCATCTCTGTTGTTTGTATTCTGCTCAGATTTTTCTTCGTCCAGGTCGAAAATTCTGATCCGTTGGTCAAAACTGGCACATAGTATGATTTGTACATCATGGTCTTTACTTTGGCAGATATTTTTCATTTTCTAATTATGTCCGTTGAGCAATAAAAAAATTTCGAACAATTTTCTATACTCTCCAAAATTTCATCCTTGATGTTTCCTTTTCTGGTTAATTTATTTCCTAACTACTTGAAAGCATCAACTTCTTTAATAACTTTTTCCACTGCAACTTACATCCTTCATTTCTTTATTTTTCCTGTTGATTTTCAATATTTCACTCTTCGTTATGTTCGTTTTCATGCCTGCTTCTTCAGTTACTCTCTGTCAGGTATTCAGTTGCTCTTCAAATTTCTGCTCAGATTCTTCCCAAATCATCACAGCATCCACATATGTTATCATCTGCTGTTCACCCCTGTCGAACTTTCCTTATGATGTTGTCCATGACTATATTAAAAACACTCCTGAGAGCACACTTCCTTGCCGAATCCCTCTGCCCATTATAAACGATTCTGATTTTCTACCCTTTATCATAACACAATTAAAGCGTTTTTGAACGTGTTCCTGATTCTTAGTTGCATTCCTTTTGACGATTACAGTCTATTCAGACCTTGCCATATCTCTTTCCTTCGAAAGGTGTGATAAGCCATTTGAATATCCACAAATGCAGCTATGATGTCTTTTGCAAATTCCCATTTCTTTTCTACACCCTTTCTGGCTGTAAATATTGCATCTATAACTGACCTTCCAGATATAAATACTTGTTGTTCTTCTCTTAATCGTGGTTCTGTCTTATTACTGATTTTCTGTAAAATTATCTTTTCATAAATCTTCAGTGACAAAATAGTGCCATTCTTCCGTAATTTTCACAGAGCACCTTGCTACCCTTCTTAAATAGAAGCACAATAATTGCCTGTGTACAATAATCATGAATGTTGACATGTTAATACTATCCTCATTGTTTTACACAGTCACTGAATTCCGCTAGGTCATGAGGTTTTGATCATTTCCACCGAGATGTCGTCTACTCCGGGAGCTTTGCCATTTTTCATTTCTGATACGGCTTTCTTTACATCCAACATCGGCAGATCTCCTCTTTCTGTTCGTCGATGATGGTAATATCTCTCTCGTTTGCCTCTATCTCAGCACTTGTATTTATTTCGTACGATCCTTCATATAGTTTTTGGAACCATACTTTTCATATTTTCAAAACTTCTTCTCTCTCCTACACTCGTTTTCCTTCTTTGTTGAGGACTTTTTAAGTATTCTCTTTTCGCTTCCTTCTTTTATCTTATGTGCAACCGTGCTGCTGCTACGGTGGGAGGTTCGAATCCTGCCTCGGCCATGGATGTGTGTCATGTCCTTAGGTTAGTTAGGTTTAAGTAGTTCTAAGTCTAGGGGACTGATGACTTTAGAAGTTAAGTCCCATAGTGCTTAGAGCCATCTGAACCTTATGTGCGGTATACATCATCTTGTCATCTTTAAAATTCTATTTTCTAAATTTCTCACTAGACATGTTCTTAGCCATTGCTGTCAATTTCCTTGCTGGTCTGCTTAGTAGTCTCCATTCCTGTCTGTTATGTTTCGACATGTTTTTGGACCAGTCTCTCCTTGTCTTAGTCTTCTTCTTGACAGCTTCTGCAGTTCTCTCACTCCACCACGGAGTTATTCAGATAACAACTGGAATTGAAACAAAACAAGAGATCTGCCACCCCGCTTGACAAAATTCAGTACCAGTTGTCGGCGTCAGAAAACAAATTGCAGTGCGGCTTACAAGGCTTCCCTCGCGGACGGAACACTAGGCCCGGGCACCGTATAAAATTGTCCGACCTCTTACAGCGCGTTACAGATGGCTGATAGCTGGCACGAGGGCAATTCGTTCTCACCACCACTACACGCTTTTCCCACGCCGCGAGGGGTGGGGGCAGCAAGTTGCCCGCGATTTAGTGGCCTGTGTGGGCGGGACCGGGGGTCGTTTCTCAGCCGCCGTGCTGCCCCCCTGCCGCCCCCAACAACGCCTGCCCCCGACACACCGAGCTGCCTCCTGCTGGAACTACCACTGGCCCACAACCGCGCCCCAGCGTCGCTTCCAGCGGCGTAGAAAATCTCAGCCTAGCAACTCTCCCTGTATAGGCTCATCCGTCTTCCTATTACACGAAACTGGAGCTGTCCTTGTTCCACAATGGGTTTCATAAATTAGGAACATCAGTAACTCGTGAAATTATACAGTAATTGAAATTAAAGTTATGTGTACTGGTTCCACCTGCATTCTGGTTTCAAGATCTCCGATTTCCTTCTACACAAAATAGTTAAACACAGAAATTTGAAACTTCCGTCATTTCTGTGCATAATCTCAATGTAACTGTTCTCGCTTTCCACGCCCTCGACGTCTTGATTCCACGGTCACGGCGAATGCTGCTGAAGGAGTCTGCGTTGACCAGTGGAAAAAAAAAAACAAAAAAAACTGCTGCAATAGCAGCACGACCAGAGAATGTAAAATCAGGGATGTGTGATTCATCACTGAAAAAAGCCAAAAATCGCCGGGAACCGCCTCAAGTGAATGAAGAGGATAACGCACTTCCAGGTTGTTTTCTTGAAGAATGCGCAGTGTCACGTTCGCACGATGCGATGGTGCATTGCTTCGGAAAGGCTGGAAGCAGCTTGTTCTTAAGAAAATGAAAGGAGGGACAGAGACTGACAGAAAGAGAACAGATTGATAGCTTGCTGTTGTCACCGTCGTCCCCTCTGGAAGATAATGCGTAACAATTACGCCAGTACTGCCCAGAAAACGGTGATCCTTAACCGAAAACGTTTTAGTGCTAGTGTCTGCGTGTGCTACCATTGAGATGAGTGGCGCTCCATTTTAGGTAAGAAAATAAAGAGACATCCCTGTTTCATCTATCGTCAAAAGGCTCTATGCACTATGGGACTTAACATCTGAGGTCATCAGTCCCCTAGACCTAACTAACCTAAGGACATCACACACATCCATGCCCGAGGCAGGATTCGAACCTGCGACCGTAGCAGCAGCGCGGTTCCTGACTGAAGCGCCTAGAACCGCTCAGCCACAGCGGCCGGCTCATCTATTGTCACAGTTGAAAAGAAACTCCCATTCAGGCAGTCATCACGTGTCATCACCTGGCGAACTGCACCGCTCATAGACTTCGTCAGCATTTGTGATACCCTGCAGGAGGACATTTACCGCACTTTCAGGTCATGTAGGATATAGTGTGGGCAGATCCCATGGAAACGTCGTCTCAGTTGGTGATCTTGCAAAACAGTTGTCTCCACTCGCGTAACCGTATTGTTACACCGACTGTTCCGTGTCCCATATTGTTGTGGTTCATTGTCGCGTGACGTTCAGTCTTCTTTGACTTTTCGCAACCATGAACGCACATTCTGCACATTTATAACATCATTATCACTCTTCTCTCTAGAGTGCCGATGAATTTCAGTGCGCGTCACGCTACAAAAGTAGAGAAAAAGAATCATTACGTGCTTGTCATTTAATTACAATATCGCCATATTTAATATCAAAATACACTACTGGCCATTAAAATTGCTACACCACGAAGATGACGTGCTACAGACTCGAAATTTAACCGAAAGGAAGAAGATGCTGTGATATGCAAATGATTAACTTTTCAGAGCATTCACACAAGGTTGGCGCCGGTGGTGACACCTACAACGTGCTGACATGAGGAAAGTTTCCAACCGATTTCTCATACACAAACAGCAGTTGACCGGCGTTGCCTGGTGAAACGTTGTTGTGATGCCTCGTGTAAGGAGAAGAAATGCGTATCATAACGTTTCCGACTTTGATAAAGGTCGGACTATAGCCTATTGCGATTGCGGTTTATCGTATCGCGACATTGCTGCTCGCGTTGGTCGAGATCCAATGACTGTTAGCAGAATATGGAAACGGTGGGGTCAGGAGGGTAATACGGAACGCTGTGTTGGATCCTAACGGCCTCGTATCACTAGCAGTCGAGATGACAGGCATCTTATCCGCATGGCTGTAACGGATCGTGCAGCCACGTATCTATCCCTGAGTCAACAGATGTGGACGTTTGCAAGACAAAGCGATCTGCACGAACAGTTCGACGACGTTTGCAGCAGCATGGACTATCAGCTCGGAGACCATGGCTGCGGCTACCCTTGACGCTGCATCACAGACAGGAGCGCCTGCGATGGTGTACTCAACGATGAACCTGGGTGCACGAATGGCAAAACGTCATTTTTTTCGGATGAATCCAGGTTCTGTTTGCAGAATCATGATGGTCGCACCCGTGTTTGGTGACATCGCGGTGAACGCACATTGGAAGCGAGTATTCGTCATCGCCATACTGGCGTATCATCCGGTGTGATGGTATGGGGTGCCATTCGTTACACGTCTGGGTCAGCTCTTGTTCGCATTGACGGCAATTTGAACAGTGGACGTTACATTTCAGATGTTTTACGACCCGTGGCTCTACCCTTCATTCGATCCCTGCGAAACCCTACATTTCAGCAGGATAATACACGACCGCATATTGCTGGTCCTGTATGGGCATTTCTGAATACAGACGGTGTTCGACTGCTGCCCTGGCCAGCACATTCTCCAAATCTCTCACCAATTGAAAACGTCTGGTCAATGGTGGACGAGCAATTGGCTCGTCATAATACGCCAGTCACTACTCTTGATGAACTGTGGTATCGTGTTGACGCTGCATGGGCTGCTGTACCTGTACACGTCATCCAAGCTCTGTTTGACTCAATGCCCGGGCGTATCAAGGCCGTTATTACGGCCAGTGGTGGTTGTTCTGGGTACTGATTTCTCAGGATCTATGCATCCAAATTGCGTGAAAATGTCTGTTCTAGTATAATATATGTGTGCAATGAATACTCGTTTATCATCTGCATTTCTTCTTGGTGTAGCAATTTTAATGGCCAGTAGTGTAACTCCTAACTCTCGCCGCAGCCTCCAGCGTTCACTATGTCGTACAGTGTTACACTGGCAAAAGACTTGTTTTAAGCCAAACTGCATGCTCATATCTACTCGCAGTCCTGCGAAAGAAAATCAGAGGCGTTAGAATTTGTATGTAACGCGTAGTGATATACTGTTAGTAGACATGCCCCATCTGTGAATACCAAACAATGGCATGTATAAAATAGGAAACGTGCCTTATCAGTATATTTGTTGGATGAACTATGATGAAATGCGTTCGGGTAAATTGGTGCCAGATGTTCCACATTCGGTTTTTCCTAAGTGCGCTAATAACCTCTGACACATTCGTTAACCAGAAGAACGAGACAAGCAAGGCTTGAGGTTACTACATGTGGTAATCACATAGAAAATGACAAACAGGTTTTCTTTTAGCAACGATAAGAGCGAATGCTTTCGTTTGAGAACGGGCGCAAATGGGCTCTAGTTTTAAAGTGGTACCACTAATTCATTTTGTAACATCACAACTTTTCACCAGAGTTTCTTTTATTTCTTGAATACCTCGTTCACGTTTCAGATCAGAATGCAACCACACTCTCAGCGTCCACTATAGGTTAACGCTGCGCACTGTAAATGAAAGTGTTTTGTTCAGTCTTACCGCAGCGAAGAACACAGTTCGAGGACAAAAAGCATCGTGCAGCATAATGCGAGAAACCTGTTCATTTGAGTCCTGGCAGTATACATGTGACTATTGGCTTATCACCCAGAGCTTTCGATTAATAATGGGGTAGCTACACTTCTGTTCAGTTTGATATTTATTACAAGCGCAAGAGAAATGTCTGAACTTTCTCATGTCCATGAGAAACATTTGAGAGAGCACAAGCGCAATGGAATGGGTAAGAAAAATGGTCGGGTCATTTTCAATGGAACCACCCAGACATTTGCCTTATTCAACTAAGAGAAAACCTCGATAAACCGAACACAGAATGGTTGGAGGGGGATTTGCACCGCCATCTCCTGGATACAAATCAAATGTCTTACTACTATACCACCTCTCTCAGTGTTTAATTTTGAACTGGCGCATGAAACTTTTTATTCCATTATGCTGGCAGGAACATCAACTAGTGTGGCTGACTAACAAGCATTTATATCACTGTTTCTCGTTTGTATAATTTGCAACGATTTCAGGTGCTTTACTATTAACACTGGTGGTCATGTCATTTTGGGTCAGTGCACGTTTTGAGGTCAGCCCTCTGGTAGCATTTATCTATACTGCAAGCTATTGTTTACCGTTGTTACCAAAAATCTCGAAAAGGTCTTGACCAATTTTCCTCACACTTTTATGCCATACTCTAATAAACGCACGGACGGCCACATGTTACATAGTATTTAAATGTAAATGCTATAAAAGTACATATATACTATATAAATGGGAAAGATTGTCAGAAAAAATATATGAATGGTCTATAGCATGCAAATCATGCATTTCAGGACACAAGTTCATTATACGTTTTTTGTTCCATATCCTCTCAAAAAAATGGCTCTGAGCACTATGGGACTTAACTGCTGAGGTCATCGGTCCCCTACGACTTAGAACTACTTAAACCTAACTAACCTAAGGACGTCACACACATCCATGCCCAAGGCAGGATTCGAACCTGCGACCGTAGCGGTCGCGCGTTTCCAGACTGTAGCGCCTGGAACCGCCCGGCCACCCAGGCCGGCTATCCTCACATCGATCAATCCCTAGAGTTTGTACTCATGTATACAGGGTGATTTTTTTCGTTGAGTACAAACTTGTAGGGGTTGATCGATGAGAAGATACGGAAATTATGTCCGGAAATGCATGGGTTCCATGAGAGAGACTGCTCAATCATACTTTGTTACAGAGACGCGCTGTGCCATGCAGCCACAGTTACAGTATGGTTTCCTCCTAGAGGATAGTACTGTTCCTCATACGTCATGCCCTAGCACCCTCTCCTGCCATGGTAATTGGTACTGTAGTGTCCGATTCACTTCTCTTTCTGTCTCACCTTGTAGTGGATGTGATACAGCTTAGTACACAATGGATCTGTATTCGAATCGAGAGTTTGCTGATGTGGTGTTTATTTACGGAAAGGCAAATGGCAACGGGCGGTGGGCAGCAAGTTGTATCAGGAGACCTCTCCCCGTCGACAAAAACCACAGCATTCAATGTTTGCAACAGTGTTTCGCCGTTTGTCTGAGACAGGGCACTCTCATGGAGCAGGAAATCATGAAGGACATACCTGAAATGTTGGGACACAAGACTTGGAGGAAAATGTGATCAACACTGTGGAAGGTGACTGCCTTGTCAGCACCAGGCAGTTGGCCCGCCAGGAGAGGGTAAGCCAGACGACCGTGTGGAACATTCTCCATGGCAGTTATTGTGGTGTTACCGCCAGACACCACACTTGCTAGGTGGTAGCCTTTAAATCGACCGCGGTCCGTAGTATACGTCGGACCCGCGTGTCGCCACTGTCAGTGATTGCAGACCGAGCGCCGCCACACGGCAGGTCTAGAGAGACTTCCTAGCACTCGCCCCAGTTGTACAGCCGACTTTGCTAGAGATGGTTCACTGACAAATTACGCTCTCATTTGCCGAGACGATAGTTAGCATAGCCTTCAGCTACGTCATTTGCTACGACCTAGCAAGGCGCCATTATCAATTGCTATTTATCTTGTGATGCATGTACCGTCAGACCGATGTTCACCAATTATGGATTAAAGTTAAGTATTCCAACAGCTACGTACTTTATTTGCTAGACTCAAATCCTTTAACTGTTCCAGACCTCACGCCAGCCTGCGTGAGCTTAAACGCGTGCCTTTCGGCTTCACCTCCTAGTGGCTTGACTGTCTTGCCAAGTCACAACAGTTATTACTACCCTCATCACTTACAGCGTGTGCAGAGCTTACTAGGACAGACTTTCCACACCGGGAGTACTTTTGCCACTGGTTTATTCACCAGGCGACCACGATTCCGAGATTTGTGTCATCCGTCCTATTCACAAATGAGGCCACATTTACGCAGAGTGGTATCTTCAACTTTCGTAACAGTCATCTGTGGGATAGTATGTCTAACCCCCATGGTACGGTGACAGCGAATCATCAGTATCGGTGCAGCCGGATTATGTGGGTCGGGATAACTGGCGCTCGTGTTTTGTGAGCAGTCTTCCTTCCACGTCGCCTAACAGGCCAGAACTGTCTGTGTTTTTGTGGCTGACTTCGCCTCCCGTGCTGGAAGAAGTGTCATTGATGATTCCAATGGTCACGTAGCTGCTCCATGGTGATGCTCCAGCTCACTTC